>NC_143396.1:165406656-165706656 GCF_052110815.1 Crocodylus siamensis | reverse complement strand
GAGAACTCCCTCACAAACTAAGGGCACAAATAAGGAGCAAAAGAAACCAGGCTATTGGGTATGTCCCTCCTATAAAGATTTAATCCAAAGATTCAGCAAGTATGAAAAAGTACCAGAAGGGCTGCGATACTGGCAAAGAGCTGTGCAGCTAAGCAAAACCAAAACTATAGAAAGAGAACCTCAGAATAAAAATTTAAAAAATCAGCAGCTGCAACCCCTTCTGCACCCCCCCCCCAAAAAAAGAAGGGGAGTCCAATGTCACTGCATAACAATGCCAGGCTCTCAAATCAAATATCTCGGTTAAATTCAGCCTGGATACTCTTGGGGGCATCCCCAAATATATATCACCATTGAGGGTTGCTGGTACAAAGCATTAATTGACACAGGGGCATCCAGTTCCATAATACATACAAAACCAAGGGAAGATGGAAACTTGTAGAATGCAGGCTTTTTATTTTAGAAGGATTTACAGGTAAAATATCCCAAGTTTGCATTACCCAGGAGTTAAACTTTTTACTAGATACCACTCATTGTTCAGGTAAGTTTGGAAAGATGTTGTTAGCTGATTGTCGTGGAATTTGGAGGTCACAGACCCTGAGAGAGTTAGGAGCATTAATTAACTATGCTAATGTGTTTGTGGATTGGAATGTGTCATTATCTACAGGGTGAAGAAGCTGCTGTAATTAGATTCACTCATGCACTTTTTTCTTTAACACTCCCCCCAGCCAAATACTGTTGCCAGAAGGGGATAAAGATGTTCTTGACTTACAATTGATTACTGTGCTCTTAACAAACTAACACCCCAGAAAGCACCAGGAGTAGCATCATAGCAAGATGTGAAGGAACTGGGTAGTTTTCAGTGTCAGATATTTCTAATGATTTCTGGGTGTTCCCTCTACACCAGGGGTGAGCGATTATTTGGGCCTGAGGGCCACATAGGAAGTTTTCATCGGCTGTTGCAGACCAACTCAGCACTGCCAGCACCCCTGCAACAACTCAGCAAAACTCCCTGTGGGCTGTGGGTGTGCAGGAGCAGTGTTCAGGAGTGGAGTGGAAGAGGCTAGGATCACATACCCCTGCCCTCTGGGGTGCGGGGGGTGCATGTGCATGTATGTATGTGTGTGTGTGCAGAGGGGACTGCTTGGGCACTAGGTCCAGGAGCCTGCTGTGGCAGGGTGGACACCAGAACTGGCCAGTGTGGTCCATTCTGCCCTGCAGCACTCTACATGGGGCCAAGGCCTGCCCACTTGCACTGGGGCAGCCCACACTGTGCTTCCACCGGTGCCTACAGCCCAGCCAGGTGCTGCTCTGCACCCCCACCTCCAGGATCTAGAGCCAGAGCCCCATGCACCTGCCAGGAGTGGCACAGCACAGTGTGGCAGGAGTGAGAGGAGAAGCCACTGCTGGAGGGTTTGCATAAATCTCCCAGTATTTTTCACATACACATGAGCAAAATACTAAAAAATTTGCAGTGCACACATCAAGTCATTGCTTATATAGATGATCTTCTAATTCAGGGGCAGGCAATTATTTCGGGTGGAGGGCCACTCACTGAGTTTTGGCAAGCTGTTGAGGGCCGCATTTCCCTCTCTGGCGCAGGGAAGCAGGAACAGCTGAATGGTCCCAGACCAGAAACCTCTGCTAGGCAGGGGTTTCTGGTTGGGGGGGCAAGCCTGGGCAGGCCTTGTTGCTGGGTCCTGCCACCAGCTTCCCATGGGCCCTACTGCCCCAGGCTCCTATCATCTTTGACAGGCAGCTAGGAGCAAATAAGTATTAATTTTCTAAATTTTTTAGGGGCCCCATGGGCCAGACAGAATGGCCTGGTAGGCTGGATCTGGCCCCCGGGCCGTATTTTGCCCACCCCTGTTCTAATTAGTACACAAGATGGTGAGAGACATTTAGTGGCCCTTAAAGTACTACAACCATTATTGACAACTGGCCTTAAATTAAATGGCAAAAAGGTAGTTCAGCAATTGGTGTCCTTTTTAGGAATAAAAGTTAATGCGCCAGGCAGGTCACCAGATCAATAGCATGCACAGTTAATCTGCCAGCTGCCCTTGCCTACAGATGTTGCAATCTGTCAGTCCTTTTTGGGGCTAACAGGTTTTAGCCTTGCCCCTTGACAGGTGCCCCACCCCCTGGTTGCCATCTTGAGACTAGAAGTCCTGCCCCAAACCCCTGACTTTTGCCACTGGGAGTCCCCACCCTTGCCCTTGGAATTACACCTTTTGGGAGGGGAGGGTTGCCATCTTGGAACCAGAAAAAAAACAAATCATATACAGTATTCAAACACCTACTATAACATATTTTATTACATAATATTATTACCATGACTGGTGTATGTGTACTGTATGTAGAGATAATTGTATAATAACTCAGTCTTACTCTTGCATATTGTGCATGGGGTGTGGTTGGGGGTAGATGTGTGTGTGTGGTAGGGTGTGGGGTATGTGTGTGGTTTGTAAGAGGGTATGGATGTGTGTGGGGTACACAGAGTATGTGGGGAGGTTTTGGGGGCATGGTATGAGTGTGTGAGGGAGGGTGGGGACCCCTCACACACTCTCCCCCATGGTGCACACCCCTTGCTGGTGGCAGCAGCAGGTGCTTGGGGTGCTTGTGGCCCATGCAGGTGCTGCTGCCCAGCAGTGCACAGCTAGGGCCAGCACTGCCCGTGGTGACAAGGAATGCAACCAGGCCAGCCCGCCTCTATCATGGCACACATGCAGTTCCTGGCACTCACACACCACCAGAGAAGCCCTGCCTTGGGGAGCTAGAGAAATGAAAGACTCTGAAGGAAAGCCAGTGACACATGCCAAGGTATTTAAGTATATTATTCAATTGCACACATAGCTGCTATAGTAAAGGTAAAGGCACACAAAATGCTCCGAGAGATTCCTACTGGAAAAACTGGGCATATCTGGAAGCTAAGGCAGGAGCTCAAAATGGGGAAGCATGGAAATTCTCGAAGTAGTTAAAAGGAGTTTTTTCTACCACAAAAGTTAAACAAAATGAGGCAGGAAAAAATAAATGACTTGGGGGGGAAAAAAAAAAAGGAAAGTGTACAAGAATTGCCAGTAAAGGTGACAAAGGGCAGGCTAGTATTAATTTAGATAAAATAGGCTTGGGTCTAGGTAGTACCCTCAATATGCCACACTGAACTAATAGCTTTGACCCAAAACCATGGATACCTGGGAACAGAAAAAACTTTGGAAAAGTTAAAACTAGTGGGGTGCTGGCCAAATATAAAGTATAATGTTGCAGAATATGTCAATAACTGTTTCCAGTGTGCAATGAATAATGCAGATTCAGTAGTAAAGAAAGGGGAACTGAGGCACCAAAGCATAGGACCATGGAAGCAAATTCAAATAGATTATGTGGGACCTCTACCTCAAACAGTTCATGGAAACAAATTCATACTGGTAATTGTAGAGTCTTTCCCCAAATAAATAGAGGCAGTTCCAGTATAAAATAATACAGCAGTGGCTACTCCCACGGTATTGATGAAACAGGTGTTTTCTAGGTGGGGTGTATCCAAAGAAATAGATTCAGAGAGGGGCCATGTCTACATGAGACACTGGCCACACAGTCATTACAGCACAGTCACTTAGTACTTGTATAAACAAGTGACTGCATAGTAACCCGAATTACTGTGCAGTAGTGCCAACAAACATCTTTATCATGAAGCTACTGCACAGTAGTCTAATACTACTGTGCAGTAGTGTAGCATCACTGTTGTTGCCATATGACATAACTGTACAGTAGTATTGGGGTACTGTACAGTCAACATCTCATGTAGTTGTGGCCAGAAAGTAGTTTTGTAAACTCCTATGAGCACAGTTTGCCAGGTATATGAAATTAAACAAAAGCTGCAGATTGCACACCATCCCCAAATTTCAGGGTTAGTGGAAAGAACTGAACCATCAAAGAGACTCTAGAAAAGCCGTAATTTCTACTGATAAGTACTGGGATGTTAAGCTTGTCCTGATGACCCTAAGAGCAGCCACAGAGTCACATGGGATAAGTCCCCACCTGGCAATGACTGAAAGTGAATGCCAGAGGCCTCATTCTCCACAGTTCCTGATGAATGGCAACCTCAAGTCTCAACAGATAAATAGGTAAGTCAGTTCGTGCAACACCTTAATGACGTTCATATACAAACTGCTAACCAAACAGAGCTAAACATTAAAAAAAAGGACAAATTGTTTCAGCCCATCCTATCCCTGTGAGTGGCAAATTGGGGACAGAGTAATGGTAAAGTATCTCAAAGAAAACCAACATATATTAGCCAGTACGTGGGAAGGTCCATATGAAACACTGGACAAGTCAAGCCCCAGAGTGTATCAGGTGCTGACTGGAAAAATGAAAAAGGGGCCTGTATGCAAATCATTTCATTCATCACAACTGAAAATATGGAAAGGAGACAACTCATCTAACAAGTGAGAAGCATTTTGTTTTGTTTCTGTTCTTTTTCAGACCCAAAATACGCAGTGCTTAATAGTGCTTCTTATATTGGCTATGGGAATCATGTTAAATGGAAAACATGAGACACAACCCGCCCCCAACATAACAAAACACAGACCCAAAGATGGGCCAGCAGCAAAAAAGAGTGGAACACAATAACAAAACCAGGATGTACAAACGGTGTATGCATAATCAGTCCTAATGGAACATAATTAGGTGCAGTTTGGACCCACTCAGAAAGAAAACAAGAAGATATAGTAAGTATGACTCAGAAAAAACTCTATAAACACTGAAAAATTGCACCTTTATGATGGGCAGAAAGAGATGCATACACGTGGATGTCAATACATTACAATAATTACTGCAGTTAATCCCTTTCCCATGGAGGATGCCCAGTGTTCCAAAGTCACAGCAACACAGTTTTATTTTTGGTTAGATGTACCCTTCCATGCTTTCTCTTGTACAGGTGAAAACATATACACCTTAATAATAAAGTTCAATCATACAGGGTCATGGCTAATTGCACAAGAATTTTGGGAGCTAGTTTCCTAAATCTAAATCTCCACACAATATTCCACAACAACCATCAAAATACCTACAAGATGAGATCCTGCACCTTGCAGAGCAATAATCCCTGGAAATTCACTGCATGGTAAAATTGACTATAGAACTACAGCAATTCAAAATGCAATATTGAAGGCAATAACATGTGTTATACCCTTAAATGGTTTAAATGTTAGTCAGATTTATAAAAAGTGTAGCAATTACATCCAACCTATGAATAAATTGTTTAATCAGTTTAAAAAAAAACATGGCAATGCAGTATTTGTGACACAGCCGAGTGTATAGAGGGAAAAGGGGTCATTTTCTGGTGATGAGTTGAGGGCGATAATATAGGCATTTGCTAGCCAGCAGGCATATGGAGGAGGCCAAAGGGGTTGTCTGCCACTGGGCAGATGGGGTTGATGTGTGAGATGACAATAGGAGAATCTTTCATAGATTTCATAGACATTAGGGCTGGAAGGGACCTCGGGAGATCATTGAGTCCAGCCCCCTGCCCAAAGGGCAGGAAGTCAGCTGGGGTCATAGGATCCCAGCAAGATAAGCATCCAATTTACTCTTGAAGGTGTTCAATGTAGGTGCTTGAACCACCTCCGCTGGCAGACTGTTCCAGACCTTGGGGGCTCGGACAGTAAAGAAATTCTTCCTTATGTCCAGCCTGAAATGGTCTTGCAGGAGTTTGTGACCGTTCGACCTCGTCATCCCTTGGGGCGCTCTGGTGAACAGACGTTCCCCCAGATCCTGGTGGTCACCCCTGATAAACTTATAGGTGGCCATCAGATCACCCCTGAGCCTGCGCTTTTCCAGGCTAAAGAGTCCCATGGCTCTCAGCCTGTCATCGTAAGATCTGTTTTCCTGACCTCTGATCATGCGCGTGGCTCTGTTGTCAGAAGAGGGGATGAGGAAAAGATAGGTATTTCTGGCAGAAGGGGTGGGATAGTACAGGCAACATGTGTTGTGACTTTTCAGCATGGATTAAGCAAGGGGAGAGTTATTGCTGGACAGGGGAGGATGGCAAGATGTTTGTAACTGCCTTAGGGTAATAAAGAGATGCTCGGGAAGTGTATCTGTGACTTGGTGGGGGACATGAGTGGGTACGGTAATGGGTGAAGCAAACAGGGGTACTTTTGTCCTGCCAGATTGGGATAGTGATGTAAACCAGTGTGTTTGGACGTAGGTGAAGTGTGAGTGGGATGACAGGCTGTACATGACCAGGTGGAGTGCAGGAACAAGGAAGTGGTTCTTTTTGCCTGAGTGAGGAATGGTGGAGGCAAAAGGAGGAGGGGCTGTAACAAATAGCGGAGGGGAAGGGTGACATGACAGGGGTGTTTATAACTGGATGGGGGATAGGTGACTGGGGTTGTAAGATGGTGACAGACATGTTTAGGCAGGGTGACAGGTGAAGCAAAGGTTACCCAGAAGGTGGGAATTGTGAAGGCAACACATGTTCATGACTGGGGTACAGGTGAGGCAACAGGGAGTTTGTGCCCAAGGAGAGTGCAAGGTGATAGTGCTTGTGACTTGGCAGGCAGGAGGATATAGGAAGTAACTAAGAGAGGGTGTTTGTGACTAAGTTGTCACAGGACAGGATGATGAGGAGGGAACTTAGCAATGAGGGGAAGCAAAGATGAAAAAGTATTTGTGACTGGAGTGAATGAGGCAACAGTAAGTGTTTGTGATGGACCAAGAGTGAAATATGAAATATCAAACATGTCCCAGAAATACATGACACACTACCCACGTTGGCACAGAACACCCACATGTATTACCCATTTCTTTTTAAACCAGTTAGAATGAAAACTCAGAGAGCACAAACTTCCTTCTGTGAAACTGGGGGAGGAGAGTACAGCGGGGCTAAACCAGGAACAGTAAGACCACTCTCCTTGAGATGTGCCTGAACCAATCACTGCTAAAGGGTTTGACAGATGTCTGCTGGACAGGAGAGGAAACCTGAGCATTACCCATGCTCAGGGAGGGGCTGCAGAAAAGGGTTACAAGTACCTAGGTGTGGCACACTCAAGCTGAGACAGACATCAGGGTCTATCTGCAACATGGGACATCTGGGCTCCTTTCCCGCTTGGCCATAAACCACATGGTGCCAATGCTCAGCACTGTGTCCTCCCTGGATCAGTCTCCCTGCATCAACCCAGTCACAAACACCCAGTTTAAAATATCTTAATAGTTGCATCTGTCCACACCCCATAGCACTGAGCAAGGGTCTGTGTGAAAAATAAGGGTGGGTTTTGGATCTTTTGTATGCCGGTTCAAGGACAGACCATGAAAGTTCTCTCACAGTCCTTGCATTTGGTCAAACAATCTGTGGCCACCTACAGCTTCACTGATGCCTTCTAGTTTGAACTGTGGCCTTTCTGCTACCCCAATACCAGAGCTCTGCTGGTGCCTCCCACTCTCAGACACAGTGATCCTTCCCCCTCCCTCCCCCCTGCTCCCAGTTCTACCACTGCTCCCTTGCACTGGCTGTAGGTCCCTTTCTTCACTTCTCCCAGAGGCTGCTCAGTGACAACAGGAAGTGGAAGGGGGCCCAGTTGTGATGGTTTTGGATGCTGAGCTCACACTCCAACCCCTAGCCAGCTGAACTGAGTTTAGGCCTGGAAGGTGAAGAAGCCACAGGAGACCAGGCAAGAGAACTTAATGCAGTCTATAGTGGAGAAATGTATACAGAGTAGAGCATATGGCACAGCATGACAGAAGGAGATGAACCTGACTGACGGCATGACTACCAAGAGGGTGTCTGACTGGATGCATATCCAAGTGGGACTGTGAGAACAGAAATTCCCCAACCTGCCTGTTTAGATCCCACTGCAGGTTCCCTCAACTGTGGAATGGAGCAAAGTAGAAGTGGAGTGACCAGCATGGAGCTGAGCCGGGCTAGGCCAAGCTACTTCTCCCTTCACAACAGGGTGCAAGACCCCTTGCGCTTGATCTCAAAGGTAGAACTCAGCAGTCCCAAGTTGCGCTGGGTGTAGGGTGGGTAGCGGAGTTCATTCAACTTCTCCAGGCCTGTGTAGCGCAGTAGGCAGGTGCGGTGATGAGAAAAGGTGTCAAAGCTGAACTTGCCGTGGTACATCCCCAAACCACTTTCCCCTGTAACACACAGCATAGCTCAGACAGCAGGATAAAGGAAGGGTTCTGCCCCACTAGCCCCATAGCACAACCAAAAGGAAGTGATGCTGCTTCAGGTATGAATTTATTAAGGGAGGCCATTACAAAAGAGCTCTTCATAAGGCACCCAGGTTTAAGTGATCTCAAGATTTTCAAGGTTTTCAAATTCCAAGGGACAACCTTGTCAGTGAAATCACCAAGCCTGAGGAGCCCAGGGTTTGAATAGGGAAACAGCTTAAGTTTTAAGGAAAAGGCAGAAAAACTATACAATCATAGACATTATATTACGACTGGGATGGGAAGAACCTTGATAGGTATCTTGTCCAATAATGCTGCTCAAAGAAGGATTTCCCCCATCTGAACAATCTCAAATGAACATTTAGCTAACCTGGACCTAAGATCTTCCAACAACTGAAGTTTCACAACCTCTCTAGCAAGTCTGTTCCAGCACATAATCACCTTCCTAGTTACCTACAATTTAAACCTAGTGCTCTTTGTCCTGGCTCCTGTGAATACAGTGAACAATTACCATTTTTTGGTTTTTATTACAACCCATTTCATATATTTTGTATACAAAAACTTATCAAGTCATCCCTTAGTCTTGTCTTCTCCAAACTAAATAATCCTAATTATTTTAACCTGTCCTCATATGGCATGTTTTTCTAAGCTTCCAATAGGCTTCTAATAATTTTTGGTGCTTTCCTTAAATTTTGAAATTCTTTTAAATTTCTTGTAATTCAGTGTCTGAGACTGTACACAGTGTTCCAGGTGAGACCTGACCAGTGCTGAATGCAACAGTTACTTCCTGTGACTTGTATAGGACACTCCTGCTAATACAACCCAATAGCTGCATTCCCAAGGGGGAATACGTTTATACATAAGGACCCAAGACCTAACAGGATAAATAACTTACTCAAAAAGGATACCAGGAATAGGCTAAAAACCTGCAAGGAACAGGAAAAGTAATGGCTGGGTTTGAAAGTGCTGAGATAAAGTGAAAATTCTCAAAAGTCCCAACCTACTCTGCCCTGTAACATACAGCACATCACAGGCGCATGTGCAAGGCCCAGCCTTAAATGCTCCCATGGTACAACTAACAAGAGGTGATGCTTCTTTTAGACATGGAGGGCAGGAGGTAAATCTAAACAACACTAATAATGATTTTAGTATAAAGCAAGGACATTACTGTAGATATGATCATAAAAAAAACCCTGGAATGGAATGACCACACATTTTTTTAGGATCTGTTACTAAGGTTTTAAACTTCAAAAGTGCAAACTTCAAGAAATTAAGTGAACCCAACTGGACAATCTAGTGACCAGAATGTTGGGGAAGCCTGCAACTTAACCCAAAGGCACAAACACTATTTAGACTTTGCCTAAAAAGGGGAAACTTTGCAGAAGAGGGCTCCTGATCTGACTGAATGAATGGTCATTTGAAAAAGGGTATTGGGAACAAAGAGAGAGTTTGCAAGGAGTATAAAAGAAAGACTGATCAGCAAAAAAGCTCCACCTTGACAGTGCAAAAACGTAAGAAGAAAATTATAATTTTCAAAAGTTGAGGTAGGGCAGCACTATAGTAAGGAAGGTGTCAAAATGAAAGATAATCTAGGCCTGGCCCAAAAATTGAATCAATGCTTTGCCTCGGTTGTCAATAAGGAAGGTGTAAAACATGGGACAAGGGTGGGTTGCCAAATGGAAAACAGAAATGACCTCAGGCAGAGAACAACCAAACTCCAAGAGCAAGTGTGTGCAACTAGGTGAACTCTTTCCCAGAGAACTGCAAGTACTGGCCCATGAAACCAGAACCCAGGAAGCAAGGATTAAAATCAAACTGCCAAATCAGAGCAGTAGCACAAGACAAGATAGCAATTCCCAGATGGGGATCAATCTTTTTATGAAGAAGAAAAAACGGATACCCTTGACAACCTGGCACTGGACTCAAATGAGCTAGCAGGTCTCTTCAGTGTTATGGCCCACGTTCCTATTGCCAACTCACTGGGCCCTGTGCGACACTGGAGTCCTGAAACTAGCAACTAACACAGAGCCAGAGATTGGCCACACCAGGCTCAGATACACTGAGCAGTGTGTTCTTGAGCCTCTCAATGAAATCCCAGTAGTCATAGGGCACCGTCCTCTCAGCCACCTGGCCAAACATGTGGCACAGTCTCATACACAGGAGAGGCCAGACTCAACACCCTGCCCCATGTCAGTTGGTTCAGCAAGGGGTGGACTGGGGTTCTTCAGCACTTGTGGCAGCAATGGCCAGCACTAATTAGATTTGAACCCCATTCAGCTATGATCTGTTCAACTAGCAGCAGTCTAGCCACCCAGGGGCTGCCCAGGATCAGCCCAGCAGTTATTCTCCAGGCTGAGTGCAATCCTGGCACTTGGGGGAAGAATCACACACCTTTATGCCCCTTGGAGCACTTCAGCTGGGGAAGGGAGAGGGGCTGAACCCCAGAACAGTAGTAGGGAGCACAAAGACAGAGGCAGCACTGGTGAGGGCAAGGTAGGAGACCCAGACATACCAATTCCACCGAATGGCAGCGTGATCAACGTCATATGCATAATGGTGTCATTGCCTCCAAAGCCACCACTACTTGTCTGTTTCAGCACTTGGTTCAATACCTAAGGGAGGTAGAAAAAGGGGATGAAAAAGCCACGCTCCACACTGCAGCATCAGACTACACGCCACTGCTGCTCCAGTGCCCTCTATCATGCCCGTATGTAACCCTCGCAGGTGACTAACACAGAATGAGTAGGAGGCAAAACTAATAAAACCTGACTCTAGATCAGGGCAAACATCCTCTGGGTCAGGGTCCCTTACCCAGTGGGCAACAAAGGGGAAACACTTACCTTGTGCAAACATGCCTCAGCAGAGGTCATCACAATGCTATCTCCTCAGGCATATGTTAGTAGGTAAAATGATCCCTGAGCACAAAGCCCTGGGGCCCTGCCTTTTTTGGCCCTGCTCTCTGCCTATTCCCCAGGCCTCCTAAGCAACTTCTTACTTCACCCAGATCGGGTACTGTTCTCCCGGCCTGGGAACATACCTTCTTGTTAGATGAGAAAGCATACACAGCCAGCGGCCGTTCCCGGGCATTGATGAAGTCAATGGCTTCTTCCACGTTGGCCACAGTGACAATGGGCAGGATGGGCCCAAAGATTTCCTCCTGCATGATAGGTGCTGATAGCGACACATCTACCAGCACTGTCGGGGCTGCAGAAGGGCAAGAGTTACCACAATCATCAGGGCTTATCCTCCACCATGGCCCTGCCCTTGTACTGCAGCTTCCCTGCTCTTGTCTCCCCAGCTACCTAGATCTCAACATGGAGGTGCCCTGTACTGCGTCCATCCTCTTCTGTCACACAGATCTGGGTACTCCCCCAAAACCCATGGTTGCAGTACAGGGTCCCTCACCAATGTACCGCTCCTTCTCATCCGTCTGCCCTCCAATGGCCACACGTCCACCATCCATCAGGGCCTGCAAGCGTTGGAACTGCTTGTCGCTAACAATGCGGGCAAAGTCAGGCGATTCCTGAGGGTTAGCACCATAGAATTCTGTGATAGCGTGGTGCAAGGCAGGCAGTAACTTCTCCCGTGTCTCCTGGCTGCAAAGCACATAGTCAGGCGCGATGCAGGTCTGTCCTGCATTGAAGAAGCGGCCCCAGGCCACCCGGTTGGCCACATTTTGCAGGTCACAATCTTCAGCCACATAGCAGGGGTTCTTGCCCCCCAACTCCAATGTCACTGGTGTCAGGTGCTTGGCAGCAGCTGCCATAATGATCCTGCCTACACTGGAGTTGCCTATGGAAGAGAGAAATGAGGAACACACGTTCTTGGTATCCCTTAGTATGAGTGGAGCCAAGAGAAGTTGTAGGATTCCCACTGATCAACAGGGTCATTAATATTCCAAGCCCCCAAGAACCAGGCCTGGGGTAAGACGTATGCACCCTCACTGCACCAGGAAAAACACAGACCCTCTCATTCAGCTGCAGGAGACCCCTCCCAACCCCTGGCTCCAAGATTCCACCTCCGTGTTTGCCACTCGCATCCCCTGGAGCACCCCCTCCTAGTACTCAGGGCAGCACTGAGAACACAAGTTCCCTAACCTGGGCACTAACTCAGTGACCTCACACAATACTTTGGTGGGGAACGCTGGTTGCTACCTCCTTAGAAGAAAAGAAAATAGGTAAGCGAGGGGGTAGAAGCTGGAGCGTGTGCCTCTCCTCAGGGGTGGAAGAGAGAGTAACGCTGAGGCAGGGTCACTTGGGACATACCAGTGAAGAAGATGTAGTCAAATCTGTTCTCTAATAGCTCTGTGGTCTCCTTCACACCACCAGTCACCACCGCAAAGCAGTCCTGGAATGGGGGAAGCATATATCATGGAATCATAGAGAAGAAGGCTGGAAGGGATCTTCAGAAGTCATCGAGTCTAATCCGATGCCTGAAGCAGGATCATCCCTATCCAAATCATCCTATACTAATTTATTGTCTAGCTTCTTAGTAAAACTATACTGTCAACCCTGACACAAGCACAGAACATAACACCCTAACCAGCCACAAATAAAGCAGGGGGACCATGGAAGCCAACATCCTGCTGCTACAAAGGTTGTTAAAAAATGCTCAAGGGATCCAAGGAACAGGACACACTCCCCACTACAGAGGAAGACAAAACCTCCACAGTCTACACCAATCCGACCAGGGGTAAGATTTCTTCCTGTCCTCAAATATGATTAGACTGACCCTCTAATTGGGAAACTCTGGGCTTAGGTCCCAGCAGGAGCATTGGCACACCCCAGTCAAAATTCCCTGCTTGGCTGCAGCCAACACTCAATGTCTTGGAAGAAGACTCAATTAAAAAAAAAAAAAAATCCCTAACATGTAGCAGCAGGAGGGGAATAAAATTTCCTCCTGACCATATTGGGCAACCAGCAAAGCCCGGAAATACCAACACTGGAAACACTGGCCACACGTAGGGGGTGCACGTGCACCCCACCCAGGCGACAGGCAGGGGGAGTAAGCGGGAATGCCAGCTGGGAAGTCCCCGCCCCGGTCAGTGGGATCGGCTGTGGGGGGGAACCTCCCACACCCTGGTCACTGACTGGTCGCTGGGAGGGGAGGCGGGGGACATGTCGCTGATTAAGGCAGCACCAGTCACCCATGACTGGAAATAACAAAAGTAGAACCTAGGATAGCTATGCCTGGATCACCCCTGACCAATGTCTGCCCAACTTCTTCTCATACACCCCCAATGATGAAAAGTCCACAACTTTCCTAGGCAGTCTGTTCCACTGTCTTGCTGTTCTAACAGTGAAGAAATGTTTTCTAACATTTAGGGATCCTGAGAATTCACGCTGAAAATGTGCAGCACGACAGCTTCTTTCATTTTGGAGTCTCCCCCGTGTACCTCCTGCCCCACTGCTGATTGGCAGAGACCCCGTTGTTTGCCACCCACACCTGATAGGGGAAACTCCAAGATTAAAGAAGCCACCACACTGTGCACTTCCGGAGTGAATTCCAGAAACCCCTACTAATATCCAATATAAACATCCTTTGCTGCCAGTCCTACTCTGAGTCAACAGAGAAAAGGTATTTTCCTTCTTCTTTATGGCAGCCCTTCAGGTATTTGAAGACTGCTATCTTGTCCCATCTTAAGTGCCTTGTCTGCAAGCTGAACACACCTATTTTCTTCAGCCTCTCCTTGTATGACTTGCCTTCCAAGCACTTTATCATTGTTATTTCCAGCCTCTGGTCTCTCTCTAACTTCTCCACATACCTTTAAAATGTAGAGCCTAAAACTGCACACATTACTCTAGATGAGGCCTAACCTGCACCTAGTAGTGAGGACTATCATCTCTCATTTCTTGTACTTAATGCTTCTATTGATGCATCCCAAAACAGCATTTGCCTTTTGTGCAGTTATATCACACTGCAGACCCATATTGAGTCTGATCTACCAAGACTCCCATATCATCTTCTATAGTACTGTCATCCAGCCAGGCGTCACCCATTTTGTATTTCTGATTATTCATCTGAAGTTGTAGCATCTGTCAGCATTGAACTTCATCCTGTTAGCTCCAACCAGCTTTCCAATTTGTCAAGATTCTTCACAGTTGCATTCCCGTTCTCCAATGTATTCACAATCCTTCCCAGTTTTGTGTCATCTGCAAACTTGCTTAAGAAGCTTTCTATGTCAGCTTCCAAATCATTAACAAATACATTGAATGGCAATGGGGCCACGACAGAACCCTGTGAAACTCCATTTGAAACTTCCTGCCATTCTGACATGGATCTATTTACAATTACTCTTTCCTTCAGCTATTGAGCAGGTTGTCTACCCACCTGAGTAGTTTCAACTAGCCTACATTTCTCCAATTTGCTTATGAAAAGGTAATGTAGCCTTGCTAAGGTCCAGGTACACTTTATCCACAGCATTTCCTTCAGCCACCCAAATAGCTTCTTTGTGAAAGAAGGCAATCAAGTTACCTATATATGATTTGTTCTTAGTAAATCCATGCCAAGTGCTTGTGATCAGCCTTTCCTTCTCCAAACGGTTGTAAATAATCTTCTTTAGGATATGCTCCAGTAAACTCTTTGGTATTGAGGTAAGGCTTACCAATCTGTGGTTCCTGAAGTCCACCTTCTTGCCTTTCTAAAGTGTGGTACTACACTGGCTCATTTCCGCTCTTCTGGTATCTCACCTGTCTCCTATGACTTCATAAATATTATTGCCAAAGGCTCTAATATTGGCTTTGCCAGTTCCTTCAGTACCCTAGGATGAAGTTCATCAAGCCCTTCTGAAATTTGGTCAGGCCCATCAAAAGCTATCTGACCATCTGTGTGCATGCGCGTGCGGGTGTGTGCGCGTGCGGGTGTGTGCGCGTGCGGGTGTGGGTGTGTGCGCGTGCGTGCGCTGGAACCCTGCCCAGACCTTCCCTCTATCCAGCTCTCCCCCCTACCCCATTCACTTTCAACGCAGGGGAAAACATTGAGGGATGAATGTGGGACCATGACGTATGAGGGAACAGGCTGTGGGTGGAGACATGGTGCAGGGGAACGTAGGGGATGAGCTGAAGTGCCAGGGGAGGGCACAGCTCCTCACCTTGTCCAGGTAGCTGGGCAATATCTCAGCTATGAGCTTCTCAACACAGCTGCTAACCTCAGAAGGTTTGATGATGACACAGTTACCTGGAGGTAAGACAGGTGGGAGATCACTACAGAGCAGAGAGACACCACCCACACAGCCACTAGTCACAGAGCCTGGACCCACTGCAGAAGCTGACTCTCATAGCACCGAACCTACTCAACAGCCCAGCACCCAGACCCACCACAAGAGAGGTATTCCAAATAGAGGTAGCGCTGTATGGGGAGCCTTCACAATGGGATACGAGTCTCTGCTAAGGGTGTACTTTTGCACTGGGCACTTACCAGCAGCAATAGCTCCAATCAGTGGCACCAGGATAAGCTGGACAGGATAGTTCCAGGGCCCGATGATCAGCACCACGCCATAGGGATCCTTGCGGATGAAGGCCGTGTCTAGCTGAGTCACCTGAGGGGGGAGGGGGGCACAGTGTCAGAAGCTGGGGCAACAAGTCACAGGCCTTGCATATGGACAAGAGAATGACCCAGGCCACAGGGAAAGAGCCTGAGCCAGCCCTGGGGCTGCATCCACCCCTACCAGATTCCTGTCCACATGCTCATCCTTCATCCAACTGCTCAGGTTGCTGAGTGCATGGTTAAGCTCGTTTTTGCATAGGATGACCTCAGAGACCTCCACCTCAAAGCAAGGCTGGGGACAAAAAAAGCAGTGTTAGTGCTCCCCAGGCAATGGGCTAAGAGACACACTCTGCTCAGCAGGTCCCCACAGACCCCACTGCACTAGGACAGCATAGAGCACAGATATAGCAAGCCCAAGGCAACCTGACAAGGTGCTTTAGCACTAGTCTAGGGACTGCTGACCCCTTGGCTAACACTGACCTGCACACAAATAGTTGTATCTGAGTGCTATGCTCTCCACCCTTGCTGTTTGCTTGCTGGAAGGTGGCCTGACCTCAGCTGTACATGCTCTCACCACCTCCCAGCTCGACCCAGCAGTGCACTAGACATGGGGCTGATACCCTAGCCAGTCCAAAATGCTGCCAGGCAACTCTTCTTATAACACAAGTTATCCTGTGCTTCACACCGGCCCTGCATTCCTTGCTCTGCCCCATGCACAGAGCCCAGGCTTTGCTCCATATCTTCAAGGTGCTGCCTGGCCTGGACTCGGTACATCCGGGAGCCAATCGAAATTGGATGAGGCCAAGGAGGACTCCTCTGTCCCACAACAGCTTTTTGTGTCTAAGCAAAGCTAATCCACCTGCAAGTACTTCCTTGGGGGGGGACTCATGCTCCACAAGGGACCATGCACCTCCTCTCCTTTAGCGTCACATCCAGATGCCCTGTTCTGACCTGCCTTGCCAAATAGAAACCCAGATATAGGCACAAGATCGGGTCAAAACACCCCAGCCCTATGCACCTACTCCCTGGCCAGAATAAGCCCCCTTAGCCTCTTGCTGCTAGTCCTATGGGGGAGACGCAAACCCAGCAACCCGCTGAGCCATGGCATAGCCCCTCACCTTGTGCAAGTCTGCAGCCAAGGCGTCCATAATGGACTTCTTCTTCTCATCCAGGAAGCGGCCCAGCGCCTCCAGCTGGGAGACCCGGTACTCCATGGGACGGGTCCTCCCCGCCAGCCACGCAGCCCGCAAGCGGCTCACCAGCCCTGCATAGGGGTTCATGCTTGGGAGGAAGAGGTGAGTCAGCCCATGCCGGCAGGACCTACCTTCACCTCCACCTGCCCCCCGCACCCATCTTCACAGCCCTCACCCCTGTGCCCCTCTAGCCTCTCCCACATGCTGCAACCACCACCCTGCCCATAGCCTCCAGGGCCCACTCCGGGCCTCTCGCCCACCCTCCACAGCCCGTCCTGGCCCCTGGGTGCAGGGGTGACAGGAGGGCTGTCGGCCCTGGCTCAGTACACCTGAGGGATGAAGGCAGGTGAGGCGGGGCCGGGGCCTTTTGCTGCGCCGTCAGCAAGTCCCCCCCCCCACTGCTCCCCAGGGGGCGGCGTGGCTCCGGCTCCTTCCCGTCTTTCTGCTGCTGATTGGGCAGCTGCCTGCGACAGAGGGCGCCGATTGGCCGGGCCGGGCCGGGATGCATCGCCAGTGCTCCCTGCTCCACCGCCAGGCGCCGGGGCTGAGACGGCTGGGGCGGGAGCCGGGGCCGGAGATCTCGCTCCGGGGCTGGCGGGCTGCAGCAGAGCCCGGGGAGGGCGCCTGGGCCCCCCTGGGAGTCAGGGAGCCTGAATCCGGTCCGGCGCTGGCCCCCAGGGGGGTGCTGCTACCTGCAGTTAACTGTTCATGGCCTCGGGCTGGCCGCACATTTGAGCCCCTCGTCCTCTGGCCCTGGCCAGGGCCCGGCGTCAGCACAGGGCTTCTGAGGGCTGGGTTTGGCCGCGCCATGTTGTGGCCCGGCCCTGGCCCACGCGGCTTCACCGTCCGTGCCGCCTCCAACAAGGCCTGCGGCTTTTCCTCCAGAGGGAAAGGCCTGGCACAGCCCCAAGTACTGGCCGGGTGAGTGTCCTCACCCTGGTTAGCACTGCTGTTCCCTGCTGAAAAAAGGGCTGCTGCCAAGAGGGGACGAAATTGTGTCACATTATGCTTTAATGAGTACGTGTGCCCCCTTGGGGGCTGACAGTGTAATAGGATTGACTCATCCCAGGGATGCTTTATTTCCCTCCAGCGTGCTGTGGGAGCAGCCCCAGGGCCCCGCGTGCCCTGTGAAAGTGCTGGCTGATGAAGGGTCTGAACAGTCCCAAGGCAGCGAACTGCCTGCTGGCCATTTATCTATGAGCGTAGATATGTAGCACAATTACTACTTAGTAATTTACTCTGGGTTTACTCCCTAGTGGGTTTATGCTGTGGTAATGAGCGGGCACATGCCCAGCTCTCCCAAACTGGCTGCCCGCAGTAGGTGCTATTACAGCCCTTGACCCCGGGTTGCAGGCTTGCTGGTTTGCACTGACCAGAGAGCTACTCTGCAATCAAACTGAGAGGGGAGCGGATACATAACGCATGAAGTAACTTTCCCAGGTAAAGTTCCTGCACATTTTTCAAGGGGTAACTTGAACCTAGATTTGAGTAAATTACTACCTAGTAGAGCTCTGCACTGTACAGCTGCTTCTATCCTATGTAGTAAAGTCAGTGTACTGAGTGGTAGACATACTGCAGCCCCTCACCCTGTGGCACCAGGGCTGCACTAGGACTGGAGACTGGGGAGCAAAAACTGAGCGAGGAATGGCAGGCTCTGAGCTGGACGGGACTAGTTTGAGAATTTGAGGGGAGGGGGAAATGGGAGAAGAAACTAACAGGGAAGGTTGGATGACAGGGGGGAAAACTGAGCAGGACAGGGGTGGTTAGTTGACCCCTGAGCTGGCTGGGGGACAGGAGGTGCTGACCTGAACTCCCTGGCTGGGGGAGGTACAAGGGGAGCAAGCGGGGGGTTGAGTAGCACTGTGTTCAGAGCTCTTTATCTGCAATCTCCCCTTTGCCATGTGTACTCATCCTGCTAGCTTCAATGTGAAACCCCATCCTTGATCAGAGAACAGCCTGAGACACTTACTCCCACAGTGGCAGAGCAAGGGACCAAGGGATGGGTTGACAGAGCCCAGAAATTGGGCCTGAACCAGGCCTGTAATACTGGGGACAGTATCAGCAAGCTCTGGGTGATCCCCAAAATCTTGTAGCCTCACCTGGCTGCCCATGTCCACCACACTGTCCTCATCCCAGTGACCACATGCCCACACCTGAGCCCCTACCATCTCCGCCTTGCCCTCCCTACACAGACTCCTCTGCCCACTGGGCTCCAGAGCGTATGGAGATGTCGCAACCCACGCCTCACCACGTTTTTTTTTACCTCTTGCTGCGTGCAGTGCCCAACAGCCCCTGCTTGAGGGCTTCACAAGTTGCTGTGCTGATGTTGCCTGATCTCCTGCCAGCGTGAAATGCCCTTCTTGTGGGGATGAGCCTGGTGCTTGTTCAAGCATTAGAGGCTTATCTGTGCAGAGGTACCAAAGTCTGTGCCTACTGCTGAGGGCAGAGTTCTCAGAAAGAGAGATAGCAGGATTGGAAAAGCTTCTCTGAGCTAGGGCAAGACTTCTCTTGCTCTTGCTCTGCCTCCAGGAGATCCTGGCATTCCTCTCTGCCAGCTAGTATAGCCTGAGCTCCCAGTAACTAAGCAGCAGCTTAACTACTTAGCTGAGTGTCCCCACCCTGGTTAGCACTGCTGTTCCCTGGGACAGCTCACAGTCATATGACTCCACTGCTACAAGTACCATTGGCTCTCTGATGGGGGAGGCATGTAAGGGGAGGGGAGTGTTTGTGATACAAAGGGAGGAAATGGAGCAGTAATGGGGTGTTGACTGAATGGGCAGTAATAGGGAAGGGGTGGCATATGTTTATGAAGTGGGGGAAGGGGGGGAGTGAAGCAATCACAGGTATGACTGGGTGGAGGAAGAGGGAGCATTTGTGGCTATTAGGGGACAGACCAGGGAACAGTTAAATTTGTGACTGTGCAAGTGATAGATGAGGAGATGGGTGTTTGTGGATGTGATAAGTGGGTGGGTGAGGGGGATCAGGGAAGTCATGAGGGATGTTTGCGATTGGGTGTGGGGCAATTTGTGGCTAGGTGGATGTGGGCTGGGTGCATAATTGTCATTCAGTGAGTGGCGGGGATAAGCAAGGTGAGGCCTCTCTTGTGAGTGAGTATGGGAAAATGAGGCTTTTGTAGCTGTACTGGCTGAGTGAGAATATAGTAGGTTCTGCAACTGGACAGGACATCTTGGGGGGCATTACATTGGTGGGCACCCTACAGCAGCTCACCAATGTGGCTGGACAGATGTATGGGTGAGTTGATGGCGGAGCTGGTAACTTGGCAGGAGGAATGGGTGAGACAATGGAGATGATTGTAACTGGACAAATGCAGGTTGGTAGAGTGTGGGGTGTTTCTGACAGACTTAGGGTGCTGTGTGAGGCAATGGGGTGTACTTATGACTAAACAGTGGATGAGGAGATAACAGTTATTATTGTAACTGGGCAGGTATAGCTCAGGTAAGGCAATGGGGTTGTTTATACCTGGACAGGAACTAGATTTCATAGTTTCTAGGGTTGGAAGGGACCTGAACAGATCATCGAGTCCGACCCCCTGCCATGGCAGGAAAGAGTACTGGGGTCAAACGACCCCCGCAAGGTGTACATCCAGCCTCCTCTTAAAGTCCCCCAGGGTAGGAGCCAGCACCACTTCTCTTGGAAGTTGGTTCCAGATCCTAGCCGCGCTGACAGTGAAGTAGCACCTGCTGATATCTAGCCTAAATCTACCCTCTGCCAGCTTGTGACCGTTATTCCTGGTCACTCCTGGTAGTGCTCAGGGGAACAGGGACTTCCCCAATGCCTGCTGGTAGATAGGGCGAGGGAGAGGTTATTTCTGGGTGGGAGATGGGTGAGGAAGTGGGAGTGACTGTGATGAGTGTAGGGGGTAAAAAGGTTGCTTGTGGCTGGATTGGGGGGATGGCTGAGAAGTATATTGGTGCCTGGGCAGAGGAAAAGTGAGGAAATAGGTATTTTTGAGTGGGTGATGGTGAAGGGGTGGTTGTGACTGGACAAGAGTGGAGTAGAGTGAGACAGTAAGGTGTTTGTGACTGGGTGAGGAGCTAGGGGAGAATGAATTTTTTTTAGAGTGGAGAGATGGGAAGGCAAAAAAATTTTTGTAAATGATCTGAGAGGTGATGGGCAAGACGATGAGTGTGTTTGTTTGGACCGCTGGAGGATGGATGTGGGTCTTTGTGACTGATGGAGAGGTAAGTGAAGTCTTGTGAATCTTTGCCATGGGGTATTTTGAGGGGACTGGAAAGACAACAGGACTATTTGGGGATGTGTGAAGGGATGGGCTGGTTGACTGATTTGAGTGGGGATAAGGGAGGCAATGGGGTGATTGTAGGGTAACTACCTTTTCAAAATGGAAAGGCAGAACACGTGCCCACGTCCCACCCCGCCCAGTGGTACGGCAGGAGGAGAGCCTGTGGGAGGATGCAGGCTGCCCACTGTGGGAGGATGCAGGCTCCCCACCCTACAGCCCTCCGCCTGGGAGCCCTGCACTATCATGGTGAGGTGCCCCCTGCCCACCCAGCAGCCATGGGGGCACAACTCCATGCCACCACTATCCCCACTGCTTCCAGACAGGCAGGGGGTGCCTTGCTATGGTGAGGCAGGGCTCCTGGAGGGGAGAACAGCAAGGTAGGGAGCCCTGAGCCTGCAGTGGGCAGCCTGCATCTGCCCCTACCCCACACACAAATCTGGGGGGCATGTGCCCCCTCCCACCCATAGACTTACCTGTAGAGAGCTGCTCTCCACAGCTGCCTGGCTGTATTCCCAGCCACGTGCAGATGGGTGCATGCACACATACACATGGCACCCATGTCCCACTCCCCTCAGCCGCAAGCAGCCCCTTGCAGACTGAGGGGACCCTGCAAGGGGAAACCCATGTTTTTCTGTGGCAAATGGAGAACCCGAATCCTTGCACGATACTAGGGCTCCAGGACAAGTGCTGTCCCAGAGTCATTCAGCACAGGACCAAGACTTGATGTTCAGATTTCAGGACCGTCCCACCCAATTAGGGATGGGTGGACACCCAAGGTGAATGTGACTAGATAGGTGGGGAGTATATGTGGTAAATCCATTTGTGGAGTTCTGTGGCCATAAAAATGTTTGCCAGTGGGCAGAGGTGAAGGTAAAATATGGTGGGTTTTGTCACTGGGTGAGGGAAGGGAGAAGGTTCAGGGTCCTTGTGAACTGGTGTGAAGAAGGGCACCCTGCAGCAGAACACCAGTTACTGGGGGGCAGAGTTCTTGGGGAGGCAAAAGGATGGTTAATAACTAGGTAGCGGGAATAAGTAAAGAAAAGAAACATGTTTGTGATGGGGCACATGGAAGTGGGTGAAGTACCAGGGGTGTTTGTAATGGGTCGCAGGAATATCAGGGGAGGCAACTGGGGGTAATTTTGAGACTGGGTGGTTGGATAATATATGCAGTAAATCCAGTTGTTTATATTAGATAGGTGGGGAATTGAGCATATGAGGGTTGTTTAAAACTGGCTGAAAAATGGGTGATATCAGGTATGTCTGACTGGCTGGGAGGGTGAGGTTATGGGATTTGTAACTAGGCAGCTGCTAGCAAAGGTAGTGAGAGTGGTTATGACCAAATGAGCAGAAGGAATTGGTAAGGCAAGAGTTATGTGTGTGACTGAGAAAGCAGTAAAAGGCTGGCTGTTGCTGAATGGGGAATGGTGAGACTATGTGCGTGTTTATGGTTGGGGGAGGGTATATGTGAAGGGGTTTGGGAGCTGAGAGCCTAGCCCTGGCTCAGTCATGTGGAGCTGTTTGCTGGCTGATGCTGCTGTCTTATCAGAAGTGGGCTCACACAGTCCCACAGTGAAGACCAAGTGACATCTGCACCCCTTCAGGGCAAGTGCCTTGAAATTAGCAGTGAGCAAACTGCTGGTGGAAGTAATCCAGGGAGCATAGTGCTCCCTCTGCACGAGGCCAGACTGGGCTCCAGAATGAAGGCTGGTGTTACTGGTAAAGTCAGGTAGGTGCAATGCAGATGTGAGCTAAGGAGCCTGGCTTGTATTAGATACCCACATCCTCCCTGCCCCTGCCTCATCACTGTCACATCTTTGTGCTACAGTAAAGGTACCTTATGAAAGGTAACTTTGCAGTTGCATTTCTAGAAACATGTACTTGTGTGACAAGCAGCCATGTTCTGGACCAGTTGAAACTTGCGGTTTGTACCACAGGAGATGTGAAAATGATTGTACCAGTATGTACTGAACCCTCTCTCAGAAGGACATCTCACTGAGCCAGCTAAATAAACCCATTTAAAAAGAAAACTGGAAACACAGGAACTATTTTGGTGCAGTGGAGTCCAGAGCAGGTTTTGAATTGGCCTCCTATGTCCCAACCCAAGGGTCTGCAGCCTTGCTAGCACTCTTTATAACCGCCATGTGCAGCCCCTCTGCTATCCCTGCACTCTGCTGGTGGTCCCCAACCCCAGACACAGCTCCTCATCTATTCTATCACTGCTTCCCTGCACTTGACTGCAGGTCCTTTGCTTCTCCCAGAAGCTGCTTAATTACAACAGGTAGAGGTAGAAGCCCTGACTTGGAAGCTTTGGATACAATCACCAGTGCCAGTTCCTGAGCCTCCACTCTGACCTCCAGCCAGCTGAGCTGAGCTGAGATCTGGAGGGTGAAGGAGTCACAGGGGGAGACCAGACAGGAGAACTCAATGCAGAATCTTTACTTAAGCAAAACATACAGGGCAGAGCATGGAGCAGGATGCAGGAGAAGAGATGGTACCTAAAGTAGAGCATGGTGGTGGAAGTAGGAAGAAAACCTGGCATGGGTAGGGACCCGACTTAGTTTGCGATGTTGTAGATTTCATGAAATCAAGCACTGTCTGTGAAATCAAGAAAAAAACTTACTAAAAATAAAATGCTGGCTCCCCAGTGGGAGTAGCCAGCAGTCTTCACAGCCACTAAAGCCCATCCTCAAACTCTGCCAGTGAAGTGATGCCACCCACATGAAGAGGAGCAGCCAAGATAGTGTCCACCCACCCTTTGCTGCTGATTGGCTGAGAGGGAATCATGATGGACAATCAACCACTCTGGGCCAATCAGCAGCAAGGGGCAGGTTTGCCCTAAAAAGGCTGAGAAATCAGTCTGCACACTGTGAGTGGCCCACAAAAATCCTTTTCTCTTGCCAAACTTTAGGTAGCTCCCTAGGCAGGGGGCATAGTTACTAGGTGGGTGTAGTCAACCAGGGAGAGAAGAGTGCAGATTGGGACCCAAACTTCCTAACAGCCCCCCTCCCCTGGGTCAACTAGTCTCAGAGCAGGACACTGGGGTCAGCATCGTTTGTCCCCTTGGACATGCAGAGCTGTCCCAAGAGCCATGCTGTAGCAGCCAGTGGGATGCTGGCCTGGGACAGCTCCCTGGTGGTCACGGGCTCATTGTCTCTGCAAGACAAGGACATGCCTTGAGAAGGTGCTTTGGCATTTCTGATCTGCCCACTCCCAGCAACCAAGCCAGTGGGGCAAGACTCCAGGGGGAGGTGGGTGGGGAGGCAGTTCTAAGAGTCAAGGAAATTCCTGTCCTGCTGGCCTGAGCAGCTGGAGATGGGTCAGGACCCAGGTGGGGTGGGAGGAGCAGGAGCTTTCAGGAAAGGACGGGGCCTGGAAAGGAGAAGATTTGTTTCCCCCCTTCTCCGAGGAGTAAGGAAGGAGGGAGCTGAGTTTCTGTGAAGGAGGAGTCCAGACCTTCTTGTCAGTGTGGCTCGCTGCAGAAGCCCCTTCCCTCAACCTATGCAGTCAGGGAGCCTGTGGGTAGGTGTGTGCTGCCTGTGGGGTGGGCTGAGCCGCTCCCATGCTCACAGCAGAGTGCAGCCCCCCCTGCGCTTGACCCCAAAGGCAGCGATCAGCAATGCCATCTTTTGGTCACTGTAGGGTGGGTACCGCACCCGATTGATCGCCTCCAGGCCTGCGTTACGTAGAAGGCTGGCACGGTGGTGACTGAAGGTGTCGAAGCTGAACTTGCCATGGTATTTTCCCATCCCGCTGTTCCCTGCAACACAAAGCCTGACTCAAATACTACTCCAAGAACATGGTAAAATGTGTAGTTCTGTCATCTTTCTGTACAATAGGCGTGACTCAGTATGCCCAACCACTTTGTTATGATACCTACTGGGTGAGAAGGAGTTAAAGCCTCCCTTTGGTCAAAGAAGGCAGAGAATGGCATGTCTCCCAGGAGAAGAGAAAGTCACAGGGTTGGGACTAGGCCTACCAAGGCTGGGACACAGACAGGAACACCAAGGAATGTACTCCAAGATAGCTGAGAGGCAGGGATGACTCGGAACTTGCTGGGTTAGACAGGTCACTTGGAAAGGCTCTGAGGGAAGTCTGCTTGGCCTTCGGCACCTAAGCCTTGCCCCTGCCCCCACAGTGTTTCAACTGATTAGCAAATCCGGCTTCCATGCAATCCCAATAGCCACATCACACCATGCTCTCAGCTACCTGGCCCAGTGTTATGTCACCATCCCATGAGTGGGTTCAACATGTGGATATGCAGAGCCAGGCCTCTCTGTCACTCAGGTCAACAATGGCCAAAGCAGGTTAGATCTAGACTCCGATGGTCTACAGCCCTCTCACCAAGCATTATGCTCTAGTACCACAGGGCATTGACCCTCCAGCCCCAGAACACACCCCATGTAAGGGTGGTCTCTCACGCTTAGTCTGCTGCTGGGCCTTTGACAGGAGAAGAGGAGTGAAAGGGGATCAGCCCTAGACTGAAGCAATGGGTCAGGGATAAATAAAAACAAGCACTGGCAATATGGGCAAGGGGGCCCAAACATACCAATCCCACCAAAGGGCAATGAAACCAGCGCAACGTGCATCAGGGTGTCATTGCCACAAAAACCACCGCTGCTCGTCCGGTCCAGCAGCTGGTGTATCACCTGCCAGAGAAACAAAGCACATGAGGGACCCCCAGTCCAGCCCCCGCCCCAAACCCATAGATGCAGTTTACACCCCTAACCTCTCTCCTACACCTGCACCCCCACATGACCAAAAGCCATTCTGTTGCCACCGAAATCCATGCTTAGCCAGTGCAATCTGACTGGTATAAATCCTAGCATGGATGCTGAGCAGGCACAGCCCAGGAACTGTGAGCATCAGAGTAGTGCCTGCTGGATACCAGTATGTGCATAATGCCCAGAGGGGAGGTAAGAGGGCAGGACTATGCTCCCAACCCTGAAGGCTTCCAGGGCAGCTGAAACAAAATTACACCCAAACGACCTAATCTTAGACTGGCCAAAGCATACACAGAGGGTTGCCCTGCTGCCAACTAGTCAGTCTCCATCTTGAGACAAAGTGGAGCTGCTTTCCTATGGAGATGAACCCCAGGGCTGGGTCACCTGCCTATGCTGCCTTTCCTGCACCTGGTGAGAAAGGGTGAAAAGCCAGTGATGGCAT
Source organism: Crocodylus siamensis (assembly GCF_052110815.1). NCBI lineage: Eukaryota > Metazoa > Chordata > Crocodylia > Crocodylidae > Crocodylus > Crocodylus siamensis. The sequence goes on along the minus strand of NC_143396.1, from coordinate 165,680,391 downwards.
GAGCCGTGGGCCCCACAGTAAAATGTTATCCAGGATGAGAACTGACTCTATACACTTGCCCTGCCCTCTCCTCCATTCAACCCCTCCTCCATACCTTGTTATCACAGGAGAAGGCGTACAGGGACAGCGGTCGTTCCCGGGCATTGATGAAGTCGATGGCTTCCTCCAAGTTGGCCACAGTGACAATGGGCAAGATGGGCCCAAATATTTCCTCCTGCATGATGGGTGCTGAAGTTGACACATCCACCAGCACTGTGGGGGCTGCAGAAGGAGGGAAGGGGTCACCACAATCACGGGGGCATGCAGTGTCCTTCCCATCATGGCCATGCCCTGGGACTGTAGCTCCCCTGTTCTTTTCTCCCCAGTTACCCCAGACCTCTTACATGGAGGTGCCTCTGCTCTGCCTACTTCCTCAATACAGGAGAACCCCTGTCAGCCAGACCTGAGCACTCCCCAAAAGCCTGTGTCCCCAATCTAGTGTCCCTCACCAATGTACCGCTCCTTCGCATCTGTCTGTCCCCCAATGGCCACACGTCCACCATTCATCAAGGCCCGCAAGCGCTCAAATTGCTTGTCGTTGATAATGCGACCGTAGTCAGGTGACTCCTTGGGCTCGGCCCCATAGAAGTCATTGATGGCACGGCGCAGGACAGGCAGTAACTTTTCCTGTGTCTCCAGGGTGCACAGCACATAGTCAGGTGCAATGCAGGACTGCCCTGCATTGAAGAAGCGCCCCCAAACTATTCGGTTGGCTGCATTCTGCAGGTCACACTGGTCAGCCACATAGCAGGGGTTCTTGCCCCCCAGCTCCAGAGTCACTGGTGTCAGGTGCGTGGCTGCAGCTTTCATGATGATCTTGCCCACTCTGGGGTTGCCTGTAGGGGAGGAGGAAATGCATGAGGATAGAGATCCTGCTATCAGCCTGACAGGGGGCTTGGGGACTGGGACTAGTATAAGATGCAGGTAATTGCAGTCTCTTCCAGGAGTAAGAAGGACTCTATATCTGTCTCTTCCCTACACAATGTCCCTGAGGTCACCCCTTCATCTCTGTCACCCAGCTGGACATCTCTCTCTTGGAACAACCCCTTCTGGTCAGTCAGAGCAGCAATGAGGGCACTGGCTCCCTGACCCAGACTTTGTCCCTGTGCTGCTTGGACTGGGAGCAGGGGTGCAGAAAGTCTGAATGATGCCCCTTTTGGAGTGGAAGTGAAGGCATCTTTGGGGTAGGGGATGTGGGATTACTTGCATCATACCAGTGAAAAAGATGTAGTCAAACTTGTTCTCCAGCAGCTTTGTAGTCTCCTCCACACCAGCAGTCACCACAGCGAAGCAGTCCTGCAAGGGAAGAGAGGGCATATTGGTTCCCACTTTATCCCACACCCTTCTGCCTGTCTCAGGATATATGAGGAAGGGGTTCAGATCAGGACATGGATGCCAGGGTAAGGCACAGCTCCTTACCTTGTCCAAGTAGTTGGGCAGCATCTCAGCTATGAGTGCCTCAGAATATTTGCTGATCTCAGAGGGTTTGATGATGACACAGTTACCTGGGGAGAGGCCAGGCAGGATGTCACTGTGTAGCTCAGAGACATTGTGCCATCACCTGGATCCCAGCACCCTAACCCATCACTGGGGAAGTGGTTCCTTGCTGGGCTTAGCACCTGACTCACCAGCAGCAATGGCCCCAATCATTGGCACCAGGAGCAGGTGGATTGGGTAGTTCCAGGGCCCAATGATTAGTGCCACCCCATAGGGGTCCTTGCGGACGAAGGCTGAGTCCAGCTGAACCACCTGAGGTAAGGAAAAAGCCACAATGTCAGGAGTAGTCTTCTAACTTACCCCCAGGCATGTCCCTCCACCTCCTGCCAGCTCAGCAGCAGGGATATGCCCTCCCTTACCAGGTTTTTCTCCACATGCTCATCTTTCATCCAGGCAGACAAATTGTTGATTGCATAGTTGACCTCGTTCCTGACCAGGAGAATATCAGAGAATTCTCCCTCGAAGGGTGGCTGCAGGCACAAAGCAATGTTGGCACCAACCCTGCTGTGGGCACCTCTCCCACCCCTAAGAGTGACTCAGCTCCACTCAGCAATCCCCACAGACTCTGGTGCACCAGAATGGCACAGATACAGACAGCTTGGGGTAGCTGGGGGAGGCACTCTATGAGCAGGCAACCACAGTACTGTCCTCAAGACTAATGGTCACCTTGCTTTGTCTCGGCCAATGCTGTGCTAATCCAGAGGCTGCTGGCTCCCCACTAACACTGACTCTCCACTACACACACAGCAGCATCATAAAGCCTGAACTCCTAGAAGAGTGGAGGGCTCAATGTGGGCACCAAGGCATATGCAGGCAGACTCCATCCCTTGCCTGGGAGTCCAGCTTTGAAGAACATCCTGGCTCACCCTGCATTCCACATGCACCAGTTTCCAAAAATGAGGCACAGGTCGGGGGGAACAGACCCCCAGGGCCTCCACTGGGCTGTGTCCAGCAGCGGGAGCCCCTCCCCACCAACACGTCCCTGGACGACCAGATCTTCCCAGACCTGGCTGGGCTGGGGCTGCCCCCACGTGAGTCTCTGCTGCTGAGTTGAGCCATGCCTGCACATGGCCAGCTGCAGGGGGACTCAAGGTGCAGTGGCAGCAGCCTCTGTCACCTCCACCCCCACAGAGATGGGGAGGGAGCCCCCTGTGGCCCTGGAAGAGTACCCCTAGGCTCCAATCCTCCCACCACCCAGCTGGGCTGGGGCCCCACTTACCTTCCCCTGCTCCTGGCTGGGCCGCACAGTCAACCGCTCACCATGGGGGCCTTGATCTGCCCCCCACCTCTTCCCTTCCCCACAGATTTATCTGCTAGGGTGGGGGGCAGCAGGTGTGCATATGTGTGCACACCCAGCTGTTCCCCCACCAGCCCAGGATCTACCAAAAGAGGCTCCAAGATCTACCTCTAGATCGGGATATCCAGGTTAGTGACCACTGCTCTAGTATTTTCTGTAGTCAAAAAATGAGTGAAAATGAAGAGCTGGCATTTTCTGTGGAGTGTCTTGAGACTAAGGAGAGATGCCCTGAGTCTAATGCGGGGTGCCTTGAATCTAAAAAAAAAAAGGTTGAGAACCACTGTTTTAAGTGTTGCAGTGATAAAAGTTGTAAGTTAGAGACACTCCATTACTTAGAAGACTAAAGAAGTTGGGAATTGGGAGATGGTCCCTCAGTTATACTAATTGGTTAGAGAAACAGACCAAGGGTCTGCAGAGATTGCCTACTGCTCCACAATAAAATGTATCCCTTTGTTCTTCTTATTCACATATGCCGGTGTTTACTGAACCCAGTGATCAGTATGTATATGCTGCATTACTGAAGCATGCAGAGTAGCTTGCTATGCAAGCTTGTTACCTTGTTACTATGCCCACACTTATGATCTGAAGAGAAAAAGCCTTTGGGTTGACAGACTTCATGCTCAGCTTTGCCCAAAAGCTGATATTTTTCCCCAAAGGCTGAGAAAATCTTTTTACAGTATCTACTTAAAGATTTAGGCTTTCACAACTCCATATTTGCTATCTTCACATCATATCTGGATGAACTTCAAAACTTCATCATATCTGGATGAACTTCAAAACTTGGCCTGTAAATCTGGATCATGTACAACAATTTTGATATCATGTATATTCCTTTTGAAGTCATTCCTAGGCATGCTCATCAGATATCTAATAGAGCAATAATCCTATTCTGTCTGCCCAGGCAAATGCCATTTTCTGTATTGAGGCACCTGCTGAATACAGGCATTACTATCCATGAGACAGCCCTTAAAGTCTCTGTCTGCTGGAAAATATTGTAAAACTCTTCAGTGCTGTTGAAGAACGCCAGGAGTCAATTAACAAGGCCTGAGCCACTTGACCACTTAAACAGAGCCTGAGTACTCATCACAGAAAATTAACACTGTCTTAAGTGAAATGCTCCAGGTCATGAACGACACATGCCCCCAGCAGCCGGGTGGGCATGGCAGCACCAGGAGTGCGGCAGCAGGAGTGTGGCAGTGGTAAGCAGAAGCTCCCGCAGACGCCGCCGGAGCTGTCAGTGGCGAGCGCTGAGCAGGTGTCAGCAACCACCCACAGATGCCGCTGGCAGCATTGGGAGTGGCCAGCAGCGATCACTGACCACCTGCAGATGCTGCCGGCGGTGGGGAGGGGGGTGAGTGGCAACCGCCTACAGGCACCGCCAACAATGTCAGCGGTGCCTTTTTGTAGGGGGTGCACCGCCACGTCTACCCCTACACATCACCCCTGCTGCAGCTCTAGTTATGTGGATGACAGCTAGTGAACTATAACACCTCCTGTAGGTTTTGCATATTGATTTCCCAGAAGCCCCTGAAACAAATAGGTAAACAAAAAGCTAAAGTGTCAGTGATTTTTTTTTTTAACTCTCCTGCAGTGACCAGGAAGTCTGTAAATGCGGAAGGTTGCTAGAAGGTTGCTAGAAAAGCTAAGTACTGGCAAGTCAGTACTAGACCAGATGGCAGAAGTGAAAAGAAAACTTCCTTTTCAGGAGCTCCACTATTACTGAAGGGTAGGTTTGTATAACTAGGTGGTCTTCCAAGGACCACCAGAGAACTGTTTTGAGCTGCTTCTTCACTCTCTAAGAATGGAGGCATCTAGGTTCCCCGGGGTTCAACACAGTTGCAACTGACAGGTGAGAGGAAACTTTGAGCCTGTTCTATTCTGACAAAGGTGCCCAAACTTGGTAACAGCATAAGAGGAGACAAAGCAAAAAGGAGGAGGTGTTGACAACTAGAAAAAGGATCAAAGGTAAATAGGAGAGAAACACCCCACAGGGGTAGTGAGTAATGTCTTGTGAGTCTGGTATGCGCATCACTGATTTGTTTTTCTGTACTTAGAGGATTAGTAGTGTGTGAGTGTTGGTACTACTAAAGGAATTGAATAAGGTGTTCTGCGTTTACCTGCCTGTCCTTTGCCTAATTAGAGGGTGGGGTTTCATGTGTTACAATCTGGGGTTTGGATATAAGCTTTAATTTAAATATGTATTTATATATAGAGAGAGACTTCAGGTACCGAGGACCATCACAAGCTAATATCCTGTTCTCCCATTATAGCAAAAAGACTATGTCCATACTGATAGTATGATGGTTCTCAAATGGGGTTGCCATGGCATTCAGGGGTGCTGCAAGGCCCTTTCAGGGGTGCTGTATGAGGTGCACAGAGTAGTTTCACCTGGCTATGGCAGCATTACTCCAGTTGCGAACCATTGAGAGAAACTGAAATAGCACAAAGTAGTTCTCAACTGTGTGGTACCAAGTTAAAAAAAAATATAGAGGGCTGCTTGGAATCTAAAAAGATTGAGAACTACTATGATAGTATACCCACATGTCATTCAGCCCCCGCCAGGGGTGAGGTGGTGGGGGGATGAGAAGAGTTTAAATGTGAGTTTCATTCAGTTCAGGAAACCTTTCCAAAAGTCATATTAAAGTCAGCACTTGTGAAAGTCCAACAGCATGCATGCATGATGCTAAAAAAAAGTGGAAGAAAAAAGAAAGGCATGGGTGTATATGGAAAATGGGTTAAATACAACTTGGGTTTACCAAAGTTAGATCATGTCAGCCTAACCTGGTATCCTTCTTTGATACAACAACCGGGTGTCTAGCTAGGGGTAGATGAGGTGGACCTGCACTTCCCTTCTCAGCATGCTCGGTAGGCTCCAGGTGGAAGAGATGGCCTGGGTACTCACAGAACACTATGAAGCTACAATCGCAGAAAAAAATATGAGTACTGCTTGCTTGATGCCAGATGAGGCCCCTCTTACCTTTTAATTTAATGATGCAGTGGTTAGGGCACTTGCATCTGCACCTGCCTCTCCTACTTCCTAGCACAGTGCTCTAGCTACTTGTGCATGTAGCCTATAAGTGGTTAATTTGTGGTCCCCAGGCTCCCACCCAGGCACCACTTCCCACACATGCCTTGCATAGCAGCAGCACCCAGGGTCTCCTGGCTCGCCCTCTGACTTCCACTTCCTGGCCCTGCCCCCCGCTGGCAGCAAGGGACCCCATGTGCAAGGAGCTGAGGGTAAGGCCAGGACACCCAGGCATGCAGTACAGCCAGGGAACATGCACACACACAATGCTATGAGGGGGCACCCATGCAGTGTATGCCCTGGAGAGCTTGTGGCTTATGTTTCATAGATTTCATAGACATTAGGGCTGGAAGGGACCTCAAAGATCATCAAATCCAGCCCTCTGTCCCAGGGGCAGGAAGTCAGCTGGGGTCAAAGGATCCCAGCAAGATAAACATCCAAACATTTCTTGAATGAATCCAGAGTAGGTCCCTTCACCACTTCTGGAGGGAGTCTGTTCCAGGTCTTGGGGAATCGGACAGTAGAGACATTTTTCCTTATGTCCAGCCTAAAACAGTCTTGGAGGAGTTTATGACCATTGGTCCTTGTTTTTCCTTGGGGTGCTCTAGTGAACAGACATTCTCCCAGATCTTGATGCACACCCCTTATATACAGCCACCAGGTCACCCCTGAGCCTGAGCTTTTCCAGGCTGAAGAGTCCCATGGGTCTCAGCCTCTCTTCATAAGGCCTGTTCTCTTGCCCTCTGATCATGTGCGTGGCTCTCCTCTGGTGTCTCTCAAGCTTCTCCACATCCTTCTTGAATTGTGGAGCCCAGAATTGGATAAAGTACTCCAGCTGCGGCCTCACCAAGGCTGAGGACAGCAGGAGGATGACATCCTGAGATTTACTTAAGAAGCATCTATGGATGCAAACCAGTGTTTTGTTTGCTTTGCCAGCTGCAACATCAGATTGGTAGCTCATGTTCATCTTGTGGTCAATCATGACCCCCAAGTCTCTTTCAACCATGGTGCTAGCAAGCGTAGCACTGCCGAGCCTATAAGCATGCTGCGCGGGGATTTTCATGAGATGGAGTACCTTACATTTCTCAATATTGAACGTCATTAGGTTTGTGTCCGCCCACTTACTAAGCTTACCCAAGTCAGCCTGGATCACTAGCCTGTCCTCAGGTGTAGACGCTATGCCCCAAAGTTTAGTGCTATTGGCGAACTTAGCCAGTACGCTTCTGACACCAGTGTCTACGTCATTGATAAAGATGTTAAAAAGAAGATGTTGATACAGATGTTGGTGTAGCCTGCACAGCATGTGGCCCCCATCAGTGTGGCTTGCAAGGCATGTGTCTTGCAGCCACTTAGGGACAGATATTCAAAAAACCTGAGCCTGAATTGATTCACTCTTCGCAAGTTAATCTAAGTTGTGCAGCTTAAACTGATTAATAACTGGACAGACATTCTCCGTTAAATCAGAAAATGCAGCCACATGCCTGCAGTGGTTCAAATCAGAAGTCACGGGGGCGCTAGAGCATGCCTGCCAGCCACTGCCAAAGGGGAGGGAAGAAAGACACCCTCCAAGGCTCTCACCCCTCCCTGCTAGAGCGGAGCGGGGCATAGCCAGGCACTAGCAGGGGCTAGCACAACACACCAGATGCCAACCACCAGCGGGGAAGGGGTGGAGGGCAGCTGCTGCCAGATTGAGGAGTGGGGATGGGAAAAATAGTCCTTTCTCTTCAGCAAGCATATATTGAACACAGCAGTTTGCAAAGCATACAACAGGGAACTACCAAAAATCTTCCTCTAAGCTAAGATACAGCCCAGTAAAACCCAGCATACACAACTTAGTCTAACTTAAAATGTAAACCAGGAAGACAAGAATTAGTTTTACTAATCTTGAGGACAGAGTGTCTCCTTATAGCCAGACATTCATAAAGGCTTTGTTTAGGTATTTCCACCCTTTACACCTTCTGCTTTATAATGTAAATGTAGCTCTCTGCATTTTTTGGTGAAGCTTTTTGCAACTTTCCTTAACTACATCTCCAACATGTGTGATGATTCTCAGGTCCTTGCCAACACTTCCCACCTCTCAGTCTGGTCCTGCAGGTCTTAGCTCTGGGCTCACAGGTGCAGGGCTTGGATCTCCACACAGGGGACTAGCTTGCCTCTCTCCCTACTCCCACCCCAACCCCCCAAGGCCAGGCTGTGAAATTAATTCCCTCCATGCCTGGCTGCAGGCAAGCTGCAGAGACTTCAGCCAAACCCCCAGGGGCTCCAGGGGAGAGAGGGGACAGAGGGAAGAATTAACTCTGTCCCTGCCTGGCTGCAGGCAAGCCATGGAGGTGCAGCAGGGAGTGGCAAACCCCAGCTGCAGTTCCCATGGTTTGCCAGCGGGGCGGTGGGGGGGTGGAGAGGGGACGAAGGGAGAAATTCGCCTCAGGGGCTATGGCAGGCCAGCTTCTGGCCATACCCTACCCCTGCTCTGGCTAGACAGCAGAGGGGAGGGGCCAGCCCAGCTCACTGGAACAGAGAGCAGAGCTGCTCAGACAGAATGCCGGGATGCTGGGGGAGTCTGGTTTAACTTAAACCAGCAAAGGGTCTGGGACAGACATTGCATAAACCAGTTTGAGCCAAATCAGTTAAATCTGATACTACATTCAACCAGGTTTATCTCAAACCGGCTTTGGCCATTTTCAAACTGGTTTATGAGCACTGAATGTCTGTTCTGTTACAGGTTTAAGTAAGTTTCTGATCACTTAAATCGATTTATGTGTAATGTCTGTCCCTAGCCTCTAGAATTTGGACAGCTCTGAGCTAGACCATACTCCAGGTATTACCATGGGTGGATCCAAAACTATGGTTAGGTGGTGTGACCATGCTCTCCTCAAGTCTGTGGCACATGCACAGTAAGCTCTCTGAGTACACTGGCTATTGAGCTAAAAGGTGAAAGGATCTTCTTCCTCTGCCATTTTCCTTTTGGACAGGTCCATACATACGTGGGAAATTGTGTTCTCCTACAGGTGAGAATGGAATGAAAAAGTCACAGAAGTGCTGACATTTGCACTTACACAACTACCTAACCGCCATTTAAGCTCATAAAGATTAAATGGGATTTTAGCCCATAGTTAGGAAGCATCATCATTACAGGGGAGGCTGGGGCTAGATGATCTTGAGGAATGGAATCACTGAAATGGTGTTGCTCAATAGAAATTTGACCTGGTTCCCTGCCAAATACCCTCCTTTGTCCATTGTTTTCTTAGATGAGTAGGAGGCTATAAAGAAAAAAATGGACATTACTAGAGTGGGACTAGTACTTCGGCGCCTAAACAGAATGGAAAGGAATGTGAGACTATACAAGGCACGTTTTGTTCCTAATCATGTCCCCCTCTATTTTCACACTGGGGTTACAGGGATGATAGAGGAACAATGCATTTATTCCAAAAATCTGTCCACAGAGTGAGCATTTGTGAATCTAACTTTTAGAGTACAGGAGAAAGGGTGGAACATTTGAGAGATATCTTTGTTCTGGAGGCCTCTGAAAACTATTCCAAAGTAGTTTCTCAGTTTGCTGACAAGTTATTTCCATAGAACTACAAAGCTGGTAGCGCTCCAAAAATTAGATCACCCTGAAGTGTGCATATGTGCAGAACCCCCCCGGCTGAAGCATAACAAAGGAGCCCTCTCCAACCAGAGGGTGAGTGGGTGCTGCTCATTAGCTCCCTCCACCTCTGGGGGAGTCTGTCAGTGAGTGGACTCACCTCTACAGGAGCCTATCACTCTGCTGGTGCTGCTCCTTTAAAGTTCCCAGTGCTTTAATGGGCAATTGGTTTTTTAGCACCCAGCTGCCAGGTTGCTCTGTCAGCCTTACAACCTGGCAGAGACACCCAATGGGTTAATCAGTGGGTCAATGACAGGGGCTACATCCCTTTTCTAATGCTGAAACAGGGCTGTGACCTGCCACCCTCAGCAAAGCAATGGTTCTTACAGTTAAGACACTTGCTAACACATATGTTTATTCCAAGGACCCTAGAAGAACCAGAGGCCCTTATTTATTGTTCCATTAACTCCCAGGCTCCTGCCCATTCTGTTAATGAAGAACAAGTCCATGAACCTGGCATTCTTTGTGAAAGTGGAGGAAGGGGATTTATCATGACCACAAAAAAACATCAATGGCACTGCATCTGCATGTCCAGACTGTGCTAGATGCAACAAGAGATTAATTTAAGCATCCTGGACCACCACAAGAAAAAGGCCTTACTCTCTAACCTGTGCTTGTGAATAACAAAGAGAAAGCAAATCTGATGCATACAGGTCTGTCCAAAAGCCAGGAAGCTGTGGAAAGAGGTGGGCCCAAGAGTTAACAAGATGCTGACCTTAACAGGAAAACTCCCTCAAAGCATTCTGTCCTAGGGCATTCACTTGTTATGTTGGGTCTGGCTCTGCCACAAAAGCTGCAGAAGTCAAATGACAGCAGTGGCATGTGATTTTACAAAGGTGTGAGCGGATGATTGTGGTTAGTATACAGTGACAGCATTCAGGACTTTGAGTTGGCAGCCAGAGGGCAACATGTGATTGCAGAGTTTTAGATATAAGAAAAGAACTTGGCCTCCATTCCTAGGTCTGTCAGCTATAAATAATGGGGTTGCTTCATGAGTGCCAAACCATCCATTCTGCCCCCTTACCCATCTCTTTCCCTACTGTGCATGTCTCCTCTTACGTTATGACTGTAACAGCCCCTAAAGTGTGATGGCTTTACTGACTGGTCAGGTACTGCCTGGCCAGGCCACTTTGACATACCCTTGTAAATGAGTAGATCTACTCCAGAGCCACCAAGGTGGGGAGTGGGGAAGCTCAGGTCTGTACATGAGCTGAAGGTCATTCGCCTGTTAGCAGGTGTTACATTAGGGAGATCAAGAACAAGTTCATCACAAAAGAAATGCTGACAAGTGGTTCACAGCTTTGCTTGCTTGACCCTGCAGGGTTTTCTGCCCCTAGAATAACAGCTTTTCTATAGAGGGAACAGCACTGTCTTCAGAGATGGTGCCAGGCTGCAGATTTTACTCCACCATGGACTGGTCTTCTCCCTGCCTTACTTTCCTTTGGTCCAGTGCCCTGCTCTGACCTGTCTTGATGGACAGAAACTCAAAAAAGCATGGACATGGGTACAATACCCAACTAAAAAATGCCCCAGGCCTGGAAACATAGTATCCGGTTCACGCCTCCATAAAGGAGGAGAGGAATGAAACACATGACTGGATGGTATGGATGGTAGATACTTCTGGGAATGGGACCAAGCACAGAAGAAACTAGACCCAAGAGCCCCCTGCAGTTGTGCTATAGAGGAGATCCCAACAGGCTGAACTGTGCAGAGAGGCCCCCTCACCTTGCTCAAGTCTGCAGCTAAGACATCCAGGATGGACTGCTTCTTCTCATCCAAAAATCGGCCCAGCGCCTCCAACTGAGAGATCCGATACTCTATGGGACGTGTCTTCCCCGCGAGCCAGGAAGCACGTAGGCGGTTCACCAGCCCTGCATAAGGGTTCGTGCTGAGGATTGAAAGAGCAAGTCAGCCTGTGTTGGCAGGTCCTATAGGCCTTGACACCCACCCCATTTCTACCTGTCCTGCTCAATGCCTCCCACACCCATCACAGCTTTGACCCCACAGTCCCTTCTGTGACCCATCACAGCTTTGACCCCCCAATTGCCACAGCCTCTTCTCCTCACTCGAAAGCAAACCTTCACTGTTTCTCCAAGCAGCCTCAAGTCCCAGGAATCTTCTGCCTGGTATGGGCCATGGTTTGGCAACTAGGATGCCTTGCCATAAGCTACTCTGCCTGAAAATTCCCTCTCATGGCTGGGGACTGGTGGGTCAATCCTGCCAACCAGCCCTTCTCTCTAGGTTTGCTGGGCCAGTGGAACTACTGGCCCTCCTATTTGTCCTTCAACCCTAATCCTACAGATTTTGGCATCAGGTAGGGCTCCTGGCATATGCTCCCTGTGTGGTTTGGGGTTTGACTGCCCCATGATTTGGCCCCATGACCTGAATCAGGCACCTACCCTGGACCACAACTCCCTGGACTCATAGAGTACCATCTCTTGGCATCTCTGGGCACTCTGCCACTTACCTTGTGGCTTTGTCATCTGACTTGCCAGCCTTGCTGCTCACAAATGCCTCCTCTTGGCCCTCTTCATTCCTGCTCATCTTTTCTTGCTGGGAGGTATGGACAGCAAGGTGTCCAATGAGTCTTCTCTCTATAGAAATAGACAAGATTGTAGCCCCAGTGTAGTGCTCAGCCTGTCTGCCCCCGCTATTGAGAGATGCAACCTCTCCACTATGACATGCTGCCCCTGGCACCATACAGGACAGATTGTGACTGCAAGTCCCCATTTGCCACAGATCCTGTCATCTGCTTCCCTGGGAGTCTCTAGCTGCCACATTACAGCTCTCCAGGGTGTAGGCTCACCGGGGCCAGGCTCCCTGTGAATGCCCAGTCCTTCCTAGAACTGGCATCTTCCCCACCTACCTGTGAGGCTGGAACCACGTGGACAGGCTGCTGACCCCACAGCCATCATGAAGGAGTTAAGCCAGGCCAATCCCCTGTGGAAACCCCTCGACTCCCCCCCACACACTTCCTCACCCCACCTTACCCTCCTCCAATAAGCCTTCTGGACAATTTGATTCTCTAGTGATTGAGTCAGTTGTTCCAGCATAGGTTCAGATGCAGGTACCAGTGGAATATGCTTGGACCAGGGAGGATGTGTATGGGATACTTTTCTCTCCTAAGCCAGACCTGTTGGAGCAGGGAGAAATGTGCAGCCCTGACTCCATCCCCACCCATGGGGCTGGCTCCGGGAGGATGGCAAAAGGCCCTACAGGGTATGTGGGGGCAGAAATAAGATTTATTTGTGGGACTGTTGTGTGGCAGCAAATATGAGCAGGGATTGACCCCACATCAATCCCTGGTCTGACAGCAGCAGGGGCTCATATCCACAATAGAGACCAACCTCCCACTCCCCTCCCTTGGCCAGAGGGCCCAGGACTATGATGCAACCCAGCAGGGTATAAGAAGTGGTGTAGAGACCTAAAGGAAGTCCCCCGGCCCTTCTCTGGGCAGGTGCATGAAGAGAGGTTGCTCTCCCTGCCTCTTCTTGCTGCACTCCCCCTTTCCACTCATATTCCTCAGGGCCAAGAACTGGCCAAACCTGCCTGAGGCCATGGAAAATTGAGAAACTGGTGCTGGCATAGGGACATCAGTGGGGAGGGTGAAGACATTCCTATGTCAGCTAAAGCCCTAGTGTAAACACACTTCTACCAACAGAAGCATCCCCTAGCACCCCCCCACCCCCCAGCTACTTTCCATCAGGGCACTGGTATAGGCCAGACTCAGCTGGGGCAAGAAGGTGGTTGCCTGCACACAGAGGAATGAACAGACCTAGACTCAGCCAGTGTCAGGAAAGCCTAGTGTGTGCCTTGTGGACTCTAAGCCAGAGCCTGCCAAAGAGGGGCCATGCTGTAGCCCTCCCCATGAGCAATGGTACAGCTCCTGAGTGGGGTACATGCCCAGGAGAGAGGACAGTCCACTCTGCCTGAAAGCTTCTCTGAAGGAGAGATACAACCTTGGCCTCTCCCCCCCCCAAAATACACACAGGGTTCAGGAAGGGCCTAGATACTAGGGCTAGGAGCTGCTTTGGGGAGGATCAGAGTCTGTAAATAGTCACACTAGCCCCAAGCCATTCCTGACCTTGCTACTGTAATAGCAACAGCACCTCATTATCTTTAATGAGTTTCACCTTGGGCACCCCCAGGCAGCATAGGTGAGCCAAACAGAGAGGATCCTCATTGCCAGCAGACGCTTGCTCTGTCCACCCCTCACAGTAGCATACCTACAGGTGGGCAAGATGGGCATGAGCATCTAAGGTTGCGGAGAGCCAGAAAGGTGGCAGGAGAATGCCTCCCCCTCCTGTCTGCCCTACCCTTCTTTCCACTCTGTACTTTCTATTCAGCAGCTCCAGCAGCCAGGTAGGGCGCCCGGTGTGAGACCCACAGGAAAGGCAGAGCAGCCGCCATGGGGTTGGTACTGACCAGAGGTTCAATGTCAGGGGAAGCTGTTGCATGGAGGGGTGCTGGTTAACCCTTGCACATCCTTATTTTATCACAGATCATTAGTTTTTAAATCAAGGCTTGAACCACATTTCAGCTGCAGCTTCCACATAAACTACTGAAGCAGCAACTCACCCTGTTACACCCTTGCTGGCCACTGCCCCTGCCCTGTGTGCCACTGCCCTCCAGGGTACAAAAGTGCCATCTCTGCACCTCCTCCCTGCCCCACAAGCTGTCTGAGCTGCACTGCTCTTCTTCTCCCTCTGCTGCTGGATACTGAGCTAAACTCCCAAGGGCGCACAATGAAGAGAGGCTGACTCCACTGAGCAAGCTGAAGCCAGCAGATGCTGGCTGGTCCTGTTGCCTAGGCCTTGCTCCCTACAGTCCTACCTGCCTCCATGGCCCCTACATCTCCTCCCACCCCCACCACTAACCTCTTGTGTAAGAAACTTCTGTCTCAGGTCAGAGTCTCCACTTCACAGTGGGCCCCTATACATGTGCATCAAGGGTGCGATGTGCTGTAATTACAGCATGTCAGAGCAGACTCAATTAATTGAGTCTGCTGGAGCATGGTTATTACCTCACTCCAGCAGACGCCAGCATCACATGTATCAGTGTCCCTGCACTGAAAAATGGTGGTGGGGTGTAGCTTGTTCAACAAGCTTTAGTTAAAGCACCCCCTCTGCCATTGTTTTTCAGGGCAGGGACACTGATTCACATGATGTTCCAAGTACTTTAATTAGAGCAGCTCTTAGAGCCGCTCTAATTAAAGCACCCCTCCCCCCAGATAAATGCCATATGTCCTCAGCTATGTCCTAAGGGCTAGGGCTAGGGCAGAGCCTCCCAGGATTAAGGACACCCTCAGCTTCCTTGAATTCCACATATGCCATGTCCCTGATAGACGTGTTTATGAATGGAAAATCCAGCCCTTGGTTTTGAGTGGCCTTGTTGGGGCTGTAGTTTAGTGCAACCCAACAAGGTCTGCATACATCCTGGTTCTCTCACGTGGGCCAAAGGGGAGCACAGTATCCCTGCACTGGTCTTTGGCCCTTTCTCTTTTGAAAGAAATTCCCCCTGCAGGTCCTTTGGGGGACGAGAAGCAGCAAGGCTAAAACCAGTGCCTTTCACAGGGGGAAATAGGCACAGAGTGGAGAAAGCTGGCCAGACAATTCAGGCTCAGTGTGGAGGCCCAAGAAGCCTGACTTATCTGTCGTGCCCTTGCCAGCCTCTGGGCTTCACATCCTGGTCATGGTCTATGGACACTCATGAGAAGGGCAGGGCTGTAACCAGGGTCTAAGGCCAATCCAGCACAGAGTACCCACAGCCTTCTAGTTCTGCTTGCCTTTTCTCACCAGCCTGCCGACAGTCTTAGGACAGGGTACAGCTCAAGGCAACCAGATCACAGCCTAGGGTTGGCTGGGCAATGGGCTGAGGCATCTGTTTAAGGGATTAATTATTGTAACAGCTGCCTGTGTAAACCAGGACCAAATTATAAACCCTGACATATTCCCAGTGTGGATACCAGCAGATTCCAGAGGGGCTCTGTGCTGGCCCACTTAAGATACCGGCCTGGATTGGAACTGGCCTTCCCCAAAGAAGAAAGGCCCTGTGTCCAATTCCCCATCCCCCAGAGCCAGTGGGTCCCCCACTGCTCTGTGGCTAGATGAGAGTCATCTACCCCACCTATCCCTCAGAGGCCAAGGTTCCCAGGTTCAGCCCTGGGTCCTGATCACAGCTCAGCAAAAAGCCTTTACCTGCAGAGGACAGGATGTGCAGCGCTGCCGGTGCGTCTGCAGGGCTAGGAGTCACTGGAAGAGCAGCTCACGACCTCGCAGGGTGCCTTAACAGACTGACTCCGACTCAGCAGTTTGGGCAGCGTTGTTTATTCAGTGCTTCACCCTTGATAATCCTGCTGGGGTGGCTGCCAGAGCTCCATCAGCCAATTGGGGAGCAGCAGACAGAGCAGAACCACGCCCCACCTGCATGGAAGAAAGATGGGGTGCAAAACAGGCAGAGGGACCAGCCTCTCCACTTACTAGGGGTCCTCAAGCATCCCAGAGCCATGGTCCCAGAGGCACTGCACCAAACCCTGGAACTTACCACAGCCATGAAGGAGGCTAGGGAATAGAGCATCCTGTGGGACACCAGCCTGGAGAGATCCCCCGACATTGCTCCTTCATGGGACACTAGCCTGGAGCCATCATAGAGGACATTCTGGTTTTCTGCTACTCTGTCCTTTGCCCTCTATTGATACGAAACCCAATGCCTTTTTCTCTTCAAGAGAAAAATAGAGGGCATAAAGGCATCTGGTTTCATGTCAATAGAGGACAGAAGACAACCGAGCTGACCTTTATGATGGCCACCCTAGCCCTCTTCCTTCACACTGCCCTCTTTCCTGCCCACAGTCTCTTGCTGTGGAGGTGGGAGGACATGATGTTCCTCTTTGGCTCATGTATGTTCCCAGCAAATAAGTTTTGCTGCAAGCTTGAGTTTTGCTGTGAGCTTAAGCCTCCATGCCCTATGTGTGTGGTGACTTGGCTAGGTCTCCATGCTGAAAAATCTGGCACTGGTAGTAGCACACCCAGGAATTTTCCCAGTTCCACACCTGAAGTCAGACACCATGGCTGGGGCAATGCATTGCTACTCTAATGTCTACTACTCTAAACAGCAGGAGTTGTAGCAAAGGCCAACTTACAGCAAGAGAAACCAAGGCACTGGGATAGGCAGCAACTGGTCCAAAGCTGCCAATTTAGACTCCCAAGTTGGCTCCCTACAGTGGGCATGTCCTGCCTGGGCAGTTGGCACTAGCCCTGAGTGCTGGATGAATCCCAGCCACACTAGCCTGCAAGCCTAGGTAGCTCTGCCCTGAGGAGAGCATGGTCTGTCACTCTCCAAGCATAACCTATTTTGAACATGCCATGGGGGCCCTAGCTGAGCTTCCTGCATGTCCTTACATGAGCAGCATATTTCCCCTCACCTGCCATCACTGCTGTGGTTGCTGAGGAGCTAAAGACTTAAAGGGACAGAGCCCGTTGCTCCCCCCTTTTGGGGGTAACAGGGAAGCTGCCTTCCCTGAGCTGCCTTTATTTGTATATATTCCAGTGATGCTTATTCATGATCCCACACATGGCTGCCATGGGGGGAATGCATTTACTGCAGGGGTGTCAAAGATAACAGACTGCAAGCCCACAGAACACTATCATCAGGCTCGAGGTTGCTGCCTTTGGGTCTCAGACCAGTTCCATGTGTCACATGCACTGGCCCTGGCTCCATGTGCTGCATGTGGCACATGGAGTTGATCTGGTGCATGCCATATGCCGTGTGTAAGGCTGGAGCTGGGGCATCCTTCACACAGCATGTGGAGCTGGTCTGAGGTGTTTGCTGCACACAGCATGCAGAGCCAGTCTGGGGTGCATGCCACATATGGCATCTGTGCCAGGCCAGCCCTGCATGCTGGATGCAGGGCCAGTCTGGATCAGGCCCGTTATAAACTGGCTTTGCATGCTGTATCTAATGCACAGAGCCAGTCTGGGACACATGCTGCATAGCACTCACACCAGACCAGCCCGTACGCTGGATCTGGTGCTCAGGACCAGACTGTAGGCCTGATCTACCCTGCAGACAGTCCTCACACCTGTGGGTCAGATGAGTGTTACACCCTTGATTTACTGCATCTCATCAGCAGTGCCTACAATCTTTGGTTAGATGATAAAACCCAGACCTCCTCACTGAAGAGGCTCAGGGCTCTTCAGGGCTCTGTGGGCTGAAGTGTGGCCAGAGGCTATCAGTTATTCCCAGGAACAGCTTAAAATGCAGCAGGACTAAAAGGACAGAGGCAGCTGCAATGTGCTTAGGCTAGTTCCTGGCTGGCAGCTTATTTGTAGAACTGGTGTAATCATTATTACACAGGTTCAAAAGCAGTAGCAGACAGATGATGAAAATCCCTACAGGGTACTTTTGCTTAATCCAGTGGGGACTTTTCCCAGAAAGTGTCAAAGATAAAACTTGGCACTGCTTGCTCAATACATAGTAGGAGACAGGTCCTGCTTGATCTATGACTCGGGCTCCCAAGGTGCTACAGTTATACCTGTGGAGCCCTCCATTACCAGTGAGTCTCTGACAGGTTACAGAAGAGAAAGCTTGTGGAACCAGGGCACCAGAGGCAAATGCAGGGTGGGGATGGATGGGATATTTCACCCTTCTTTGATTTTTGCTCCACTCAAAGTTTAAAACAACCTGCTCAGCAGGGACAACTCTGCATTTCTATTCAGGAGGAGCTGAGGGAGCCAACTGGCTCCTGTCAAATGGCAGCAGGGAGCTGTAAAGATGAGATGAAAAGGCAAGTCACTGCAGTGACCTTTTCCTAGATTATTCATTGCAGCAGATGGCGGAGGCTCTAGGAGGCTGAACCAGGGGTGCTATCAGGGTGGCATAAATCCAGACATGGATGGACCCAGAGGGTTTGGTCTCCTTGAACAGGGGTACCCCCTGCAGTAAGGTATGGTGTCAGAGAGACAGGGAAGGGTTCAGTGGGTTGTGAGGGGGATGGTGAAGTGTCAAGGGGCTGGGGCACGATGAGGACAAGGCTGTACAGTGTGCAGTGGGTCCATGGGAACAGTGAGAGGGTAGGGTAGGACACAGTGGGGCATGAAGAGGATTGTGACGTCCAATGGGGCTTGGGGCATAATGGGGTGGGGCCGAACATAGGAGACATACGTGGGACAGAGTGGAGCCAGGGAAGATGAGGGAGCAGGGGCAATGCATAAAGGGCAATGAAGGGAACTTTGGGGCCATGGTAGAGTGTCTGGAGGACACAAGTTTTGGGGTGTAGGCAGCAGTTCTGTCTGTGGCCTGGGTGGGGTGTAATGGCTATACCCCCCATCGCCAGGTGCCTGCTCCACCCTGGAGCTGGCAGTCAGGCCCCCAACCCTCCAAATATTTGTCTTTGTTTTTGCTTGGATCCAAAACTGAATAATATAGCTGTATACCCGTAGCATATTAGTAAAGTTTCTAGTTCCCTGCTAACTGGAAAAAAATATGCACTGCGTTATGTGAGGATGCACCCCAGCAGCTGCACTAGAAGCATTAGGTGCAATACATGGGAGGTGATACTGCCTCTCTGCTCAGCACTGGTGAGGTCTCATCTGGAGTACTATGGGCAGTTCTGGGCTCTATATTTTTAGAAGGATGTAGAGAAGTTAGAGAGGGTCCAGAAACAGGCAACAAGGATCAAGGGCTTGGGAGGCAAGTCATACAAGGAGAGGCTGAAGGAGCAAGACACGTTCAGCTTGCAGAAACAGCGCTTAAGAGGTGACAAGATATCAGTCTTCAAATATTTGAAGGGCTGCCATAAAGAAGGAAAGCACCTTTTCTCTCTTGCTGTCAAGAGGAGGACGTGGACCAATGGCTTGAGGTTCCAGCAAAGTAAACTTAGATTGGATAACTGGAAACTCTTCTTCCCTGTTAGAACAGTGAGGCAGTGGAATGGACTGCCTAGGGAAGTTGTGAACTCTCCATCACTAGAGGTGTTCAAGAAGAGGTTTGACAGCTACTGGTCAGGGATGACGTAGGTGTAGCTATGCATATGTTCTACCATGGATATTTCCCATGCTTCTGGGCTTTGCTGGTTGCTCCCCCACCCCTTTTTTTATCCTGTATGTGTTAGGGTGTTTTTATGCTTTTCCAGAGACATTGGGTGTTGGCTACAGCTAAGGCTGGGGACTTCAACTGGGGTGTGCCGAGTCTCCTGCTAGGAACAAAGCCAGAGGTTCCTGGCTAGTGGGTCTTGCCCCTCTGCTCAGAGTCAGACTGCTTGCCATATCTGGGGTCAGGAAGGAATTTTACCCCAATGTCAAACTGGTATGCGCTATGGGGGTTTTTGCCTTTCTCCATAGTGGGAAGCATGGCCCTCTACCCAGGACTTCTAGAGTGTATACTGACAACATTTTGTAGGAGCAAGACATTGGCTGCTGTGGTTCCCCTACTTTACCTGTGGCAGGTTAGAGTGTTAGGTCTATGTTGTGTCAGGGTTGAAGGTAGTCTTATGTGGAGTTTAGATTATGGTTGTATGGGAGGATTTGGATAAAGATAATCCTGCCTCAGGCAGAGGGTTGGACTAAATGAGCTCTGGAGGTCCCTTCCAGGCCCACACCTCTATGACTATGACTCTATGACACTTGCCTTCTTCAGAATCCTGCATCTGCCCATGAAGGGCAGCTCCCATGTATTCAGAGGGGATGTTTACAAAGGAAGCCTCAGCTTCCCTCAAACAGGAGGGACCAGGCTCTGAGTGATGTAAAGGGCTTGTTGATCTCTAATCTTTCAACCCCACCCTTGGGTACTGGTGTGTCACGGAATGTGTGGGTGATGGCCCCATGGCCCCAGGACAAGCAGCAAAGACTGTGATACAGCCACATGCACAGGTCACACATCAGGGCATACACCCTGGGGTCCCACTACCTGGCCCAGAAGACGTGGTCACACAGCCAGCGCACTCCTCTAAAATGATGCAAGCATGGCAGGTGACAAATGCAGACAACCAGGAGCAACTCATGGAGAGTCTTCAAGGGTCTAGCTTCAGGTGGTCACTATGGACTGTGTGCACAATAGCCCAGAGACACAAATAGATGCCGAAGACTGTAGTGTGCTGACACTGACAATCCCCCAACTCAAGCCAAAGGGCAAGTGAAAAGCTCCCTGCATGTGTGGGAAGGTTGAGAGGACAGTTACAAATCCCCCAGGCCAACCAGCAGGGCAGGCTTTGCATTGGTGGTGAATACAGAAATGCAACTGGCTCAATGGGTCCAGATCTGGAGACAGGGGAGGGTGAGCTTCAAGGCACTCTCACCTCCCCTACATATCCAACATTAGGGAGGTGCAGGCAGTGGCCACCTACTGCAAAGATACCCTACACTGGGTAACAGAGGCTAAGAACCTGGTAGAAGGAGCCATCTGACTCTTCAGGACTTCTATAGAAAGGACACCAGTGCTGATATTTCTGATAGAGCACAAGCACAGCTTATTTGAGGGACAGACATGGGATCACCTGGCATCAGATCTCCAGCATCAGCTGTATCCTACTCCTTCTACAAGAAAGGCTTAATCCCTTGACCGTACAGTCTGACTGGGTTGAGGAAGGGCCAATACCTGTTTCAGGGGTAGGCCATTGTCACCCTGGAGCTCCATAAAGATGTAGTTGGCAGAAGAGACTTGCTAGCTGCTGAAAGTCTGGTTTGCCCTGATGCTAAAAGAATGGCCAGTGATCATGGAGAATGGCATTGATTTCACATGCTCTCTAATTACAGCAGGACACAGGTAGGAGCATGGCTCCTAGACACCTGGAAACTCACCATCTTTATGCTGTAGCTTAGAAGACTTAAGGGGGTTAACATGGAGAAAGCTGACCGTCCAAGCGGAGCACAAAGGGCCGCCAGGCAAGAATCAGGTTGTGCTGGGAGCTGGGGTATCAACTGTAGGCAAAACTGTGGTGAGGGGGGATGCCAGAAAGCAGGAGGGAAGGGGAGAGATCATTCTTACCTGCCCTGGGAATGTAACATCCCCAGCTGCTGCTTACACGGAGAGGTTATTGTTGCTTCTGCTCTTACAGCAGCAGCACAGAGTCCCTGCATCTGCTGACTGCTGCTGCAGCACCACAAACTCCTTGTGGAGCCCTCATTCTGGCACCCCCTCTAAGTGGGTGCCTGGAGCTGATGCCCCATTCACCCACCCCAAGTTACACTACTGGTCCCTGGTGCCCAAGGGTTGGTAGGATCATCTGAGGGGAAAGTCCAACAAGCATCCATACTGCATGTGCTGTGTACATCAACTTGCAAAAATTAGGCAATATAGACAGCCAAAGACCAACCTTTAGAACTACACTTCTCTGCTGATGGGAGCATCTAAAAAGCAGTTCATTATAAATTTTGTTAGCAGAGTTAGGAAAAATGTTGCCTTTCTTAAGGTAAGTAAACCCATCAGTGGTACCCAAAGCTACTTCTTTTTGAATGATGGAACCATCTGAAATGTTATGAACTTCCATAACCTTTCTTTTCTTTTTTGACTGTGTGGGGATAAGACCAAATGATTAAGGAGTTTGGCCTAGGCTGGCCATGTAATCACATTCATGGGAGCACCATGCAACAAAGAGAAGAGGACATGCCTCATGTAACTCCATTGGTAAAGTTGAACCAGTTGGCTAATTCTGGGTTGTAGATGCCAGCCCATTTAGCATCCTGATAAAGACTTCTGAACCCCTGGATAGTTTCATACGGGAATCTATAGATTCCCAGGATTTGCCAAAAAACCCTCTCAAAGGCTGTCTGAAAGACAATGAAATTTAAAGCAAGTGATAGCTACCATTCATTGTTCTATGGATAGACATATTTGCACCAGGAAAAAGGCCTTTTTTTCCTGCCACAGAAAGCTATCATACAGATGGCAGAGGATTTCTTCATAGAAGAAAACTGGCTTTCCCTGAAAAAAGTAGCATTTTCTACCAGGAACTTCTTTCACCAGAGAAATTTTCTAGCACTACCTGTAATGGCTGTACAAAAGGAG
Organism: Crocodylus siamensis; assembly: GCF_052110815.1. Lineage (NCBI taxonomy): Eukaryota > Metazoa > Chordata > Crocodylia > Crocodylidae > Crocodylus > Crocodylus siamensis. The sequence goes on along the minus strand of NC_143396.1, from coordinate 165,657,888 downwards.
GTCATCTGTGCAGTACAGATGAAAGAATGAGGCCAGAAAAAGCCACATCACAGGGTGGAATTTTCCATTGGCAAGTAGAATGGTAAAGGGAGAGAGAGAACAAACAAGCAGGTGGGTACCAAGTGTGGAAGGAAGCCTTGCCCCAAACATTGTGCTGTGCTTGGAAATCTTTGCTTTTACTGTAACAAGAGGAACCATGTTACCAGGGGCTGCAGATCTCAAACACAAAACCCTCAGATACATGCAGTTGAGAGAATACCAGAAGAATTTTATATAGGTATGGTAGAATGAAGAAAAAGCAATGAGATGGAATGGATTTTGCCAGTGAAAGTGCAAGGAACAACAGTTACTTTTAATGGGGACACTGGAGCTCAGGTTAACATTTTACCATCGGATGAAAAAACAAAATTAAGATGAAACCAAAAATGAATCCAACAAATGTCAAACTAGCTGGCTATTCAGAAACAAATATATCGGTGAAAGGGAGATGCATCACTAGCATCCAATATAAAAACAGTGTACAAATTCCCATTGAAAGTGGTACCTAGGTAGGTGACACCAATTTTGAATCTGGCAGCTTGTAAGAAACTGAATCTAATTATATGTGTGTTTGCAGTACAAAAAGACACAGCATTCATGCCTCACAATGATCCTCTTGGTCATCATGGACAAAATCTGGACAGTTGTCTTAGGAGGCTCATCTACAAGAGATGTTTATTGCAGCATGGACTAATTAGCTCTGCAGTAAATATCTTGCATCTACACATGTGGCCCTATTAGGCCCCAGGAAACTCTGCAGCGAGTTACCAGGAAAGAAAGAAATATATTCACCGGTCCACAGCGAGTTGCCAGGAAAGAAAGAGTTCATACGTCATGCCATAGTTCATACGTTCCAACACTCCACGTGACGTCATGTCGTACAAGGTGAGGAAAGAGAAAGAAACAGTCGGTCGCGTATTTGTGTAGCGCTGTTACACGCAGTTGCTGCCACCGGTCCCTGGTCCCTGGCCCACTGGAAAAAAAATTGCCGGTCCGCCACATCAGATAGTTTGAGAAGCACTGCTTTACACAATGGCCAGAAGCCTGTTTTAGGTTATTTTGTACCCAGAGGCACAATTGTTCACACTGCTTTCTTCTTCAAAGCACTTGGCAGAGACAACATTGGTCACAGTCTAGTTCCAGATGTGCTTCAAATTCACTAGAGTAGAAGGGACTTGGACCATTTTTCTCCTAGGCAGTACAACCATACATACAGAGAGTCTACTGTAGAGTTGTGTGGATAACCAATAACTTGGTTCAGGGGCCAAACAGAAAAAAAACCTAAGCAAGGTTTTGTTTTGGGTCTGCCCAAAATAAAAGTTTCTGTTTTCTCATCAAAACAGAAACTTAAATCACATTTCATTTCAGGTCAAATGAAACATTTTTTTTTCAGCCTTTCCTTTAGTTTTCGAGAAAAAGAAGGCCACTTTTATTCTTCAGTGCTACTTTACAAAAATCAGCCTTGAAACCCTGTTTTGCAATGACATTTTTAAACAATGTATTTAGAAACTGTTGAAGCAAAATGTTTTACTTTTTCCAAAAAACATTTTTGCCCCATTTTTTCATCTGGAACTTCTTGGCAAATTGGACCTGAATGTAAATAGTTTTGATCATCCTGAAAGAGTATTTTTCATGAATAAATGATTCACTTGAAGAATTTCACCCAGTTCTGGTCAACCCGCTCTCCAGAGTCTGGCACAGAGGCAATACCTCTGACTCAAAAGATTTGGCCTGCCTCTTTTTACCAGCAGTTAGTAGAGACGATGGAGTTTTGAGACTGGCGAAGAGCTCTGTCAGGAGCTGTGCAGAAGAGAGCTGTCCCTATAGCCCACCGGGTTATAACAGGAACAGTGGATTTGCTCAGATCAAAGGAACCAATCTGTGTTGGGGGAGTGGTTATCATTGAACATGTATAATGTTATGATTTTCTGAGGCTGCATATTTCTGACTGCAGGAAAAAGCTGAGGCCAAAGGCTTAGAAGAGGGGTAGCCCTCATCTGCCTCTAGAAGGGAAATAGGGGGAAAAAACAACTCTTGCCAGTTTCATTTGCATTCTCTTTCATTTCTCATTGTGCTCAATTGTAATCCCGCCTACCATCTATCATTGCTATGGCTGGCATTATCATATATTCTGATCATATAAATGATAAAGGGCAATAATTACAGTTGGGATCATCAGATGGCACTAAAGTTGTGCAGAATGCAGACTGGGTAAGGTGGTACTGCGACCTGTGGAACAGTGGCTTTTGATAGTAAAGCCCCAGCTCAAGAACAGAAAGTGAAACCTGCCAGTGCTGCCAGCCCCTGAAAGCAGAGGTTCTCCAGACAAATCTAAAAGAATCACTACTGGACCTCACTGGGCTCTTTGCTGGGTTTTCTCTATAGAGGAATCAAGCTGTGAGAGGTCTGGTGTCCCAAGCTGATCAAGCCAACACACCCCAGAAGCTGGACTCCACTCACTAGCTCCAGTTTGCTGCAGTGGGGGAATGCCTGCATGTCACTCAATCTGGGAAACCCTTTAACTATTGCTGAGTCCAGTGGGGTGAGTAAGCGGGTCTCTCTAGAATCTGTGGCAGGATTCATAGCTTGGCAGCAAGGCCAAGTCAGGACATTCCCAAACATGCCGTATGTACCCACTCCTCCTCCCCACAAACCTGGTAATAGGCCAGGAAGGTCTTCCTACAGGGCCAACCCCAATGGCTGACCTGAAGCATACTGGAGACCAAAGTCTTGGGAACAGCGGAAGGGGGGCATCAAGAGCAGCCCCATCACATTGCATTTCCAGGAGTGAAGCCTGTGACTGCACATACGCTGAGACATGCACTTCACTTGGGTCACTTGTTGTAGCTGCAGGAAGGAATGTCCTCCTTCAGCTATATACTGAGCTACATTTGGCCCATTGTCTTTTATTTATCAAACAAAGGGAACATTTTTCCCTTTCCTGCATGGAAAGCTCCATGTGGCTTTGTCTCCCAGGATGCTTGAGTGCCTGTGAGAGGGGTAGAGCTGGCTGCAAAGAGGGAGTTATTTTAACTCCTCAGGGGCAGAGAAACAGAAACAAGGGAGTAGAAGTATAACTGGTGGGGGAGGGTAGCGACCTGGGTGCCAACTTCTGGTGGGAAGGTCAGAAAAATAGTAGCTACTGCTGAAGCCATATAATTATGCCAGCATCATGACAGCAGCTGGAAGTCATCACAGTGCCCATGCATCCAGGTGCCCAGCTACCTTAGAGAATCAGAGAAGTAGGGCTGGAAAGGCTCTCCAAAGGACATCTAGTCCACCCCCAGCCTGAAAGCAGGATCATTCCTATCCAAACCATCCTGTACAAATCCATAATCTAACCTCTTAGTAAAGCTAGATGGTCAACCCTGACACAATACAAGACCTAACACCCTAACCTGCCACAGGTAAAGCAGCAGGAGGACCAAAGCAGCCAATGCCCTGCTTCTGTAGAAGGTTGTTAATATACACTAAGATCCCAGGTAGAGGGCCATGCTCACCACTGCAGGGGAAGGCAAACCCTCCACAGTTCATACTAATTTGACCGTGAAGTAAAACTCCTCTTATAACCCAAATATGTTGATTGGGAATACCTTCTAGCCAGGAACCTCTGACTTTAAATCCCAGCAGGAACACTGTCAAAATCCCCAGCCTTGACTACAGCCAGCACCCAATGCCTTTAAGAAAGGCTTCAAAAAAAACACAACACCGTGACACATGTAGCAGCAAGGGAGTGGGGGTGGAATTCCTTCCCAGCCCCATATGGCAACCAGCAAAACTCAGAAGCAAGGGAAATAACCATAGCAGAACATAGGCATAGCTACTCTTAGATCATCCCCAACCACTGGCTTTCTAACCTTTCCTTGAACACCTCCAGTGATCAGTCCATAACTTCTCTAGGCAGTCTACTCCACTGTCTCACTGTTCTAACAATAAAGTTTTTTCCAGATATCCAGCCTAAACATAATTTGCTGCTACTTCAAGCCATTGGTTTGTGTCCTACTTTCTTCAGTAAGAGAGAAAAGTGTTTTCACTCTTCTTTATGGCAGGCCTTCAAGGGTTTAAAAACTGCTATCATGTCCTTTGTTACATATCTGCATGGGACACAGGGGCTTTATTATAAGGAATGGCCTCCAAGCTAGGTTAGGCCCTGCTGCTGCCATAATCTGTCCATCATGTGTCAGAGCTTGAAACACAACCAGCTGTCCACAGATGCACAGACAACACGATACAGATAGAGCCAGAGATGCACACCCAGCACCTGTGCATGCCTCCCTGGGTTTTTTTAAAGAAAGGTTTTGTGTTCCCAGCCAAATCAAGTCCCAATCCATGAGTCAGTCCAGAACCATAAGTAGCCCGGCAACATCCTCCACCCCCACCATTGGCTTCACCTATTTCCAAAGTCTTTTGGCAGGCATCCTACATGCAGCCCCAAGCCTGGGGGCTTGTGGTTTGGTTGCCCCCAAGTTTTGCCTGCCCTCAGCCATATGGCCACAGAAGCAAGCTAGGGAGGAGCCTCCTATTTCCATAAAGTGGACTTTCAGCCCCAACACCTCAGCGGGTACTAAACCACGCCAGAAGAACAGTTACCTCCGGGAATGCTTAAGGAAAACTGCCTTCATGGACCCGGATACATGGCATTTCCCCTGCCAGATAAAGAAACTAACTATGAGGTGCTCCTAAGGTTTGTGTGGCCCATGTGCCTGCAGACAGTCCTGCATGCCCCTGTGCACATTCAGGCACACGCACATTCCCAGATACACATACATCCTCCCACACCTTCAACACATGACAATTTTATAACCATGTCATTAAAAAGAAGAAAAGTGCTGCCCATGTACACACATGAATTCTCCTTCCACGAAAGGCCACACACCTATGTGTCGTGTGCTCTCACTGTCTGCTGCCACTGCCCCCACATCCTTTGGCCCAGCAAGCCCCAAGGCCAGGGATAAGAGAGCAAACTTGGTACCTATACCCTTGCCACCTGTGGACTGCTCTCACCTCAAACTGCCCAACTGGGTCCAGAGAAAAGGTTTGACCCATTTCCCCTACCCCCGCATATCGGCAACCTCCCTTCCTCTGCCTTGCGCTTAGCCCAAGGAACCTCCCTTGTACATGTACTTAGCAAGAGGCTTTCAGTGCAGGTGGGCATGTCCCTGACAGTACAAACAAAGGTGGGTGATCGTGTTACCAAGGAGCCTTTGGTGCATCCCTGCTCCCTGCCACTCATCGCCTGGGCACCCTGCCCAATAGGGATGTACCAGAAGCCCTTGCCACGCCCCCACACCAATGAAACTGCCTATCTGGCACAGCCCCCATTAAGAGGACACTCAATGAAGGATTCCCTGTCATGGCACCTACCCGCCTCCTCCTTGGCACCATCCCCAGCAATGTGATCCCACCCCATTCTTCTTGTCAAGGGGACCAGTCTCTGCCAGCTGTATCCAGGCTGCGCCGCCTCACAGAACCGAGCACAAGCGGGCACTGCCTCCTGCCATCGCTCCTTACCTCCACACCATCTACCCCCAAGAAAGGCCTTGCGGAGGCCGGGACCGACACAGACACCAGCTACATGATGCCTCTGGCTTCATCTCCCAGCTTAGCTGCTCCCTGAGCGGCTGCCTGCAAGCCAGGGACCTGATTGGCTGTAATGGGACTGAAAGCAGGAAGCAGATCTTGTTGGCACTGCCCTTCTGGATCAGCCCAGGGGCCCACTGAGCCTTGTTCCCATCTCTTGGCAGCTGTTCTGGGGAATGACACCATGCCTAGGTACACAAAGAAAGGACACCCCCACCCCATCACCACCCCTTCCCCGGCTAAGCTCCTGTCCTGGTGCCAGCTGGGGACAGGGGAAGCTGCAGAGCTATCAAGCCATCCTATGACATAACTTCTCCTCCTGCCTGCCCTCTGACCCTTATACTGTCCTTGCCAGATAGCTACTCCTAATTCCCCATCCATTAGCCATTCAGGCAGAAACACTCCTGGCTGGGTACTGCCCTCAGGCTGAGCATGCAGAAAGCGTGGGTGAACATGCTGCAGCACTTTCAGATAAAGATCTGGCACAGATCAACTGGATTTTCTGGTTAGTTCCTGAGGAGCTCCAGGGTTTGGAGCAGACACCTGAAACTCATTAGAGGCATAGTCATGAGGTCAAGGAGGCACCTTTGGATGGCTTCACTACAATCCCCCACCTCCGCTATAATAAGTCTCTAAATTGCATCCTTCAGCTTCCTCAGGTTTCAATCCTGCAGTCTCTGAACAGTCCCGTGCTCCCCAGCCAGGCCTAGCTTCCTGGCCATGCTGGCTTACAGCTGCCACACCGAGCAGTTTCCCCAGCCATGCTGGGCCAATGGCAGTTGCACTGAGCATGCTCTCCATAACCCACATTGGCTTCTGCCTAGGAAAAAACTGAACAGGGCTGGGATCCAAGAAAGCAGGAGAAAACCCTGTATGCCCTTCACAGCTCTTAGTACAGTGCTTCCCAACCTTTTTTTCTCAGCATGACCTGATTTAAACGTTGGAAATTTTTTGTCACCCCAAAATGATGCAGACAAGATCAATGCTCCCTCTGCCCCTGTGGGTGGTATGGCCAGAGTGGAACCCGTGGGGCAGGGGGGAGGAGAGGATGCTGCTTCTCCCCTGCCTGCCCCCAGGGGCCTTCACAGCCCAGCAGGTAGGAGAGCAGCAGGACAGAGAGCCCCAAGCCTGCAGCATGCAGCCCGCATGTGCTTCTGCCCTGTGCACAAGTCTGGGGGGCATATGTCCCCCCCATACCTCCCTCCCCAAGAATGCGTACAGCAGCAGGGAGCCAGCCCCCGCACCACTTCCCCAGACAAAATGCCTGTGGCTCCATCCTGCTCCCCCAGCCAGGCCCCACATTTCCACCTGGGCCCTGGGCCCCATGAAGCAGCCTGACTGGGGAGCTCTCCTAGCCTCAGCGCTGCCCCACTCCCTCCCTCCCCCCTCACTATGGGGTCTTCAATTTGCCCTCTCTGCCTAATAAATTTACCTGGAGAAAAATGCTAGAGCTGCTCTCCAGGGTGCCTGGCTGCCACATGCATGTGTGAGTATGCACATGCATGTGGTACCCCCTCTTCCTGCTCCCCCCAGCCCCAAACAGCCCCTTGCTTTCTTCTGTGATTTTCATCATAATCGGTCCACACTGTTGAGTTTCTTTGTGACCCCATGTTTTATTGTTGTGACCTCAAACGGGGTTGCAACCCCAAGGTTGGGAACCACTGCCTTAACAGGAGATAAGGCCTCACCCCACCCCGTTTCCTGACTCCCACTCATGCTACTGGTGAGAATGAAAAGGGCAGCATAGAGCTTTGCTGTGCTGCCCCCCATTCCTTCCCCCCATCCTGTCAGCAGAGGGCTCCACCCATTCCCCAGATCAAAAGGAAAAGCAGTGCTGTGTGTCATGGATGGGTTGGCAATATGGCTATTGGGCCTGGAATATCACAGCGGCAAGTGCATTCTGGACAGTTGCCTGCAGTGACCGGCTACCCGCAGGGTAGAGCAGACAAACAGACTGCTTGCTACTGCCCCTGCCCGGTACTGCCCCTAGGGGCTAGGCTGGTGACTGCAGAGCTGCCCTTTTGTAACCTTGGGCCTGGGTGAGCTGGTGTTATTTGGCTGCCAGTGGCCCTGGTAAAGCCCCCTTGGTTACTGTGCGCATGCACTGGGCACTGAGAACTCTCCCTTGCCACAGGTTGGCAATGCCAACACTGCACCCTTTGTGCCTGTGAAGAACCGTGTGGCTGGGGCAGAGGGTAGCATGACCCAGGGCATACCCAACCCCAGAAGGTGGGTGCAGCCTGCTTAGGTATGGAGTTTGTAGTGCACACCTGATCCACCTATCTCAGTATGTTACACTTCTGCCTTCTAGTGGCAGACTCCCAGATGATGCAACCTACTGCTGTTGCTGGCTAATTTCTGCTTTCAAGCCAGGATGTTTGCCACATGCTGATCTCCAATGATGAGCATCTGGAAATGGCAGGTGCACAATCACCAGGGTGACCTGCATCATTGTGCAGCCTTCAGTCATAGGATCTGGCCCTTATCACAATGCGGCCTCAGTGCCCATGTAAACTACACTAGCTCTGCCCCAAGGGCTGGACAGAAGGCAGAGGGACAGCCCCACAGACATGCTCAGGCCTGATCTGGTGTGCCGATAGATCTGTTGGATATTTCTTTCCATCCTCACTGTTCCCCATAAACTCTTATCAGTAGCACTGTAGAGGCTATGCTGCAAATAGGGAACTGAGAACGAAAGGCAGTACGAGCTATTTTGGGAGAGACGGGTGCAGGGCCAGAAAGGGAACTTGGGCAATGTGAAACAGTGAAAAAAGGAACTTCAGTCATGTGAAACTGCCAAGAACCAGGCTGAGTTGGCTGTGAGAGCAGCTCCCTGCCATGCTGCAGGCCAGCTAAGCTGCACAACCCATGTGCCTGAGTAGGGTTGAAGCATATATCATGAGGCACATGAGGCAAGCCTCTGGAGGGACAGAGAGGGGAGGATAGGAGACAGTTATGCTGGTTTGTATTTCAGGCCTTCCTCTGGAGATGCTCCCCACCCCCCAAACATGCAGTGTTGGCCCAAATGCAGCATTAGGGGGAATGTGTTGCTGGGAGCAGGACTTTCCCCCCCCAGTGCCCCATAGCTAGGGGCACTGTCCCACTGGGAAGAAGACATGGGCTCAGGGTGGGTACTGAGAGAAGCAGGTGCCCCAGCCCTCCCCAGTACTAGCACCAGCTCTGAGCATTGCTTCTTGACCTTTTGGCCCAAATCAAGTGTAGTGTGCCTGTTCTTATCATACTTACCTGGCAGGGGAAACGCCGCGTATCTGGGTCCATGGGGGCAGTTTTCCTTAAGCATTCCTGGGGATAACTGTTCTTCTGGTGTGGTTTAGTACTCGCTGAGGTGTTGGGGCTTAAAGCCCACTTAATGGAAATGGGAGGCTCCTCCCTAGCTTGCAGCTGCGGCCATACGGCCGAGGGCAGGCGAAACTTGGGGGCATCCAAACCTCAAGCCTCCAGGCTTGGGGCTGCATGTAGGACGTCTGCCAAAAGACTTTGGAAATATCTGAAGCCCCTGGTGGGGGTGGAGGATGTTGCTGGTTGTCAGGCCACTTATGGTTCTGAACTAACTCATGGATTTGGACTTAATTTGGCTGGGAACACAAAAAATTTCCTTAACTAACTAACCAACTCCAGCACTGAGCAGTTGGTGCTGCAGTGATCAGCCCAGGCTGCTTTACTTTCCCCTCTGGAAGTTCTTCGGGACTAGGGAGCTGTAGGTGTTGGGTACAAGAGGATAGTGTTAAAGCCCCTAGGCTCATGCCCATGGCACCAATTTGGCAGGGTCAGAGCTTACCGTACCTTGCAGGAAGAGACAGGGACACCTTTATGCAGTTCTATGGGAAAACTTGTTTGGCTGGAAAACACCTCAAAGCCTTTCCCCCAACCCCTGGGACTGGCTCTGAAAGGAGGCTGCAGGGCAGCTGAAGCCTGGCAAGCTTTGTGACCAGAGAATAAAGAAGAGGGTGCCAAAGATGGGGGGGATTGCGCTCTGCCACCACCTGCCCGTGCACCTTGAGCAACTCCCTTCATCCCCAGGGGCTTCAGCAAGACCACGTGGGGCACGGGCACCCTCCAAACCCCCTCGACTTGCCCGGGGGATGCAGTAAGCAGGGGCTGGGGTTGCAGGGTGTGGGGGGATGACACAGCAGGCCGCCCCAAATCTTCGGCTGTGCACTGCTCCCCTGCAGCTCCAGAGGCAGGGGAGCAAGGCAGGTTCCAGGTGAGAGCGGGCCAAGGAGGAGGGTCCAACCCACCTGCTCTCCCGGCCCTGCCCGGGGCCCGTCAGAAGCAGGCTCGCGGGCTCTTTAAGAGCCGCCCGCGGCCCCCCCGCAGCCCGGCCCGGCCGAAAGGGGAAGCGCCGCCCGCGCCCGGCCCTGCCCGCATCGTCGATATCGGCTACGGCTGCGCCCAAATCCGCCCCGGCCATGGACGCGGGCCCCCACCTGCCCCGGGAGGCCGCCGACGGGCCCGGCGCGGAGGCGCAGGTGAGGCGCGGGGCGGGGGCGGGGGCCGGGGGCCCGGCTCTGGCGGGGGCCGGGACCAGGACCAGCGGGACCCTCACGGCCGCCCGTCCCCGCAGCTGGACGACTTCGTGGGCGCGCACCCCGACTACGACGAGGAGGAGGAGGAGCGCAAGTACTTCCGCCGCAAGCGCCTCGGCGTGCTCAAGAACGTGGTGGCCGCCAGCCTGGGCGGCACGCTCACCTACGGCGTCTACCTGGGTACCGCCCCGTGCCCCGGCCCCGGCCCCGCTCGCCCTGCTGCTCCAGTGGCGGGAGGAAAGGGCAGACTTCCCCCTTAAGACTGGCTCCCTAAGCGTTCTCCCTTGGCCCGCTTCTCCCCGTGCATCCTGTGCAGGGTGGGAGCGCACAGTCTGCCTTGCCCTTGCAGCCCAGCTGGGGCTAGTAGGCCTGGCAGGATGAGCGTTGGGGGAGCCACAAGGTTGCACCCACCCTCCACCATGCGCACGCCCATCCCCATGCATGCTTTGGAGCCAGGGGTGCAGGAACTGGGCTTGTGCCTCTTGGGGTCTTGCATCTCTGCATGTGGGGCGCAAGGCAGGGAGCTCAACCGGCCGGTGCGGCCCCCCCCTTCCCCACCCCCCAGGCCTGTTGCAGATGCAGCTGATCCTGCACTATGATGAGACCTACCGAGAGGTAAAGTACAGTAACATGGGGCTCCAGGACATCGACAGCAAGATGCTGATGGGCATCAATGTCACTCCCATTGCGGCTCTGCTGTACACACCCATCCTCATCAGGTACGTCCCTGTCCACCCACAGCCTCCCCTCCCTGCATCACCAGGCCTGTACCTGCACCCAACCTCGCCATACTGGCCAGTCACTACCATCTTGGAGCCAGGCAGGAGATAGCCCCTTCTGGCAGAGAGGCTCCAGATCCTATTCCCCACACGGGTCTCTGCCAGTCATGCCTTCTGCACTGGGACTAGATTAGAGCTTGTGCCCCTTGGAGGAAAAGGGCCCTACAGACCCTGCCCCAGGGCTGGGTCAGAGATTATTTTGCCGTTAGTGAAAGATCATGTGCCCATCCCCAATGGTCCCTGTAGTGCTCACAGCCAGGGGCTAACCTGCTTCTCCCTGTGGCCACCCAGGTTCTTTGGCACCAAGTGGACAATGTTCCTGGCCGTGGGAGTCTACGCACTCTTCGTCTCCACCAATTACTGGGAGCGCTACTACACACTGGTGCCTTCAGCTGTGGCAATCGGCATAGCCATTGTACCCCTCTGGGCCTCCATGGGCAACTACATCACTCGGTGTGTGGGTAGTTGCAGGGTAGGGGGACATAGGGGTAAGGCCAGCTGGCTAGGAATGGTTTGGGGGAGGTCATGGTAGAGCTGGTGGTGGGGGATGGGCGAGGTGTGCCAGGCTGTGATCATTGTGGGGACTATGGGAGGTAGGATTCTAGTGGGGGACATTGCCGGGGAAGGGAAGCTGGGAGTTCCCTTGGGTAGGAGCTGTGATGGGTAAGAGTGGGTGTTCCTGCAGGGCTGTAGTCAGAAGGTGTTACCAGGGGATAAGGTCTGTAGTGGGTCATTAGAGATGTTCCCTGGAAAGCTGCACTGTAGAACATGAGTATGCCCTAACAGGGCAGATTGATTTAAACCTCATAGTGACAAGCCCGAATTGTAATCCTGAAGTTTCAGCTTTTTCCACTTGTATTTCATTTACTTTCCAAAGAAAGCTGCATTCTCACTGGTAGATACTATCATTAGGACATGGAATTTGTGGTTTGGTGGAGGCTGCATAGTTAGTTTGGTACAGATTTCTTCCTCTGGTAGGGTGGGGTGGTGACACTTATACTGGTATACCATTACGTAAGTGCCAGATTCTTGTTAATTTTACAGTTTTGGTTTGTTAGTAAAAGATTGGGATATTGGTTAGTGACCAGCTAATGTACTTTTTGCTCATGGTTTGTTTCAAGCAGCTGTCTCAGTCTGGTAACTGGACTTTTTCTGGAACACACAAAACAACCTGCAACAGTGTTTTTGTTTTGTTTTGTTTAAACACCCCGATTTCCAGTGTCTTAAGTCCATTAACTTGTCTTATTTAATTAAGACTGCAAGGATTTTTATGGGTGATATCTTTTATTGGGCCAGCTGCACCATTGCATTCAAGTTAGACAAGCTTTCAAACACAAGGTATTCGTCATCAGGTCTCCTGATGAGCTGATGAAGAATGCCATGCATTCAGAAGCCTATCTAACTTTATCCCAGCCATGCAGTTGATCCAATAAACTTATCATCCACAGAAATTCTTGCTTCATGCATAGTTTTTGGCCAACAAGAGTACAATATCATTCCAACACTAATAAAGATTCACGTTTACAAAGCAGTGATTCATTGAACAAGATCAGTGCAACATCAAATAGCTACAAACTGGCTACAGATAAATTTTTAGAGTGGCAATGGGAAGAGAACTAAGTCTCAGAGGAATGATGTTTAAAAAAGATCTTCCTACCAAAACAGTATGGTAAAGAACTGCATGTCTTTCAGTTAAATGGGGTAAGTCTCTGGAAGGGATGGTATGAGAAAACAGAGTCCTGTCTTGCTGATGTGTGAGATTATGTAGTTTATAGGATTGCAGTACAGGCAGTCCTTCGATTTATGACATGATTGGTTTCTGAAAACCCTGAGTTACAGTGTTTCAACTTAAGACAGAACTGATGTTCCTATAGGAAGCAGTGTTCTAAATGGGGGATTGGTTCCTGACCCAATACCTCATTTTCACCAAAAATAACCCAGAATTTTGTACTTAATCAATTATAGATGAGTAATATAGCTACATTAATGTAGCTATATTTGTAAATAGCCATCATATTGATTTGGAAGGACTTCTTTGTGGTGACTTTGGACTTTTTGAAGGGTTCTTGGTTGGAGTCCCTTCAGGAGTCTTGGCTGCAGTTTATTCTGGAGACTTGTCTGCTTTCTTAAAGAAAGTGTTTCGAGGAAGTTTGGACAGATGTTCTCCAGCGAGATGGGCAACACAGTGAACTTGTTCGCTGGCGTGGCGTCACATCGGATTAAGCATTGTAAAATCGAAACATGTCAAAGTTGAAACAGGATGTCAATTTATAAAGTGTGTAAGAGCAAAACGTTGTCATTCGAAACGTTGTAAGTCAAGGACTGCCTGTACCCAAATTGGCATACAAAGGTAACTATAATGGGGAAGGCATCTGATAATCCCAGGCCTCTGGGCTTAACTGGTCACCAATTAAAGCCAGGAAGAAATTTTTCTCCTTCACAAATGCTACTGGTTAGGGAAGAGAGGAGTCCACTTTCCCCTGAGTCACTAGGACATTGACCACAGCTAAGGGTGGGAGGCACTGATGTTTCTACCAGTACTAGATACCCAGAAGTTCCAGACTGGAGAGTCTTGCTCTTTTGCTCACCAAATTTGGGGGTCAGGAAGGAATTTTCCCACGGGTCACAGCCTAGCACAGACTAAGAGGGTATTGACTTCCTCTTTACCTTTGGGGTATGATCCTCTTCCTTGGATCTTCTGAGCATTAACCAACTATTTCCCTGTTGCAAAGCATTGGCAGTGCCTTCTCCCCTGCTTTTATCTCTGGCAGGTTACAAGGTGCTCTTGGTTTGTGAGTTATTGTTCTTTGGAGTTGTGGGATGAGGGTTTGAAGTAGCAGTTTTGGGGATTCCTTCAATGAATGCCTGTGGACACAGAGGACTGGATGCAATGGCCCAGGAGGCCCCTTGCAGCCTGATGTTTCTGTGAACATGGGGATTAACTTGCCAGTGACTTCAGTCAACTATTCTATGTTAGTATGGGAAAATATTCAAGCAGGCCTAAGTGAAAGTGACTGGAACTTAACCTCCTGCCTGCCTAAGTCTCTTGAAAATGAGATGGTTGCCTGAGATGGTCTTTGGCTGCCCTTTAGACTTCCAAGGCTAGTAGATTTTGCCTCCTGCCTCCTTGCTTTTAGTTTATTCTGAGCCATGGATTCGGCCTACTTATAATTTTATTTAAATATTTTAGGAGACTGTAATTTTTAAACCCTAAACCTTAATGCTTCTTGTCTTCAAGTCTCAGATTTCATTTTCATTGACTTTGGAAGTGTTGGAGTGATTTCATAGACATCAGGGCTGGAAGGGACCTTGAGAGATCATTGAGTCCAGCCCCCTGCCCAAAGTGATGTAGCTGTGATGGTCCAGGAAATGTGCAAGAGGCAAATATTTTTGTGGATGATATTTCTTTGGATAGAGATAAAAAAGAAAAAAAGATTCTTTTTGGCTAGGGGAAAAATCCTTGCTTCTCACATGTTCATTTTTTTCATTTAAAAAAAAAGACTTTGCAATTTAAACAACAAAACTAAAAAAAAAATCGCACTTTTTAAGTGAAATATCTGTTTGAAAATCTTTTTTTTTTTTTTCCTCCACCCTGTTTCCTGGGAGTCCTTATGTAGCAGGAAGAGTGGTGTAGCATGGGAGTGTTCCTTGGGAGACAAAGCTGTTAGGAAGCTAGGGGTGTTCTTGGGGAGCTGTAGTGAGGGCATGGAGATGTTTCTGGAGGGTGGGAGCTGTAGTGTGGGGGTGTCCCTGGGAGACTGTAAGAGTGGGGAAAGAAGAGTGGGGCATCAGGGGGCATGTACTCTCTCAACACTGTGTGGGATCCAGGGATGAGTGCCTCTGAGAGCCCTAGCTTTGCTGATCTTGCTCTGGGCATCACCTCTGGCAGGATGGCACAGAAGTACTATGAATACGTGAATTACAAGGAGGAACATGTGCAGGAGCAGCAGCGGGCACCACGTGGAGCCTACAATTCCTATATCATTGTCTTCCAGACCATCTTCTATGGCTGCTTCCATGTGAGCTGTCTGTAGGCAGGGTGGGACTTGGGTAGAGCTGGGTGCAGGACTGGGTAAGGGTTATGGCTGCAGTTTGCAGAGAAGTGGGAACTCTGGCCACCCCAGGAGTAACCAACACAGCAAACTGTCATGGGAATGCCTGGGGACCCCTGCATTCCTGGTGGGATGGTGGGTGCTGTGGACTGTGAGACGGCCTGGGCCCTCCTGTGCTGAAGTGTGGAGGATGCCTGGCTATTCCACATTGCCAAGAACTCCTGGGCCAGCACAATGCAGTGAGGCAAGATGTGTGCAGGTCCTGATGGCCCCAACTATCCACTCATGTCTTGTAGCTGAGCTTTGTCTGCGCCCAGATGCCCATGATCTTCTTCCTCAACAAATTCCTGTATGAGCTGAAACACACACTCTTCAGTGTCCAGAGCTGTGGTGAGTGTTCAGGCAGATGGCAGTACCCAGCCAGTGCACACTGGCTCCCTGCTACCATACTGCTGCTGCCCTGCCCTCCACCCTGCCCCCCAGCCTCCCACTGTTAGCCCTCATGCCCCATTCCCTCTTCTCTGTGCACCCCTGTCCAGCTGCCATCTCTACCATTTGCCCCACCTCATTTCTGTTGCCAGTACAAACACCTTGGCAGCCCTCCTGCCCCATCCTGGGTCCCAGACTTTGACTTGCTCCCTCCTGTAGCTGGGGCTCTCAGCTGCTCCTGCTTGGCTCCCAGAGTGCCCTTACAGGTGGGCTGGTCCTTGACACTGCCTCATTCCCCTAGGCACCTTGAGCAAAGGGATGCTTCCAGGCTTCAACACCACTGTGCTGCAAGGCCTGCCACGCAGCATCAACCTCATTGTGGTGGAGAGTGTCCTCATGGCTGTGGCTTTCTTCTCCATGCTTATGGTATGGTTGGGGGAGGGCCTTTCCTTTCCACCCTCATGGTACAGACTAGAGGTTGGGCACCCCTGGGGAGGGAGTGGTGCCACTCCCTCTTACTTATATTACATCCTGCCCCATAGTGCAAGGGGTTAGAAATGCTATGGCAGCACTGACAGTAGCCAGTGATTTTGGTGGGGGGTGGGTCCCTCAGTTCTGCTTGACCTAGTGCTTCCCCCATCCTAGACTCACCTGATTTGACTCTGATTCCACCCAGCTGCCCTGCCTGATGACCTTGGCATTGCCCACTTCTCTGCCTGGGCATGTCCTGGCCTGCTACCTGCACATTGCCAGGATGGCATCCCAGGTCCATCCAGCGCTACCGAGGCCACAGCCTTGTTGTCTCCTTCCCATCATATCCCTTAGAAGCCAAATGGCAGGGCTGCCTCAGTTAGGCTGCCTCCCTGCCCCAACAAGTGGGGGAAGAACTGGCAGATTTTCCCCCTCCTTCCAGCTCACCACTCCCTGTGTTCGCCACTTCCACCAACAGGTGCTGATCCTGTGTGGTTCAGCCTATCGCCCCACAGAGGAGATTGACCTGCGCAGCATTGGCTGGGGTAACATCTTCCAGCTGCCCTTCAAGCACATGCGGGACTACCGCCTGCGCCATCTCTTCCCTTTCTTCATCTATAGTGGCTTTGAAGTGCTTTTTGTCTGCACCGGCTTTTCCCTGGTATGACTGGGCACCTCCCCAGTGCCTGCAGGGTGTGTATTGGGACTCTGTCACGGAGGGCTGAGCAGGGCAGGGCTTTTGGGGATAGGGCACAGCAAAGAAATGGGAGAGCGCACCCTGATGGGGGCTAAGCATACTGTCAGAGGGGTAGGGTCACCATGTGTGTGTTGAAAGGTACTGGGTGGACCTGACTGTATCACACTGCTAACAGTTATTTCCCTCTCTCCCATGCTCTGGCAATCCCCTCCTAGAATTATGGTGTCTGCGCCATTGGGCTGGAGAACCTGGCTTACATTCTCATGGCATACGGCTTCTCAGCCTCGGCCTGCTCCAGCCTGGCACTCTCCATGCTGCGCCTGCCACGCCACGCCGTGCTCCTGGCTGGAGCCATTGTCCATGCCATCCTGTTGATAAGCCTGTTTTGTTGGGCACCTATACCCCGGAACCTGGCTGAAGCACCCCTGCTCTATGTTGTGGCTGCCTTCTGGGGGCTTGGCAGTGCCTTGAACAAGACCGGCCTCAGCAGTGAGTAGGGAATAGCTGGGCTCAGGCGGGAACCCCAGGGTAGGCTAGATTCTCCCTCCCCTCCTACAGCCCCCATCACTGCCATGTTACATATGCCAGCCTACCCCATCAAGGCAGCACCCCAGCTGTGCCTGTGCTCCCCTAGCACACTCCAGGCCCTCCACTGAACCCCTCCTCCCATTGCAGAGGGAGTGCCCCCCCAACCACATACTGAACCCCAGCTCCTACCACAGATGCTTCTCTACCCTGCTTGACAAGCCTGACCAACTGGGCCCAGTTCCACACCTCCAGGAGTCCATGGGACTTGGTGGGGTCAGGACTGTTGGCATTTCAGCCACATCTCAGCTGGGAGCAGTCCCAATTCCAGCCCCAGAAGGGCCTGCTGGCACGGTGGGGCAGAATTGGAGCAAATCCAGAAGGATCCCGTCTCTGTGAAGGAAGCTCCCAGCCCTGTGATGGGCCATGAAGGAGGCTCTGGCTAAAGCTGTCTATCCATCCACAGTTCTCCTAGGGATGCTGTATGAGGACAAAGAGCGACAGGACTTCATCTTCACCATCTACCACTGGTGGCAGGCATTGGCCATCTTTGTTGTGTACTTGTGGGCAGGGCTTCCTATGAAGGTGAGCAGGGCAGAAAAGGAATTTGCAGCTAGCAGGGGCTGTTGGATATGCTAGAGGACAGCAAAACAGTGTTGGGAGCACAGGGACTCTAGTCTGTCCACCAGGGAGTGGGCATGGGGGTAGGGAGTTTAGAATTGTTACAACCCAGAGTTCCCAGGGAGTAGGGTGGGATCCTGAGGGGACAGGATGGAGGGTACTGATGTCTGGGGTGGGAGAAAATGGTACCACAAGGCTTGGGTTGCAGCTGGGTCAGACAGGTCGATTCTGGGCCCAGCCCCAGCTCTTCTAGGACTCAGAGCAAGCTGCAGTCCAACTGAGCTGAGCAGCCTAGCTAGTTGGTGGGGTGGCCAGGCCCCCACCCTGCCCACACTCAGTGGTACTCTCTCTGTCTGCTCACCTAGGCCAAGCTGACCATTATGCTGCTGACTCTTCTGGTGTCAGTGGTGTCCTATGGCTGGATGGAGCACAAGGTTGCATGCCACATCCAGCACCGTATGCCAAAGATCCCCAAGCCACGTCACAAGGTGCGAGGCTACCGTTACTTAGAAGATGAGAACTCGGATGAGACAGGCTCTGAGAGCGAGAAGGAACATGAGAGTGATGGCGAAGGCTCCCAGGAGCAGCCCTGTGGCCCACAGCACCACCAGGACTGTGCCTACAACCAGGCCTTTGGGGAGGAAGATGAGGACCGCTTAGGGTAGGAGCTGCCTCAGCCCTAGGCTCTGCTGCTTCTTCGCCCCTGGCTGTGTACATGGAGAAGGGCCTGCTGCTAGGTAGCCACACAGCCCTCTGCCCTGCTGGCTGTGGGAGCACCCTATGGTCAGACCATGCTGAGAGCCCCTGAGGCACTTCCAGACTGATCAGAGGGAGTGGTCATAATCAGGAGCCCAGAGTTGCCATTAGCTCAGCCCCATAGCTCTCCTTGCCCTGGGTCATGGTAATGCCAGCAGCTGGACCTGGCTTTCACAGGCCCACATCAGATTTTGCTTGGACTCTGAGCTGCTCACAGTGTGCCAAGGGGGACCCTGGGCAGTGGGCATACAGAAGAGGAAGCCTATCTGCTTTTGCCCTGGCTGGGGCACAATGGGGTGGGGGTTTGGTACCACTTACATGGTTCTGTGTGCAGCTGTACTAAGGGTTCCTCTACATCAAACAGTATGACTGGCCCTGACTAAAAAACCATCCCTGGTGCCTTATCAGTGCCAGTTCAAATGATGCAAGTTCTCACAGCCTCCTGCTCCCCACTTCTGGCAGGATAAGGCTCAGACAGAGCCTGGAAAGCACTGTCTGCTGGTGTCAGGCCCCAAGACCCTGCAGCTGAGCCAGGCCCTCTGGAAGAGCACCAGAGGCCTGGCTGCCATCTTTACTGGGATGTCCCAAGCTAGGCGCTAGTTTTCCACTGCCCCATCTCTTGGCAGAGGAGCTAGGATACCTGCTGCTGGGAGCCTCATCCTGCTCCAGGGAGCAGGGAAGTACGTCATCCTGTAGGCCAGGGTGGGCAAAATGCGGCCTGTGGGCCGGATGCGGCCTGCCAAGCCATTCTATCTGGCCCATGGGGCCCCTAAAAAATTTAGAAAATTAATATTAATCTGTCCTGGACTGCCTATCATGTGGCCCTCGATGGCTTGCCAAAACTCAGCAAGTATCCCTCTGCCCAAAATAATTTCCCACCCCTGCTGTAGGCTGAGGTCCTGGTGCCAGGAAAGGGTAGATGGGAAATCTGCCTACCTCCTGAACTTGGTTGCATCCTACTTCACACTGTAAAGGCACTTCTCTCCCCAAATAAAGGTCTGATTCAAAGTTGCTGGCACAGCGTGCATGCATCAAGTCATTCGGACACTACCAGCTGAAGACTGTACTTGCTTCCACAGACTGGCCTGGGCATTTGGGAAATTTAGCAGAGAAACCAGGATTTGCACCTAGCTTACTAGGGGGAGTGGGCAGACCCCATAGCCCAGCCCCAACCTCTCGTGATGTGCTTCAGTAAGGAAGGGCAATGGCAGTCCACCCAAAATGGAAGCACGTGCTCTTTTGGCCACCATTGTGAAGGGCAGGTTACTGCCACATCCTTCAAGGGTTGACTCAACCCTGATTCTCAGGCCCTGGTGGCCCCAGGACTGTGGGTGTAGAGCAGTGTTCTTGTGCTGGAAGGAGAAAAGCTTCTCCTACTTTGGGATCTCGGGACTCACCATTTTGCTTTGGGCAATCTCCTGAGACGCATGCTCTTCTCCAAGCTGTGCCTCCCCTACCACCTAGCTTTAGGGACAGTGACTTTGCTGGGATGTGGGCAAATTGCAGGTGCAGCCCCACATCTGACAAACTGCTTGGAGCCTAATCTTGAGCTAAAGCCCACTAAGTGGCAGGAAGATGCCTACCTTGCCAGCTGCAGCCCTCCCTGACAGCAGCCAGGTGTTGCCAGCTTTGGTCATTTTAAAGGGACTGCAGAAATGTGGCTTATGTTGTAGAAGGCCTGCAAGGCCTGTTTCTGAGTGATCACAGAGTGAAAAGGCAGGCATGACAGCCAGCCAGCTTGGTCAAAATAAAGCAAGTAATTGGCATGTCCAGCTGAACAGTAGTGAGATCAAATTTTAAAATACCTTAAATTAGATGATCCAAAATAATATATCATAGCTTTATCTTAAAAGTGTTAGTAGTAGTAGTAAACTGGTAGTTGGTGTTTAATGTTAATGTTTTCACCTCACACACCTTTGAAACAGGGGTCAGCAACCCCAGCATGCATGCTGAGCATGGCAGATGAGGCCATCTTGCTTGGCATGCTACCACCAGCCCTGGCTCTGGGTAGCTGCTGCCAACCACAGAGCCCAGGCTACTCCCAGCAGGCAGCTGGGAAGCTGCAAGCAGCCCAAGCTCCATGGTTGGCAGCAGCTACCCAGAGCTGGGGCTGGCTGCAGCCAGCAGGCTGCAAAGAGCTGCACCAGGCTCCGGCATCAGCTCTGTACCAGTGTGCGCACACACCTCAGAGCAGAAGGTAGGGGAGGGGCCTGAGGCAACGCAACCCCAGTCTCTCCTTAGCTGCTGGCACAAAGCTGCTGGTGGGGCTCCAGAGCCCGGCACAGCTGTTTGTAGCCAGCCTGGGCTCTGGGCAGCTGCAGCAAGCAGGGGGCAGGCTGCAAACAGCTCCACCAGGCTCCACAGCTCCAGCATCAGCTCCAAGCTGGCAGTGACTGTGTGCACACCTTGGCTTAAAGCAAAGACTAAAGTGCAGAAAGTTTTCTGAGTTTTTGGTTGTAGCCATGTTGGTCTAAGGACTTAGGCAGGCAAAGTTCTTTGAGTAGATGCGATATCTTTTATTAGACCAACTGAGTAGTTGAAAAAAATTTCCTGGCAAGCTCTCAGGCGCAGTCACTCTTCTTTAGGTATGGTGAGTCTCTGCTGTTCTGAGACTCCAAGATATCCTGACACACTTTTAGCTTCTTTCATGTCAGTGAGACTGTAAATACAGGACACCCTTGCTATTTGTGGGTTCGGCATTCACAGTTTCAAATACTCACAAATTCTGAACCCACATTTTAAATACACTTTATACTTACAGGGGCTCCTCAGGAGCACTGCGCTTGCTGAACACCACCACCCCTGTTCCCCTCACCAGCTGCGGGGCACTGCATTCACGAACACAGTGCCTTATTCGCAGATTTTGCTGTTCACGAGGGATACGAGAACATACCCCCCATGAATGGTGAGGGTTGCCTGTAGGTAGAATTAGAAAAACAAAAGGTGAGGCAGAGAGGTGAAGTGGAGGGAGAGAGGGATGAGAGCAGGGGAAAAAAAGGCTGAAGGGAGACAGGACAGTGATAGAGTACAAGGTAGAAAAGAGGCTGTCAGGCAGGTACCTGGTGAATCAGATGTCAGGCAGGTTGCAATGTGTCATGAAACCAATGTCTGTATTGAAACCACGATTTTTAGTATCCAGTAGAAAGTTTTGTGATGTGTAAGCTGCTGTTTGCTGGTGACCCTGCACTGAGAGTCCACAGAGTGCCCTTCAAAGCCTCACTTGTGCTGGCCAAGAGTTTGGTCTTGTAATCAGCGTCAAGAAGACCAATGTTATAAGCCGGAACACTGACTCACCACCACAGTCGCAACAGGTGAAAACATACTGTATATTGTAAGTAAATGTATGTACCTTGGTTCCACTGTTACTGACAACCTGATACTTGAGGCTGAACTGAATACCTGTATTGGCAAAGCGTCAGTTAATATAAGCATGCTGATCAAATCAGTATGGAACACCAGCAAAGTGAATGTTAAGACTAAGGTCAAAGTATATCATGCTTGCAATATCAACACCCTTTTGTATGGTGGCAAATCATGGACCACATGATCTACTCAAGATAAGTGCTTCACAGCTTCCACTTACGCTACTGCCTTCACCACATTTGAGAAATTTCCTGGCAGGACCAGTTGCCTGCAGGGAGGTCTGGGAACTTGCCAACATTCTAAGCATCCATCCTCTCCTCAGCATCAACTTTGAAGCCCTGGTCATACATGAAGAATGGATGATGGCCATATACCCAAGAATCTCCTGTCTGGAGAACTTACAGGACAAAGACCATGTGGGCATCCTTATATCTGGTTCAAAGATGCTTTCAAGAAAGCTATGAAGGCACTGAACATCGAGCCAGATAACTGGGAGACGAGTGCTGAGGATCAAAGCACATGGAAACAATCTATTAAGCATGAAATGAAGGCTTTTAAGAAAAGAAGAGCCCAACATGCAGAGGAGAAAAGAAACCTCAGAAAGAACCCCATACCGCATTCAGGATTGTTAATACAAACGTGGAGAAGGGACTGTCATTCAAGAACTGGGCTCTACAGCTACACCTACAGATGTTCAGCAAGCTGATGCCTCACCTGGCGCAGTTGTGTTGTTTTGTGAGGCAGATGGCTAGCAGTTATCGATATAACCACATTAGATGTTGGTTTGCAATAATGTGTTTTTAGAAAGTTTTTTTTAGTTAAGTTGTAAAAACAAAGCAACCTTGTCAATGAAGTCCATAAACTAAGGTGAAAACAAGATAGTAACAAGCAGCATTCCAAGGACATAAATCCCAACTAATTGATACCTTAGTTCATGAAAGAATTAGTTCAATCCAATCCCAAAAGTTTCAGTGAAACAAAGAAATGTAAATAAAATTAATCGGAGAATGTTTATTAGAATAAGCTATCTATAGAGAATAGGCTGGATGGAAATTTGGAGAAATCAGCAAATTCAAGACGACCTGTTACCAGTCAGCATGCCTTTCCTCCCTTTAGTCTCTCCAGCTGTTACAGGTAAGAATCTATGGTGTACCATTATGGGTAGCCAGAGACATTTTCAAAGATATGTGCTTGTGTTTGTAGTTTTGGGGTGTAGCTACAAATGATGAAGCTGTACATCTCTCTTGCCTCTTATCAGTAGCTAAACAGCCAGGTTACTTGCAATCCAGGTAATACAGGGAATCTGTAGGTTCCCATCTTGGTGAGCAGGATACATACTGGACTTACTTTTCTGCTCCAAATCAGAGAAGGGGGCTGACCTGGATGGGGCCTAGTAGCAATGGCTCCAGAGGTCTGTATATGATCTTGCTGCCCCAGTGGGAAATGAGTATCTAGCCACAGGGAGACAAAGGTAGCTGGACATGAGGCCACAGAAAGCACTGAACCTCCACCATGTTGCCCATGGCCCAGGAGCCTGCCCTCACCACCAGGCAGCAGCTGCTGTAGTGGAGCATGGGCTTCATTGTTTTCATTTTACACAGCCAGAAGACCTGGACTTGGGTACCACTTTCCAGGAAGAATCCATAGCTGATCTTTCATGAAGAGGCCAGCAGAAAGAAGCATGGCCTTGGCCAGGGTGGGTGTTCAGGTATATGCACTCTGCAGTCCATTTGGGGCTGACAAGCCACTTCCAGGAGCTGGGAGGTTCTGACTCTCTGGGCACATACCATAGGGGCACCTAGCTCTGGGATGTGCAGTCCATCAGAAGCAGGAATTATGCCTTGTAGCACCCAGGAATGCTGATGATGACCCCTAATAACTTGGGAAGTGAGCTCTAAGTTACTTGCCTAGGCATCCTATACAGATGCTCAGTTGTAGAGAAGGGAACTGAGCTGGGCTAATGCTAGGTCCAAGACCACGAGGCTGGCTGCTTCCTGCTGTGAAAGGGCCAGCACCACCCCTTGGGTTTTGGCAGGGATGCTGCACAGTTATGGCTCAGCTGGCCTGGGAAATGAAATACAACATTCGGTGAGCAATTAATTACAGGAGTTTGGGACCAGAGCTGTTAAAGAGCTGCTCAGAGACTGGGCCACTTGGCTCCCCTGGGGCCCTGGATGCTGAAGAACACAGTATCCAGAGAGATGAGAATACCAAGGCCAGGCTGAGTAGGATCCAAATTGGGTGCATAGCAAGCCGATGGGATGGGCAAATGGGGGATGCCGCACAAAAGGTAGCTTGGGGTGACTAGCAAGAATCAGGAAGGGCTGCAGTACCCAGAGTACACCCCAGGGAGCCTGCAGTGCTGAGCCAACACTCCAGTAGAAGTGAGAGGCACCACTATCTGGGTAAAAATGGACCAATTGAAGGGGCATGACTTGCAGTTGGTGGGGAGGGCAGGGGTACATACAGTGATTGGCACTGGAAGGAAGCGGTGTGTCTGGTACACCCTAACCAGAGCAAAGGGAGAGCAGGGAGAGACTTGGTTTGAACCAGGAGCAGCTTACCCAGGCTCCTGGGGATTGTCCAGAAGGGGCCTGGTCACACCCCCAGGTGCAGTTGTGCACTCCTTTGGCAGCACAGGTGTCCTATGTGCCTTGCAACATCATAGCCAATGAGGCCGCAGCAGCTCTGGACTGTGATGCAAGTCTCAGCATGAATCCTACAGCCTGATTTTACATCCTCTGGGAAAAGGCCAGGCAGCTTGCTCTGTGCTGACACAGGGCTTGGCACAACAGAACATGAGCCTCCAGTAGGTGTTCTTAGGCACCACCAGTACAAACAGCTGGTAACAGATCCTGCAAAGCAGAAAGCAGGAGAAAAAGCTGGGTCTGTTCAGCCACAATCCTCAGTAGCCTAAGGAATCTCCGAGTGGGCCAGCCTGCAGCAAGAGACAGCACTGCACTAGCTTAAGGTGTGGACACACAACATATTTACCATGGGGCAATATACTCCAGATTCTACTACGTACACTTGGTGGCATGGAGCTACACAACCAACTCTCCTAAGCTAGCTGCCCTCATTAAGTGCTAGTACTATACCTAGCCACTAGATGACAGAAGAGTCATTGTGCATGAGCAAAGGGCTATCATGGTACGGACTTGATTAGGCCTGTCGTGTTCAACCTTCTGGTCCTGAGAGTGGATCCCAGGACCCACACACCTCATCTAGTGCACCAAACTACGTTGCCTTGCAGGGCTCCCTAAGGGTCTAGAAATCCAGCAGTGGGAGAGTGACAATTATGACTGCCCTTCTTCCCTACCAACAAGTTTCTGGTCCCATGCTGATTGATCAGATCGAACTCCCATGGGCTGGGGGTTGAGCATCCCTGGACTAGGTGAGCAGATAGACAAGTAGATGCTCTGGTGCAACTTAAACAATGGTGCCCCAGAGAACAGTGACTTACACCAGTCTAAAGCTTTGTGCCCTCTGTTGCACTTTTACTAGAGGCAGTTAGCAGTATTAGACTGAAGTCCTGTCCTGCCTCCCCCTTCCCCACTTCTCCAGGGGGGTGGGGATCAGAGTAATGAGGAGAGGGAGAGAGGAGAATGCCTACTTTCTGGTATGCCTGCCAAAAACACTGGCCACCCTTTCACTGACCACCCTGATGCAGGGATGTGTTTTCCAACTGTCACACAACTGAAAAACTGCCTTGTAATAACCATTGCTCTGTGAAGTGGAGCGTGAAGAAAAATACGCAGTTCCCAGTGAACTGGCAACACTGGGGTGGGTTGAACTGGATACTACCTCAGCAGGCAAAAACGTAACCAGAGCTGGAGGACAGAGGGCTCATGTGGGGTGCCATGGCCTGTATTCCAAGAGTTTTCCATGGGATTCAGCAAAGGGTAATGACCATGTGCTGTAGAAACAACCATAACCCCATGTTAAGCTCCCATCAGTAGGCCTATGTCAGTAGAGCACGGAGCCAGACTGGCCAGCCTTTGGAAAGAGCAGTGTAACACCAAGGGATTGTATATGTCTAAGACCTCTCACCCGAGCCCAAGACGAGACAGGAGAAAGACTTCTCTGCCCCTGCTGAAATCTCAGTGCTCTAATACACCTCCACAGACACAGGGTCTGGGGGGGCAGTGGTTTGTAGAAGAGCTGTCAGCAAGTGTTAGGAAGGCTCTGACTCCCACCTTTCGAATGCAGGGAGAGGGCTGAATACACCATTCCAACAGCGGGGGGGGGAGTGCTGTACCAAGCCCCATCCACCTGTGGATGATGCCTTTTGCCAGTGGGTTAGAGGAGAACAGAACAACCCTTTTATTGGCTGCTGCGTCCCACCCAAAAAAACTTCTCCTGCCTGTGCAGCTGCCCAAAACCACCCCTGCACAGCTCTACCTCAACACGGACAAGCACCCTCCTTTGCCTCCACAAAGACAAGCCCTTCTCTCCCACTCGGAAGCCCCTACAGAGCTTGCCATCTTCCCCCTTTTACTGTCCCAGCAATCTTCTTTGCCTAGGTTGTGCCTGTCCCAGGGCCCTCGCTTTAGTCCCAGGTCAACATTTCCTCCTACACAGCACAGATTCAGAGCTTTCAGGGCCATGAAAGACAGTGCTGTACACCTGGTCCAACAGTTTTCATCCCCCACCTTTACCGGTGGCAGGGTAGGGTGCTCTTAGTGTAATATGTACCTGTGCAACACGGTTGATTGTTTAGTTTAGGAATAGATTACACAAGCACTTGTATGTAATGATCTGGAAAGCCTCAGGCTGGGCTAACTGGCCTCCAGAGGTCCCTTCCAACTGAACTTCTCTGAATGCTATTCCTACATAAGAAGCTAGGGCAAAAGCCTCCTCAGACCCTTGCTTCTAATTTGACCCCCTGGCTGGGTTGGGGCAGATCTCTCAGGAAACAAAGCCAGTGGGATGCAGCAACATCATACACTGGTGAGCCTTCCCAGCTCCAGAAACTGCACTGAGGTGACATACAGCTAGGACGGGACAAATGCCTGGCCCCGGTCTGAAAATATCAGGCCTCCACCTCCAGCTTCACCTTTGGAAGCACCAAGAGGCCTCTGCTCTCTGGACTCTCCCCACTGTGGACAGACTTGTGCTCATGCTGCCCCTGGATAAGCTACAGCAGCCCCATTTGTCCTGCTTGCCTCACTCTGGCTTCCCAGGGGATCACCCTGCTTTCTTGCCTGCCCTGCCTTGATGGAAGATATGATTATCCACCTGGGGAGACTACCCTCAGCAGCTGTGAGCTTTGAGGTGTCTCACCTGGTCCTTCTCATCATCAGGTTCCATTTCCCACCCTGACCAGGACTCCTTTTATTTGGTCTCTTGGTCCTTGACCCCAGAGCTCAAGCTTCTGCAAGCAGTCTCACTAGCACTGCATACTCTTGGCCCCAATTTTGGCCTCCCAGGCCTAATCACCTTTGAGGCAGTAGTTGTACTCTCTTGCTCACCCCACCCCTAACTATAAACATGCCTTACAGGTGTCACCCTCTTCCCTTCACCAGGCTCTCCAGCCCTATACAGGTTTAAGACACCCCCTCCTCCAAGTCCCCAGCCTTGCAAGGCCACACTACCTTCAGATTCTAAGCTATTTGGCTTCAGCCCCACATAGCCCACCAGGCCCCAGACCCTAGTAAGGCTCCACCCCAGCCTTAGCTCCTTATAACAGACTGCCTTCCCAGAACCCTGACCATGACCTCCACTGCCCCTGGAGCTACGATTAAAAACTGTAATCAAACGAAGAAAGAAAATATTGAACTAAACTGTTTCCACACCATTATATGGAATCTGTGGGGTCCAGCAACTTCTTTGCCTTCAGTCCACCTGCTCTCTAGCCTCCCCCAGTACCCATGTTGCCTGGGGTCCTTTATTATACCCTGTATTCTCAAAAACCCTTCCCATCCCACAACTCAAGGTTAGACCCAACTTCTAGCTCTGGAGCTAGGCTTTTTACATGCTGGGGTTCTACCCCTTCCAGTCACACGACATCTGACTGACCCAGGAGTTTCTGCTTAGTTCATTACTCAGCCTGCTCCTATCTATTACAGTCTACCCAGTTCTTTACATACCTGTTTACTCTCTCCTCTAGCTATCCCTGCCTTAACCGCCCATCAGATTGCAGCCCTCTTAACACCGCCTTCTTATTCTCTAGGCAGCAGAAGTTAGGGGACCCTGCTACAATTTGAAGACACATGGACTGTTGCCGCAGGTTGGCTGCTCCGTGAGAAGCCCCCACACTACTAATCTGATCCTATGTCTGTGCTCAGAGGAGGCCTCCATGTCTCCTTGTAGGTCTTTTCTAGTCTCCTGCATGCAGTGCAAACACTAGCACTACACCCAGAGCTCAGGAACTGTTTCCCCAACTTTCCCCTCCCCTCCCCAAAACAGCTTCATACTCCTTCTGCTCCATTTCACACCCACAGTCATGCTTGGGTCCCAGCTGCCCCATCAGATCCCATTCAGAGATTATTCAGGGGCAGATACAGAGTGGGTACAGTGGGGTGGCTACATCTCCCCACCCCCTTTTGGCCTGGACAGTGCTGCTAGAGCCAGTCTGGGGAAAGCAGCCAGTCACTGCTGCATTTCCCTGCTGTTCCGGGGGTGGGGGAAGCTTCAGAGCTGTTCCTGTCTACTGCAGCTGGACTGCTGTGGGTAGAGGAGAGGGCTGTGCTCACCTAGGGCAGTGACAGCAACAGCAGCTTCCTTCCCCTGCTTTTGTGTGGCCTGGGAAATTGGAACCCACCCCCCACCCCCGTTGCCACTGCTGTTCACAGCTAAGCTCAGCCCCTGCACGGCCCTGCAGTAGGCAAGAGCAGCTCTGAAGCTTTCTTTCCACACCAGCAGCAGGGAAGACAGCATGACTGGAGGAAGGGGTAGAAGAGAAGGAGAGCATGGGAGATGCTCACCTGCTCTGGGATCTTTAAAATGCTCCCAGAGGCTCCTGCAGTGCTGTTTCCCCAACTCCTGCACCCCACTTTGCCAAATCCCAGATCTGCCCCTGAGGTTCTCTGATCCAGGATGCACTCCCCAGCCAGCTCAGCTCCCCCAGATACATTATTTGCTGCCTTAGCTAAGCTACCAAATTATATGGATGATGCTGCAGAGCTGACCTGTTCCTACTCTGCACAGCTTGGTGGCATTTGCCTGTATGCTTCTACTTCTACCCTGGGCTGAAGATGGATTTTGGGTACAAAACAGCTGGCACTTGAAAAGACTTGGGCCTCACCCCACTTGTAACTAGCTACCTGGCCCCCAGCAGATGCAGAGAAGATAGGGTTGAGGTGATGCCTAGGAGATCACTTGGATCTCATATAACCCAGCAAGAGCTGGACCAGAGCAAGTGGCAGGAGTTACTGGCCCAGTGATAGCCAGGCAGCACAATCCCAAGGGAAAAGATGGAATTCTCAGAATACCCTGGCTGGGACAAAGGGAGAGTGACTGTGACATGGAACCTGTGCTACGCCAATCTATCTGGAAGCAGAATAAAAGGCCTGAAGGGTGACTATCGCTTGCCACACAGGCTGCTGAGTTGACCCTGACTCACAGAAGCCCTGAGAAACACTCCCAGTGGAAATAGTTTCTGCAGTTGCAGGTGTTCTCTTCTGGCCCTGCCATTGACAAAGCCGTTTGTGGCCAGGGCCGGATTAACATATACTAGGCATGTGCCTAGGGCCCTGGGGGCCTTGGTCCTTTCCTCCATGGCGGCAGCACAAATGGCCTCATCTGCCTCCCTTCCCCTCCCCTTTGCCACGGCTATGATCTCAACCAGCCGGGGGCTCAGGAGTTTGTTTGTGTAGGGAGCACTAAAGGATTGATTTGGCCCTGTATGCGGCCTCTCCCGAGTCAGTCATGAGCCCATGCCATGCTGACCATAGCAACTAGGGGTGCACTGATGGACCTTTTTGGGGCTGATACTGATAAGTCAATTTTTAAGGAGGCATATCGGCCGATAACAATCCCATTTCCAATACACAGCCAGGCAGCTTGAAGAGCTGTGTCCAGCTGCTAAGTCTGTTGTGGTGGAAGGAGAGGGGGGAAGGAAGAGCCATAGAGGGGCAGATCAAGGCCCCTGTGGTGAGGGAGGGAGTGGGGCTGGGGCAGGGCAGGGTGTGGGATGGAGTCATGACTCATCTGGGGGGCACAGGAAGGTGGGGGCAGCTCCTGCCACCACTGCACACACCCTGGGAGGGCACAGGGGGCATCTGCCCGCCCCCCCCACCCCAGATTGGGGCGGGGCAGGGTGGGTTGCAGCTGCAGGCCAGAGTTATGCCAGGCTCTTCCCAGCAGGGGCTGGGCTGGGCAGTGGCAGCTGTGGCGGATGGGCGGGGCTGCAGCCACCCCAAAATTTGTTACAGACCCTCAACCCCACTCCCAGCACCTCTGCCCACCCCAAGTGCAGCTCAGCCCAGCCCCCACAGATGGGAAGAGCCTGGTGCAGCCCTGACCCCAGCCCACAGCTGCAGCCTGCCCCAATCAGGGGGCCACAAGCCCCCCCCACCATGCCCTCCCAGGGTGCATGCAGTAGTGGGAGCCTCTCCCCCATCCGTGCAACCCCCAGATGAGCCCCAGCTCTGTCCCACATGCCATGATGCCCCAGCTGGGCAGCACCTGCCTCAGCCCCACTCCCACCCTCACCATGGGGGCCTTGATCTGCCCATGCCCTTTCCACTACAACAGTCTTACCAGCTACACACAGCTTTCCTTGCTATTGAGCTGTGCTCCTTGCTGCCTACATGTTGTACTGTGGCTGCACGCATGCACAGAGCATTGATCAGCTGCATCAAGCCAATTTCCAATACAGTCAGTTTTCTTTATATCGGTGCCAATCCGTTACTGGACTGGTGTATTGGTGTAGCTCTAATACCAACAGTGGACAACGCTCTTTTTCAATCATAACATGAAATATTAGAGAAGCCTGTTCTGGTAGCACAGTTAACTTAACCAACCAAATGCACAACTCCCCACTTAGGTGACAAGCAGGTGGGGCAAGCAAAAGCGCTGGTGCCCCCCTTGAGAGCACTGGCTGGGGAGTGGGGGCACCAGAACAGATCCCTGCAGTCCTCCCACGGCCAATCGCGCAGACAGCAGCCCACCCCACTTATCCAGAAGTGTTGCACTGACCTGGAAGTGCCAGCAGCATGGCACTTCTGGGTCAGCAGGACCAGCCACTGGAGACCCCCCCCCTCCGGTTAGCACGATTGGCCGTAGGGGGCCCCCCTGGTCACTGACTAGCTGCTGTTGGGGCAAGTGCCCCCAGGCTCAGGAGGCACCAGTCGCCCATGCCCTAAGCTGCCATCTTTGCCAAGGGCATCCCATGATTTTGCTCACCACCACCGCTACCCCCCATCACTCAGGCTGCCCACTTCAGCCTGATGAACACCTGACATGCCGCTAGTAACCCATGACCACCTGCCCCGCGTCGGAAGAGAGAGTCCCAACCTGGAAACCTCCAGTCCCGGACCCGGGCGGCAGGTTTCCTTCAGGGAGGAAAAGCGCAGGGCGCAGCAGTTTGCAGACCGCGGGGGCTGCTGGGAGCGTTCGCGGAGGCGCCACGTGCGTGCGCACAGCCCTGCACGCGGCCGGGCCGCATACAGCCCCGGCCGCAACGAGAGCAGCCGCTCCCCGCCTGCAGGTCAGTCTGGGGGGACACGTGCGGCCGCAGCTCGCCGCCGCCGCGGCGAAGTCCCGGACAGGGCTCACGTGCCCACAGATTCGTGCGCGGGGCTTCCCGCAGTGGGCAGTCCACCCCGCGGCCTCCGTTCCGGCAGGGCGGGCGGTGGGCCCATTGGGGGCCGCTGTTCCCGCCTGCGCGCCGCGAGTGGGCAGGAAGGGCGGGCAGGGGTTCTCGGCCAAGTCTTTCACAACTCTTGAATGCGAGCCGCTGGTTCCCGAGTATCTGTTCGGAGGGACCTGTGTGCTCTCCCTCCATCTGCGCCCGCCTCTAACGCAGGAGGCTTGTTTCCTGCGCCCGGGCCAGGGCTCTGGGCTCTGGGGGAGGGAGCGAGGACCCCTACGACACCTCCTCCCCCGAGCGGAAGCAGGGCCGCGCCGCCCTATCCACGTGTCCTCACCCGGCTGCTGGGAAGCGGAGCCCTTCCTCCTTCACCAGGACTACGGCCCCCGGCATACACTGCGACAGCCACTCTGCGCAGGCGCGCGGGGGCGCGGGCAGGGACCGGGCCGCGCGGGGGGCGCCGGGAGCGGTAGTTCGGCGGGGACGGGCGCCGGTGGCGGACGGGCGGCCCGAACTCCATCCCCCAGCGGCCCCTGCGGCGGCTGCGCGGTGCGGGCGGCTGCTGCGGCTGCTGTTGTTGTGCTGCCCGCGGCCCCGCTCCGCTCGGCCCGGCTCGGCTCGGCTCGGCTCGCAGCGCAGCGCCCGCAGGCCCGGCCCGGCCCGGCCCGGCAGCATGAGCGACAACGATGACATCGAGGTGGAGAGCGACGTGAGTGCCGCACCCCCCCCCCCGTCGGCTCGGTCTGGCCCGGCCCGGCCCGGCCCGGCCCGGCCCGGCTCGGCTCGGCTCGGCTGTGCCGCGGGCGGGCGGGCGGCGGCGCAGTAACGCGTGTGTTTCTCTGTCTCTCTCTCCTTGCAGGAGGAGCAGCCAAGGTTTCAGTCTGCGGTACGTGCCTTTCCTTGCTTCCCGCCGGCCCGGCCCGGCCCAGCAGCGCCGCCGCCCGGGGCGGGGAGGGGCCGGGGCTCGCGGGGCGGCGGGGGCCTCGCCCTAGACCCGGCGTCTGTGCGCGGCGCCACGGCCGCGCGTCTGCATGGGCCGACCGGCGGGGGCGGGGGAGGCGCGGCCGTGGGCAGGGCCGTGGGGTGGGTCTGGCTGCGGGTGGGCACCAGTGTGGGGCGGGGGAGAAGGGTCGTGTGCGTGGGAGTCCCCCTGGGGTGAACCAGCTGGGGCATGCATGGGGCAGACCAGACTGGCAGGCGCAGGCACAGGTGTGCGAGGCCTGGGGAGACTCTCACCTGCAGAGTGCACGTCTTCCCATTGGGTGGGACGGCGCACGCCTGTTTGTGCAAAGGGGGGTTAAGCTGGGCAGGATGTGTGACGGGCTGGGATCCTTCCTGCGTGCGTGTGACACGGGCAAGGATGCCTGAGGGGAGAGGGGCCAAGGACAGGCATGGCATGCGTGGGTCAGGGCAGATGGCTGAACTGCAGAGATTGGTCTACTAGGATGTATTTGTGTGCTGGGAGTGAGGACGTGTGCTGGAAACCTCTGGGCAGAGATTGAGGGGTATGCAATGCTCTGGGTCGGGGGGGGCAGAGGTCAGATGGCAACAATCTTGCCTGGCACGTGAGTGGTTTCAGCCTTGCACAGGACAGGGGCAAGAGGTCGTGTGCAGGTGGGGGTGTACTCGTCTGAACCAGTAATGCAGGTGCCAAGGGGGAATGCTCCGTGCTAGATGTGTATGGGGGTAGGAGGCAGCAGAGCAATCTAGGCTGTGTCTATGCATGGGCAGGGGTAGTGGGGGCAGTGGTCTGAGTGAGGCATGGGGTGACCCAAATTATTGCAGATGCATAGTGGGTGCACAGGGGTGCACATGCATCCCCTGAGAGTGCCGGTGCACCCCTGACTAGCTGCACTTGCTGCTCAGGTCGCTGGGGGTGGCACCACGGAGGGGACCCCCCCCTCCCCACTTGCTTCCAGGAGCACCACAGCTACTTTGTGACAGGTCACTGACTTGTCACTGGCGGGGGGGGGGCACATGCCCCCCCAACTAAGGTAGCACCAGTCACCCATGGGCCAAATGGTCTCAGCCTGGTGTAGGGATGGGCTGACATGAAAAGGGGCTAGGCCAGGGTTGTGGGGGGAAATGGGTGCTGCCAGGTAGAAATATGGGAGGAACTCTGGGCTGGGGGCATGTATGGGTCGGGGTGGGGGGGAGGATGGTCTAGGGCAGGTGTATATAGGCAGGGATCTGGGGTGGGGAGGGAAATATTTTGGGGTGGGATTGTCCCTGCACATCAGGGTGCAGATTGTTTCTAGGTGAGGGGGCCAACTGTGTTTGGGTGGGATAGAGCAGTGGAGGTGGCGTGAGTGTTGTGGGGCACATGCAGGCTAGGCTGCAATGCGCAGAATTGTGGGAGTGGGCCTAGGTCATGTTTGTCTGTTGGGATGCATGTGGACTGGGGTGTATGTTGTAGTGGATCTAGGGTAGGACAGCATGTGGTGGGATGGACTCTTGGGATTGATTGAGGCAAGGCATGAAAGTGAGTCAGGAGAGAGTGGTGTGCATGGGCTATGCTGGAGGTTAGGTATGGAGCAGGACTGGCAGTGTGCTGTAGGCTGCGTCTACTTTTTCTTGCTATGTGCTCAATGTTTTGAGGGGAGAGGCTGCTGTCAACTGTCAGCGGAGACTATAGGGGGATTGCAGCTGTTGTAAGAAGCAGGTGGTGTGAGTTTTGGGCGTGGGGCAGGGTTGGGTGCCGTGAATGGTGAGGGTTTGTGCAAGGGTCCATCTCTGAGGTTGGGGGACCCAGGTACATGTTGGGAGTTGCTGTGCTGAGATCCTGTGCTCATGGGATTGCTGATCACAAGCAGGAGCCCTTTTTGAAGTCTGCTTTTCCTTGTGGGGTGCAGCTGATGCCCTTGCAGGCTGCCGAGTGGGACCAAGCATGTGACAAGGCCTGCAGTTTTCTATGGAATCCCAGAGCAAAAATGCATGTGTTACATCCCCTTGATCCATGCCCTCAAGTAAAAGGTTTTCTTCTGCTTGAGACTCATCATGGTGCAGACACAGCAGTGTCCTGCGCTATTGCCAGTAGTTCAAATACATAGAAAGTGGGGGAATCTCTTCATTTGGGCAGGTTGATTTCAGTGAATTATAGGGGGACATCAAGTTTAGAACCAGTTTGAGTCAGTTTTAGATTTTGAGTGTTCTAGTTTGGCTGATATATTCCTCTGTGTCCCCAGCCTCAGAGCAATTGTGGTGCTGCAGCACTTCCAAAAGCCTCCAGTCTAGATAATCTAGGTTGCAAAGTCCAAATGCTGGTGAATAAGGCTAGCTTGTTGGGTGACAGGGCCACAGTGTTTGACTACGGGCTCCCAGGGAGCTGCTTTTCAAGAACTGCTATTCATTTGCGGAGTTTGGTATTTCTCAGACCACCTGCTTGATTGTTTAATTTGTAGAGGTTGCCTAGACCAGTGGTCTCCAAACTTTTTTGATCGCACACCCCTATCAGTAAAAAATTTTTGAGCATGCACCCCCAGTGTATGTATATTTATTTATTTATAAATTATATACATGTACTAGTCGCGTACCATACGTGACGTAGCCATCTGACATACGGACCGAGTTAGGGCGCCAGTGTCAATCCATATATTTAATATTAGTAAAGCTTAATTTCTTTCTTATTTTTTTAGATAAAAAATAAATATAAATAGAAGTTCTAATATTTTCTTTCCGCACCCCCTGGGATTGTCTTGCGCACCCCACTTTGGAAACCACTGGCCTAGACTGTGACACATCTGGGCATTCTGAAGAGTTCTTGTGGCTGTGCACTGAGGGTCTGTGCAGACATCTTGTCTTTGCTTAGGGTTATGCACCGGCGTTTAATACGGATCTGTCCAGTTCTAATCGTTGCACCCAGTCTCCTCTGGGAAAAGTGTATATGCGTTAGTGCGTTACTGAGCTATATGAGATGCCTCCCTAAGGCTATTGGCGTAGGGCTGGTTCCAAATCCCTCTTCTATTCTGGGTGATCCAATTGAATCTTGCTCACAAACTTAAAATTCCAGAGCTGAGTGGATCTCCACTTCAATAAAAATAGGAGTTAAAAGTAGTTTTAGGTGTTTCCCTTGATTTAGGTGCCTCGTGCTAATGTAAATGGCTTTGAAGTCACAGGGCCTCTTCTTTTTTGCAATATATTTTTAATTTTTTTTTTCCCCGTTGTATCTTGACTGGATCCAAGCAAAGTGGGGAAAATAGAGAGGCTTACCTAGCTACAGAAAGTCAAGGAATACGTAAAGAAAAGAAACTGAAAGTACAAACGGTTTTGTTTTTACTCCTTCAGTTTTTACAATTTTGGGCTTCCTGGTAACAGTCTTAAGTGAACATGTCTTGACCAGAAATAATTTCTGAATTTTTTTTCTTTATAATTTGGAAGGATTTCTGGGGCTCAGCCAAACATTAGTGATGTGCAACAGCTCCAGGAGTAACAAGAATGAGGCAAGTCTGGTTTGACTTTGCTTGCGAATCTCAAAATTTCAGTGAAAACTTTTCTGTGAACCTTTCTCTGCAGCAGTTGTAACTGAAACCCACCAACCTCATGCTAGCACAGAGAAGCAGGATATAAAATGTCATCTGGTCTGTTCTTGCCATCTGTACTAAATGACTCCCAAATAAGCAACTGGGCAACAAGCTGACAGTATCCAAGACTTTACCACTTCACTTTAAATTGCTATTAGCATTAATAGTCTAGTTAAGAACACTCTGAAATTTGGATCATGAAAGTCCCTGCTAACTCCAGACAAGTTGCCAGTGCAAAGTGTGGTTTTGTATGATTGTTTAAATCCCATTTAGAAATTCTGCGGAACTGACTGGGTGTCTAAAAGTGTATCTATTTTTGTGGAAGCTGTAATTTGGGGATGGGGGAGGGAAATAGTTGAGGGGGGAGCTGTGATATACTGAGCTCTGAGCCTCTATAGCAAACCAGTTGCTGCTCAGGTTGGAATTGATTATACAACACAAACATATATATGATTCCCTGGCTTCAGTCTGGTGCCAGATTTCCTGAGGTGCCTTTGCTGAATGGTATTGATTAGTTCTGGTCCTGATGAAGGCAATACAGAGTAGAAGCATCCTGTTGGCACCTTCTCATAGGGGA
Source organism: Crocodylus siamensis (assembly GCF_052110815.1). NCBI lineage: Eukaryota > Metazoa > Chordata > Crocodylia > Crocodylidae > Crocodylus > Crocodylus siamensis. Next base: position 165,621,178 of record NC_143396.1, on the reverse strand, counting down.
AGCCCAGGAAAAGGGGATAACTGATCTGATGAAGAGGGGCTGCAAAGAGGCATCTAGCAGCCTGGCTCGCTTTGCCTTGCCTCAAGAACACCAACTTGGGTGCCAGCTGCCATGGAGAGCTAGGTCAAGATGTGCATGTGGGAAGGCTCAAATGCATAGCTTGCTCACACCAGCTGCATGCTAATGGGACAGCTCTGCATCCTGTGGTGGTGGATGCTGGAGTGTATGAGGGAAAACTGCCCCAGTCTAGCCAGAGGTGGATTTGCAAGGCTGTGTCATGTATTCAGAGCTTTTTAAAATCAGGCCAGCTTGACCCCCCCCCCCCCGATAACTGGTTCATGTGCATATGGCCCTGGAGCAGTGTCCTCAGCTCAGGGCTTGCAGCTGCTGGAGATTTTGCTTTCAGGAGATGCTCTGAAAACTTCAGGTTTCAGGGAGCACCAAGCATGACATTGCCCACAGGTGGTACTTGTTCAGGGCTGTTGACCACGGAGAGATGGCTGCTCAGCAGCCCTTGGCTTTTATTCCTTTGTGAGCCACTCTGCTCCTGGGTCACAAGGTCCTTCTGTGCTTGCCGGCTTGCATTGTCAGCTGACGTAGAGCCTTGTGTCTGTGCCTGGATTGGGATATTGCCACTGGGGTGTGCCACCAAGAGGGGCTGTGGGATAGCTAGACTTCTCTTGACCTCTACAGGCATCATTAGATGCTCTGCCATGAGGACTTGGTTCCCCTGACTGCCCCTTCAGTTGTGCTGGGCTTAAGTCTCTGGTTGGATGATAGTCAAACTGGGTTTCCTACACAGTGCCTGTTGTTATTCAGGGGGAGGGTAGTTGAAACTTGGTACAAATGAAGACAAGTGGGGGAGCACAGCAGGCCCTGGGCCTGCCCCACGACTGTCAGGACTCTCAGTTTTATCCCTCACATGATCTTGGGGGCTGGGGCCCCTGGCTGAGCAACCTGGCCTTCTCCCTCCCTCGTCGTCTCCAGCCAGCTCAGGCAGGCAGCTAATGAGACAGCACTGGAGAACAGCTTGGCAGCAGACCAGGCTGTCTGAATGAATAGGGTGCAGTGTTGTCCTGCTGCCCTGGTTTGGCACTGGGCAGGGCTTGTGCCAACTGAGCTCATTGCTTGAAGCCTGGCAGTGCCCTTAGAAGGCTCTTGGCCTGCTCTTTGCAGCCTTGCCATCAGCACAGCTCAGAGGCACCTTTGCCTTGGGCCTTGCCGTCAGCACACTACAGCTTATCAGGGACATCTTGAAGGTACAGTGATTTGAATCAAGTGGTGCCTGGCACCTAGAGGCAGCCAGTGCCACAGTGTAGGTGTGCCTGTGTGTGTGAGCTGGCTAGCCAGGGGGAGGTGAGACAGAATGGAGAGCCTAGGCTGGACTGGGCTGGCCATGGTGCATTATTTCCAGGTCACATGTGAAATCCTGGGCCTCAGATCATCACTCCTGTCACCCAAAAGGTTCCCCACAGGGCTGTTACAAGGGCCTCATGAGGAGCCTTTTGAAGCTGTCAAAGATTTTGCCCCTTAATAGCTGATGGCAAAGCATCTGCCTCCCCACAAGGGTATGGCTAAGGCAGTGTCTGGGAGTGCGGCTTCTGGACCCTGGGCCTGTTGGCTTGGATCCCTGCTGAGTGCTCCTGGTGCACAGCTGGAGCAGACACCAGCAGGCATGAGCAGAGCCATCTCCCTGAAGTCCTCTTGGTAATCCTGTCCACAGCAGAGTTGCGGTTGTGCCAGGCCAGGGTTGCTTAGGCCTCCTTTAGTTTGGTCTCCTGGGTATCACCAAAGTGGATGGAGGTAGCCACTAGCATAGGCCTCCGTAGCAGTTCATTCCAGCCTGCTCCTCTAAGACAGGTCACCTGAGGGTATTAGAGAGAAAGGTGTTGTCAGGCCAAAGCCAGCATTAACACAATGCATACAGTGTGTGCACCCATTGTGTGTATACGTTGTATACTCTGACTTCTAAAAAGCTTTTGATCTGGTATCCTGTGATGTTCTCATGAGAAAACTGGAAGATTGTGGGCTTAACTGCAAGATAGGTGGGTAGAAAGCTGGCTGTGGGGTAGGACCCAGAGAGTCCTACTGAATGGATCTGTGTCGTCCTGGTAAGAAATGGGCAGCAGCGTCTGACTCGGGTCAGTGCTTGGTCCAGTACTTTTTAACATCTTTGTCAATGATTTGGATGAGGGAGTGAAGAGCTCACCGGCCAAGTTCCCAGATGACACCAAGTTATGGGGAAGCCTGGTCACGCTTGAAGATAGGCTGCAGATGCAGGCACACCTAGACAGGCTGGCAAGATGGGCAGACCAGAACCAGATGAAGTTTAACATTGAGAAATGTAAAGTGCTCCACCTAGGGATGAACAATCACCTACACACCTACAGGCTTGGCAATGCCGATATGACCCGCACTACAAATGAAAGGGACCTGGGAGTAATAATAGGCCACAGTATGATTATAAGCCGTCAGTGCAATGCTGTCACCAGCAGGGCAAATAATACTCTGGTATACATCAATTGATGCATCTCCAGCAAAACCAAAGAGGAGATTCTTCTGTTCTACTCGGCATTGGTGAGACCACAGCTGGAGTACTGCATCCCGTTCTGGGTTTCGCACTTCAACAAGGACATGGAAAAGTTTGCGAGGGTCCAGAGAAGGGCCACCCATGTGATCAGAGACTTGTGTGGCAAGCCATACGGGGAAAGGCTGAGGGACCTGGGACACTTGAGCCTGGAGAAGGCTGAGAGGGGACATGGTAGCAGCTTACCATTACATCTGGGGCATACATCAAGGGCTCAGCAAGCAACTAGGGCACCCTTGGAGAAAACCAGGAGTAATGGTCACAAACTCCTAGAAGACTGTTTCAGGCTTAGCATTAGGAAAACTTCTTCACAATTAGGGTGTCCAGACTGTGTAATAAGTTCCCTCCAGAGGTGATGCAATCACTTACCCTGGAAATCTTCAAGAGGAGACTAGACAGTCACCTTGCTGGGGTCACCTGACCCCAGTTGTCTTTCCTGCTTGGTGCAGGGGGCTAGACCCAGTGATCTTCTAAGGTCCCTTCCAGCCTTACAATGTATGAATCTGTAACTCTGTTAAACACCCAGCACCGCATTCAAACAGACAGGAGGCTGAAACCATGTGATCCTAGACTTCTAGTGCCTGAATCAGGAGGGGAAAGCACTAAGTAGGACCCTCTCTGGGGAGGCCCCACATACAGAAGGGAGGTATTTCTTATGGTTCCCTTAGACATGTAGGTTAGATATGTAGTATGGCACTTATGCCTTCCTTGGGGGCTGGTCTACATGTGTGGGTGCTGGCATCAGTCACTGAAATCCCCTGGTAGCTGGATGTAGGGCATGGTAGGCAAGTGTGCTCCCTCCTGAACAGGCCAGTATTGGTCTGCATGTGCCTAGCTGTTGCTGTCTCTCACCATCTTTGTTTCGCAGGGCTGCGCTGTGGATGCTGTTCCCCTTACCCGCCTACCCCAGCATTATGTCTGTCCCTGTGCAACCCCTCATGTCTCTCTTCTCTGTTCCTTTCTTCCAGGCTGACAAGCGGGCTCACCATAATGCGCTGGAGCGCAAACGCAGGGACCACATCAAAGACAGCTTTCACAGCCTGCGGGACTCTGTCCCGTCCCTCCAGGGGGAGAAGGTGAGTTTACTGAGGAAGTTGGAAGATTCCTAGCTTGGCTGCCTCTGCCACCATTGCCCTCAGAAGGCCTGAGCTCAGAAATACAGGCCAGATGTCCAACTTGAGGCTTTTCCCCCCTGCCCTGGAGAGACCCAGGGACAACCCTATGGTACAGTATGACAGCAAGGGGGCATTGGGGTTGTGTGGCATGTCCAGTCATGGAACTGCAGGGTACCTGGGAGGTGTGAGACATGCTAGGGCCCTCAGTGCTGGGGATCTGTGGTTCTCTGAGAAATTAAAACATCTCCAGGGTTAAAGGAGAAGAGATCCTAGTGTGGGAGGTGAGCTAGGAGTGACCCAGGGGAGCTGGTGAGAAATGGAGCCATAAATAGAAAACAACCTGAAAGGGAAAGAAAGCAGGGATGGTGCTGAGGTACTGGTGTCAGGATACCAGGAGGAGTTGGGGCATGCATCTCTTGCTGGGAATACAGGAAGGGCTTGGGCAGGGTAGGTGCATGTAAGTACCCTCCCACTCCCAGATAGCCCTGGAGTGCAGATGGTGGCACCAGCTGGGAGAAGCCTGTCTTTGTGATTGCCTGCAGCGCACAGTGTACAGTGCTGAAGTGCCCTGTGTCATGTGGACAAGCCTCTTTTGTGCTCTGAGCCTGTAACTGCTCTCCCCAAACGCAGCCCTCACCAGTTGATACAACTCTAGACAGGTGTTCAGCCAGTACCTCGCTGGGCAGGCTATGCATATGCCTTCAGGACACAGCTGGGACTAAAGGTCAGATAGAATCATAGCGAAGTAGGGTTAGAAAGAACTTCCAGAGGTCATATAGTCCAACCCCCTGCCTGAGGCAGGATCGTCCCTCTCCAAATCGTCCTATACAAATCAATTATCTAACCCAGGGCTCCGCAACATTTTTGACCAGATTTCCAAAAACACCCCAACCCTGAGCCACACATCAACTTGGCTTGTCAGGGGCAGATAGCAAGGGGCCCAATCCTCATTGCTGGTGGTAGCTGCAGGTGCACCCCCAGCTGGTGGCAGGGGAGGGCTGGGTTTGCATTGCCCCAGCCCCTTCCCTGCCCTGTGCCCGAAGGCGCACATGCAATCACTGCCAGCACAGAGCCAGTGCCAGGGTACTGGAGCCTGGTGCAGCTTTTGCAGCCTGCCCATTGTCTGCTGCAGCTGCCCAGAGCCTGGGCTGGCTGTGGCAAGCAGCCAGGATGCTGCAAACAGCTGCACCGGGCTCCAGTACCATGGTGGGTGCACAAGTGCCTCTGGGTAGGGAGGGCCGTGGGGCAGCACAACCCTGGCCCCTCCCCTGCCACCCAGCTTAGAGATATGCGTGCAGCCATACTGCCACAGAACCAGGCCAAGGGCTCCAGAGCTTGGTGCAGCTGTTTGCAGCCTTCTGCCTTCCTGCCACAGCTGCCATGGAGCCCAAGATGCTTGCAGAAGGGCTTGAAATGTCCCAGCCACCCAGTGCCAGCAGCCCGGGCTCTGTGGCCAGTGGTAGCATCCTGGATCCCAGGCTGGCTGTGGTGTACTGAGCAAAAAGGCCTGAATGGCACATGTGCCAGGGGCTGCCAACTCCTGATCTAACCTCTTAGTAAACCTACACAATCAACCCTGATGCAGTCCAAGACCTAACACCCTAAACTGCCACAAGTAAAGCAGGGGGACCACAGCAGCTAATGTCCTGCTGCTGTAAAAAGTTGTTAATACATGCTCAAGAGATCAGGAAGAGGGCTGTACCTTCTACTACAGAGGAAGGCAACCCCCTCGCCCCATAGTCCATATCAATTGACCATGGAAATTCTTTCCTGAACCTAAGTATGGCAGCCAGTCTGATCCTAAGCGGATGCGGGCTGAGATTAGTTTCACTTCATTCAGGTCTCCCTGTTACAATATTTACATCCCAACCCTGTCTACCCAGCTGTGTGAAGACTAGTGGAAGCAAAAGGGAGAGGGGCATGTCTTGCCACCTGCACTCCTGCTCCCTGAGGTGGCCTGGCAGCAAGGAAGGTCCTGATTTTAACATGGAACTTTATGTGCCCTGTGTTGTTCCAGCATGCGCCAGCACCAGCCCTCTCAATAGAGCCAATGGCACCACCAGAGGTGCTCAGTCCTTCGGCTGCTCCACCAACTCTGTGGTGCATTTGCCTGTTAGCAGCCCTGGTTCAGCCTGTCACAGGGTCCTCTCCATAGTGTTAAAAAGGAATAGGGAAGTGGCTGTGGCTCTTAAGTCTTGTGTAGGTCAGGCCTTGCCCAGCCGCATTCCTGGGTGTAGTTGCATGTGTGATGATGCTACAGCTTAGCCTTTGGCTGGCACACCCTTGACTGCTCACCTCCACAGCCAAGACTTTGAGGAAGGCATTGGGAGAGTGTAAGGTCCCAAGTCCCCTTGCTCAGTTCCTACTTTCAAGAAGTTCCGAAGTCCAGAAACGATGGGCCACTGAATCAGCCTGCTTGTTGAACCGACTGATCGTGGAAATCAGAAGCTTCTAGCAAAGTGGGGGCTGGGGCACTGCCATGCCAGATAGCTGTGCTGTGCACCCTTGACACTGGCATTCCCAAGTCCTTTTAGTGAGATCTGCAGTCTGCATGGGGGTCACCAGCCAGGTTTGAACAAAAGACGATGGTCTTTCCTGTCAGCTGTAACAAGTGAGGAGACCCCAATACAGGTACGCAGGCCTGGTAGCCAGGGTTGTTAGGTTGTGAACAATCCCCTGGCCCAGCTGAGAGCAGAGTGAGAAGCAGTGGTGAACAACAGGCCCTAAATGAGGGTGTTGTACCTTGTCATTAGGCTCCAGTGTGAACACTGTATAGTGATATTTGGGGGTGACTCCCATCTCTGAATAATTAATTCAGGGTGTCTGCATGCTTAGGAAGTCAGCCATGGCTGAAGCAGCTGTAGTGATCATCACTGTGTTTGGTGTCTGCAGCTGCCACAGCTGTGCAAGCAGAGCCATTTAGTGGAGAGACAAAGCAATGCAAGCTGAACGAAGAAAGCATGCACCTTGTAGCATGGAGATTAGTTTGGTCCTTCATGCTTGTAGCCAGTGTAGCTATGCTGGGAAAACTTGGCAAGGGAGACCAGGCCTAAGACTTGCTGCTGGCACTGACTCTGCTTCAGTTGAGAGGGCAGAGTAGTCGCTAGCATCCAGTACCGCTGATGCGGGGCACTGGGGATCTCCACAGCATAACCACCTACTGCTTCATAGATCATAGGATCACTGAGTTGGAAGGGACCTAGACAGATCATCTAGTCCGACCCCCCCGCTATGGGCAGGAAGGAGCAGTGGGGGTGGGAGGGGTCATAAGACTCCAGCCAGATGCCTATCCAGTCTCCTGAAGATTTCCTGGGAAGGTGAGAGCACCACCTCTCTGGGAAGCCTATTCCAGGCTCTGGCCACCCTTACAGTGAAGTAGTTCTTCCTAATATCTAACCTAAACCTATCCTCCCTCAGCTTGTGGCCATTGTTCCTGGTGACTCCAAGGGCAGCCTTGGTGAACAGACTTTCCCCAAGTCCCTGCTGGTGGCTGATAAGGTTGTAGGCAGCCACAAGATCCCCCCTCAGTCTCCTCTTGCGGAGACTGAAGAGATTCAGGTCCCTCAGCCTCTCCTCATAGGGCTGGCCACGGAGGCCGTCAGCCATACGAGTGGCCTCCTCTGGACCCTCTCCAGGTTCTCCACATCCTTCTTTAAGTGCGGTACCCAGAACTGGATGCAGTACTCCAGCTGCAGCCTGACCAGCACCGCATAGAGGGAGAGCAAGACCTCTCTGGACCTGTTAGTGATGCCCCTGTTGATGCATGACATGGTGCGGTTGGCTCTGCCTATTGCTTTGTTGCATTGGCGACTCATATTCATCCTGGAGTCAGTCCTGACTCCAAGATCCCACTCTGCCTCTGTGCTGCCGAGAGGGGCAGCCCCTAGCCTATAACCATAATGCTGGTTCCCTCTCCCCAGGTGCAGCACCCTGCACTTGTCCTTGTTGAACCACATCCTGTTCAGATCCGTCCACTTCTCTAACCTATCCAGGTCTGCCTGGATGCGGTCCCTGCCTGCCGGTGTATTCACTTTACCCCACAGCTTGGTGTCATCAGTGAACTTGAACAGGGTGCTCTCCACACCCTCGTCCAGGTCGCTAATGAAGATGTTGAACAGCACCGGCCCAAGGACCGAGCCCTGGGGGACTCGCTAACCACACCCTCCCAGGTCGACATGGACCCATCCACCACTCTGCTAGCTTCAGAAGAGGCATGTTTGTTGTGAATAGCAGTTGTAGGCTATTACCTTTATTAAGCACCAGCTACCAGAGCAAGATGTGGTATATTTTGCAAATGGGCAACATGGCAGCGGTAGAGGAAACTGGATCATATGCTTCCTTACTGGGGAGTGTGTCCAGTGGGTAGGCAGTAGATGGGGAACTAAGGACTGGTGATTTTGTTAAGAGGGTAGGTCACTCTGCTATAGGTGCCAGTCCAAAGCGCCAAATTTGGCAGCTGTGATCTAAGAGGTGGAGGGATTCAATGAAGGGGTCATTAGAAACCTGGCTTCAGTGCCCAGCTCTACCCCAGTCCACTTTGTCCAGCATCTCCAAGCTCTCATTCATCTTTCTTCCGACCCAGGGCTGAGAATGCACAAAAATTCACACCAGCCACACGCAGCTCTTGGTCTGTTCACTTTTAGCCCAGTGCACCTTCTTTCAGCTGAGAGGTTTCATAGTTTCATAGTTTCTAGGGTCAGAAGGGACCTGAGCAGATCATCTTGTCTGACCCCCCGCCATGGCAGGAAGGAGTACTGGGGTCAAACGACCCCAGCAAGATGTTCATCCAAACTCCTCTTAAACACCCCCAGGGTAGGAGCCTGCACCACTTCTCTTGGAAGTTGGTTCCAGACCCTAGCCGCCCTGACCGTGAAGTAGCGCCTCCTGATATCTAACCTAAACCTACCCTCTGCCAGCTTGTGACCGTTATTCCTGGTCACTCCTGGCGGTGCTTGGGGGAACAGTGACTCCCCCAATGCCTGCTGATCCCCCCTGACTAGTTTATAACAGGCCACAAGATCCCCCCTCAGCCTTCTCTTTTGGAGGCTGAACAGGTTCAGGTCCCGCAGCCTGTCCTCATAGGGCCTGCCCTGCTGTCCCCTGATCATACGAGTGGCCCTCCTCTGGACCCTCTCCATGCTGTCGACATCCCTCTTGAAGTGTGGTGCCCAAAACTGGACGCAGTACTCCAACTGCGGCCTGACCAGTGCCGCATAGAGGGGGAGGATTGCCTCTTTGGACCTGCTCAAGATGCATCTGTGGATGCATGACAAGGTATGGTTAGCCTTCCTAACTGCCTCTCCACACTGCCGGCCCATGTTCATCTTGGAGTCAATGATGACCCCCAGATCCTTTTCCGCCTCTGTCCTGACAAGAGGGGAGTTCCCTAACCTGTAGGTATGGTGCCGGTTGTTCCTCCCGAGGTGCATCCCCTTGCACTTGTCTGTGTTGAAACCCATCCTATTCTCGTCCGCCCACCCTTGTAACCTGTCTAGGTCCGATTGTAGCCTATTCCTCCCTTCTAGCGTGCCCACATCCCCCCACATCTTGGTGTCATCAGCAAATTTGAACAGGGTGCTTTTTACCCCCTCATCCAAATCGCTGATGAAGATGTTGAACAGTGCGGGCCCCAGGACCGAGCCCTGCGGAACCCCACTGCCCACGTCCTTCCAGTACGGCCCTCCAGCCAGTTGGTGACCCATTTGATTGTGTGGGCATCGACACCACAGCCCCCCAGTTTCTTAATGAGAACGGGGTGAGAGACGGTGTCGAAAGCCTTCCGGAAGTCCAGGAAGATTATATCCACTGCTACCCCTGCGTCTAATGATCTGGTGATCTGATCGTAAAAGGCCACCAGGTTGGTCTGACAGGACCTGCCACTGATGAACCCATGTTGGTTGCCCCTAAGCATGCAGTCCCCTGCTGGCCCCTCCTGGATGCGTGCCAGCATAATTTTCTCAAACAGCTTGCCTAGGATCGAGGTAAGACTAACCGGCCTATAGTTTCCCAGGTCCTCCTTCCTGCCTTTTTTGAAGATGGGAACCATGTTGGCCCTCTTCCAGTCCTCTGGCACCACACCAGAGCACCACGAGTGCTCGTAAAGCCATGCCAGGGGACTTGCAATGACCTCGGCCAGTTCCTTTAGAACTCTAAGGTGGAGATCATCCGGACCGGCTGACTTGAATACATCCAACCCCTCCAGAAGCTCCCTAACTAAATCCTCGCTAACCTGTGGCCCAGGTGTGCCTCCCCCGGGGCCCGAGGGGGGCCCAGCAGGGAGGTGGCCGTTCTGGTCTTTACTTAGGAAGACGGAGGCAAATAAATCGTTAAACATGTTAGCTTTGCCGTCTGGTGTGACGACCAAGTTTCCCATCGCATCCTGCAAGGGCCCCACATTACCCGGGACCTTCTTTTTACCCCCTATGTATTTAAAAAAGGCCTTCTTATTGTCCTTAATCTGGGAAGCTAGTCCCAGTTCCATCTCTGCCTTGGCCTTCCTAACTACCCCCCTGCATCCCCGAGCAACTACAGAATAGTCCTCCCTGGTGATGACCCCTTCTTTCCACTGGGTGTAAGCCTCCTTTTTAGCAAGGGGACATTCCCGGATGCTTTTGGTGAGCCACGGAGGCTTGTGTGCTCTCCTGCTCCCTTTGATCCTTGTTGCGATTACCTTCCTTTGGGCTTGGAGGATCGTCTCCTTAAGGAGCGACCACTCTCCTTGGACACCTGAGGGAAGGGAGAGCAAGTGACCGGAGCCAGCTGGGCGGGGAGGGTGGCAAGCGGCCAGAGCCTACAGCTCTTAGTAGCAACAGCAGAGCTGGTGGTGCTGGCGGTCGTGGTGGGGCCTATGCAGCACTAACCACAAGGCCTCTCAAAGTGCAGGGCCCAAGATGGTCACCCCAATTCTCACACTCTCCTCCCCAGGGATGGCCCTGGGGGTCAGTGCTTGGTTCAGTGCTTTTTAACATCTTTATCAATTTTTGGATGTGGGGGTGAAGAGCTCACTGGCCAAGTTCACGGACGATATCAAGTTATGGGGAAGCATAGTCACGCTTAAAGATAGGCTACAGTAGTGGTCACCAACCAGTCCATCGTGGAGCCTCTGACAATTGATCTCAGTCTGTCAGAGGCTCCATGATCTGGGTGAGTGGGGTCAGAGCCTGGGCAGCTTGTCGGGTGTGGGGAGCGGTAGATCCTGGGTTGTACTTCACTTACAAAAAATAATCTTCACCATAAAATGGTTCGAGACCACTGGGCTACAGATACAGGCAGATCTAGACAGGCTATCAAGTTGGGTGGATCGGAACCATATGAAGTTCAACATCAAGAAACGTAAAGTGCTCCATCTGGGGACAAACAATCCTCAACACACCTACAGGCTTGGCAGTGCCAAACCGACCACAATTGAAAGGGACCTGGGGGTAATAATTGACCACAGTATGCATATGAGCCTGCAGTGCGATGCTGCAGCCAGCAGGGCATAAAATACTCTGGCATGCATCAATCTCCAGCAAAACTAAGGAAGTGATTCTTCTGTTCTATTTAGTATTGGTGAGACCACAGCTGGAGTACTGCATCCACTTCTGGACACTGCACTTTAACAAGGATGTGGTAAAGCTTGAGATAATCCAGAGAAGGGCTACCCGTATGATCAGAGACTTGTGCGACAAACCGTATGAGGAAAGGCTGAGGGACCTGAGACTCCAGGCTGAAAAAGGGAAGGCTGAGAGGGGACTTGGTAGCAGCTTACCACTACATCTGGGACATGCATCAAGAGCTCGGTGAACAACTGTTCACCAGGGCAGCCTTGGGGAAAACCAGGAGTAATGGCCACAAACGCTTGGAAGACCGTTTCAGGCTCATCATTAGGAAAAACTTCTTTACAGTCAGGGCGTCCAGACTGTGGAATAAGCTCCCTCCAGAGGTGGTGCAATCACCAACCCTGGAAATCTTCAAGAGGAGACTGGACAGTCACCCTGCTGGGGTCACCTGACCCCAGTTGCTTTCCTGCCTGGTGCAGGGGGGCTGGACCTGATGATCTTCTGAGGTCCCTTCCAATCTGAGTGTGGGTTTTGAATGGCACTATGGGCCTCTTCTAATGAAGGTGCTCTGCACTAGCCCCTCTTCTCTATGCATAGGCAGGGAGAGAGAGCCACTTGGTGATTCACTTACCCTCTTTGTTGCATAAAGTAGTCTGTACTGGACTCCCATCCAAATCCTGACTCAGCTCGAGCCTGCTTAAGTTCCAAACTTAGCCTGGTTGCTTGTGCCTGGGTGTTGTATATCCTCTCACAGGCATGCTGTGCTGAGATTGTGGCACTCATGTCCAACACAGGGCACTAACACCATTGAGAACCTTGTCTTGCAAACAGGGCTTCCTGCAGCTTTGCCCATTGCTTCCAGCTCTACTTTGACCAGGTTGCTGTGGTTTTCCCTGCTTGTTGGGGACAGAGAAACAAGCTGGCCTAGAAGGCAGTGGCCTGGTGTCCCTCTGGTCCCTGTGCAGCACGATGACCCTGTCTTTTCCCAGCTGATCTCTGCCACTCCTCACACCTTGTCTTGTACAACCAAGCCCTCAGGCAGGCATCATCCTCGTCTCCCCAGTCCACTGAATGTAGGATCAGTCAGTGCCAGCTTAGCTTCAGTTACATGCCAGGAACTGCTCAAACATTCCCTGTCTTCTTGTGTCAGTGCCATATCAGAGCCACCCCAGGTTAATGTCGAGCTTTGAGCAGGAAGGCGTTGCCCTCTCTCCAGCTGCTAGGATCTTTTGTCAGTATTTGAGGCTGGTAACCAAACAGCACATACAGCTGAACCTGCCATGTCCTTGGGTGTGGCTTGATCCTCACCCTCACCTCCCAGACAACTTGAGCATCTACAGAGGCAGTAGCAGGCTCTTCCTCGCTGCTTTGCATCAGGGATCAACTTTGGCCATGGCTGTGTGGCTGGATTTAATCCTTTAGCATTTGCTGCATTGCTCAGGTTTGGCTTTGGCTACACCTCACAGTGGTGTTGCCTTTTCCGTCCCAGAGCTGGTTTTAGTTCAGTGCCACCCAGTGAGCCCAAGCCCCTTCAAAGTAAACTCCTAGACTGGCACATCGTCTAGGCAGCAATGTGAAACATCAAGACAGGAAGGACAGATGGTTGGGGGGGGGGGCTCCTAGGTCATCAGCTGCAGCCCCTTTGTGAGCCAGTCTGGCTCTGTCTCCAAGACAGCTGGGTGCCTGCACTGCATCCTCAGATTTTTCTTTGTTAAGAGACCCAATATCCAACCTCCATGTATCTGTGACCAGTTCATCCCCACCTGCTTCTTGCCAGCATGAGATCAGCAGGTCCCCTTCCTCAGGGCACCTGGCTCCCTGGGACTTTCCATTTGGGAACTGCTAGCTTGAAGAGCCTTCTCCCTCCCTGATGTTTCCCCACCTATGTGTGTGCAGAAAGCAAACCCATGTCCTCACTTCCCTGTCAGCTGTAACAAGTGAGGAGACCCCAATACAGGTACGCAGGCCTGGTAGCCAGGGTTGTTGGGTTGTGGCCAATCCCCCAGCCCAGCTGAGAGCAGAGTGAGAAGCAGTGGTGGACAACAGGCCTTAAATGAGGGTGTTGTACCTTGTCATTAGGCTCCATGGTAAACACCTTATAGTGATATTTGGGGGTGGTACTCCCATCTTTGAGTAACAGGTTCAGGCTCTCTGCATGCTTAGGAAGTCAGCCATGGCTGAAGCAGCTGTGGTGATCACCACTGTTTGGTGCCTGCAGCCGCCACAGCTGTGCAAGCAGAACCATTTAGTGGAGAGACAAAACAATGCAAGCTGAGCGAAGAAAGCATGCACCTCATAGCTTGGAGGTAATTATTTCATAGATTTCATAGACATTAGGGCTGGAAGGGACCTCAGAAGCTCATCGAGTCCAGCCCCCCCACCCAAAGGGCAGGAAGTCAGCTGGGGTCATAGGATTAGTTTGGTCCTTCATGCGTGGTAGCTATGCTGGCAAAACTTGGCAAGGGAGACCAGGCCTAAGACTTGCTGCTGGCACTGACTCTGCTCCAGTTGAGAGGCCAGAGTCAGTGCTAGAATCTAGATAGCATCCAGTCAGCGCCAGCATCCAGTGCCTCCGATGCACGGCACTGGGGATCTTGCATGAGCATGGCCCCCTGCTTCATGAGACTAGTGGGCAGTATGGTGGAGGCCTCCCTCCTATCCCTTAGCCTGAGTGGGTCTGGGCTGTAAGCTTCTGTTGTTGCTTCACTAGGTCAGCCTGTCTAGGGTAGGAGTCAAAAATATTTTCCACTGAGGTGCTGGAGTGACCCAGCTCAGCTCCAGCAGAGGCAAGCATTAGGACCCAGCTGCCTCTGCTACTTCCCCCTGCTGCTTGGCTGTGGATCGGGGCAGGCAGAGCTCCCCCTTCCCCCAGTCCCTGATGTTTGACTGCAGTGTGCATGGGCAGAGCCCCCTGCCTTTGAAGCCACAGCTCCATGGGCTAAATCCAGCCTGAGGACTATAAATTGCTGACTCCTAGTCTTTGCTACCTCATCTCCCTGCTTTCTAGGCCAGCAAACAGCATATAGAGGTTCAGGCTGGTATCCTCTGTCCTGCCAGGGGAGCAGGCCAAGTGACACATAGGATCTTCTTCCTGTTTCCAGCTGCCTATCCAGCTGGGTGTCCCCTTTTCTTTCTCAGATGCTGGTGAGGTGGTGTTGCTCATGCTCCCAGCCGTGGGTTCTCACATATCCAGACCCATTACCTATTCCTCTGGGCAGGTGATGCTGGTGCCAGATTATTGTGCAAGGGAGGAGACCCCTGAGCCCCAGCTGGTACTCGCAAGCATCAAGCCCCCCAGGAGCCTGTAACTGCCACCGTAGTGTCATCCTTCTCCTCCAAGCAGCCTAGCTGTCCTTGGCATCGAAGCACCCAGCCCAGATGTTTGTCTAGCTTGTCTCTTCCAGGGAAGTATCCAGGCTTGGGTCCCTGTCTGGGTGGCCATGGTTGTGCTGTGGGCAAGGCACTGAGTTCTTCAGCTCAAGTCTGGCTTCAGTTGGCAACAAGAATGTTCCTGGTCCCACTGGAGCCCATGGCCTCCTCTACCTTTCCTTGCAGGATTAAAGGGCATTTGAGTACTCCCATGCTTCTCACTACTCAGGGTCACAGGTTTGGCTCTGGCAGTGCTGTAGGGCTGGCTAACCTATACCCAACAGCTAACCAGAACGTACAGCAGCGGAGGAGATGCTCTGCCCTGATGATACAGGCCAGTCTTGTTGGCCTCTATCAGTCAGGACAGAGCATCTGTTCTGCTGCTATAGGTGCTGAGCAGAGCTTACCTCTTGGAGGAGACAGCTCTTTCCTGTCCTGTCTAAGCCTGGTTGCTGTCCTCTTCCCTAGCCCCAAGGCCCTTCCCACCCAGCACATACTGACCAGGACTTGAGGTCATGTACCTTGTTGTTAGGCTCCAGGGTGAACACTTTATAGTGATATTTGCGGGTGGCACTCCCATCTCCAGATAGCAGGCTCAGGCTCTCTCCAGTGCTCAGGAAGCTTGCCATGGCTGAAGCAGCTGTGTTGATGCCCCAAACTCATGGCCAGTCTGTTCTATAGTCTGTGTGGGGGAGCACACCTACCCCGGCTCCACAGCCCATCTCCCCAACGCAGCTGGGGTCAGGGTGGGCATGCTAGTCCCTCAGACCCCTTATGAGAACGAGGTCTTTATTTGGCCCGTGTGTGCTTTTCTCACTATTGCAACAGGCATCCCGGGCCCAGATCCTTGACAAAGCCACAGAGTACATCCAGTACATGCGCCGGAAAAACCACACCCACCAGCAGGATATTGATGACCTCAAGCGCCAAAACGCCTTGTTGGAGCAGCAAGGTGAGCAGGGCAGGGATGGGAGTCTCATATCCAGCCCAGGGCTGTCCAGCTGGCAGCTTGTGGTTGGCGTCCGGCTTGTAAGAGGTTATCATATGGCCTGTGGGCTCCCACCTGGCTGCCACTACCCTCATTGTTCCTACTAGGGCAGGGCGGCATAGTAGGGTGGCCTGGTGAGCTCCCCATTCATGTGGGAGAGGAGAGAGGCTTGAGATGTATAAGCCCCCTGCCAGCATGGACAGCTGGGATGCGGGGAGGTAGCACTGCTTATGTGGCAGGTGTCCCAAGGGAGCTCCTGCAGGGTGTGGCCTGGGGTTTGTGACTACTGCAGCATGCAGCCCCCATATTGCTCTGAAATTGGATAGCCCTGGCCTAGGCCATAGGCATCAGAGAGAGCTCCATGTGGCTGCCTGTTAGAGTGTTTGCCCTGGTAAGCCCATTGTGGGTTCAGACCTGCTGCTGTCAGTTGCCTGAGGAAGGCCCCTCCGGGGTGGGGGGGGGGGGAGAACCTGTTATCCTGGCACCCAGCATATGATCAACTAGTCAGCTTGTTAAGAAACCTGAAATCCAGCAGCTTTGAAGGTGTTGACAGGCTTGTCTGCATATTACAGTGTCAGGGGCATCCCTGTGGCAGAGCAGAAATAGTTTAAGCAAATGAGGTGTCATTAGCTGGGGCTTTCAAAGCCTCTCTGTCTGCCCTGGCCCTGAGCATGCAAGCAGCAGCCTGGTGGGGTACCTCAAGTTAACACCACAGCTGTGCTGGACTTCAGGCCATGCTGGCTGACTTGAAACAAGGGGCAGGCAGCCAGATTTTCTCTCCCTGCAAACTATGTGCTCCTCCTGACATTGTGCCCTCTGGCCTTGCAGTGCGGGCACTGGAGAAGGCACGGTCAAGCGCCCAGCTGCAGGCCAACTATACAGCAGCAGACGGCAGCCTGTACACCAACCCTAAGGGCAGCACCATCTCCGCCTTTGATGGCGGTTCTGACTCCAGCTCTGAGTCAGAGCCTGAAGAGCCGCAGAGCCGGAAGAAGCTGCGCATGGAGGCCAGCTAGAAGCACCACAGCATTGGCATGGCCCTGCCACCCCTGGGGCCCCATGCTGCCTGCCCGCCAGCTCTCGAAGGACTTTCTCTCCCTTCTGTCGTAGAGGCTCTCGGACTGCAGCTTTCTGCCCCGCCACTCTCACAACAGCGGCCCTCCTCAGCAGCTCTGCCCCCAGGGGGCCAGCTGGGCCCTGTGCCCCCTGGACGGACAGATGGCCAGCCCAGGCTAGGCCAACGAGAGACTTGGAATCTGTGAACCGCCCAGCTCTGAGGAGATGCCCCCTCCTCTTCTCTTGCCCTACTCTGCAAGTCATGCCTCTTGTTTTATACAAGCCTTTCTATTTATACCAACAGGGCCAGGCCAGGCCTGCCTTGAGTCTGTGCTGCCAGGGGCAGGGATGGCAGCACCTAGTGCCACCTGGCTGCCACTCAGCCTTCAGGAAGGTCACTGCACTCTCCCATTGAGACCTAGGCATCTGGGCACCTACCACAAAGCACTGGGCTGGGATGGGAGAGGTGCTGTTTTCCAATCTGGGGCATGTGGTGGTGACTAGCTATTTATTTCCTGCTCTTAAAACTCCGTATGGCCAGACTTACTCCACCTCTGCTCTAGGGGCTCCCAAGCAACAGATCCATGGAATAACGATCAAATCTCTGCACCTTCCTGAGGCAGAGCCCTGTTTTTATTTTGTCTGTAAATATCCCTTCTCTATTCCCCCTTGCTCCCCAGTACTGCTCAGTGCAGCTTGGCTTCACCGTGGAGCCAGGTCCCAGTGGGATAAAAAAGGGCACTGGGCCTGCGCTCTGTGACGGCATGCGTGTGTGCGTGCGTGCTTGTGTGTGCGAGTGTGTGTGAGCATGGCTGAATTGTGGTCCCTCTTGTTTTCTCTCTTCCCAGTTGGTTTGTGGCATTTTTGACCCCGTAGCATACACCATGTAGGTTGGCCCTGTCCAGGTTTTGCCGCCGTTCTGTGGACCTGATGTATGTTGTACATACTGCCCAGGAGTGTCTTGCAAGTTAAAGCTTCCCTTTACTATAAGACTATA
This sequence comes from Crocodylus siamensis, assembly GCF_052110815.1. Lineage (NCBI taxonomy): Eukaryota > Metazoa > Chordata > Crocodylia > Crocodylidae > Crocodylus > Crocodylus siamensis. The sequence continues at coordinate 165,603,525 of NC_143396.1, read as the reverse complement.
AATAAAAAATCTTATTTTATCCTTCCTAGGACTGGCCATAATACGTTTTTGCCAGCAATTTACCATTGTGCTTCCCCATCCCACAGCTCCTTCATGGTATACCAGCTATGATGTTTTTCTTGGCCTGAGACCCTGAAAGACTCTCAAAACCCATATGCAGCAAGACCGTGTTGGTATGGACTTTGTCCCTAAATACCTTGCTGTTGTGTCAAGAGGACAGTACTGGCAAAAAAGTAGAGACCTGGACTGGGAGCCCACTTTCTTCCCTGTCACTGTCCTGTTTGGGACCCAGATCACTCCCCTGCTCCAGTCCTCTCTCCCTTGACAGAAGCTCCTTGAAACAGGGACTCGCTGGGGGTGGGGGTGGGGGTGCTTGCAGCCCTTTGGCTTTTGGAGCACTGCTGTTCCCATGGTGATGCTATTTGGTGAAGATGAGGAAACCCTGAGCCTGGGGTGGCAGGAGCCTGGTATGTTGTAGGCCAAGGGCAGCATTGTCCACAGCCACATTCTGCTGTGCCTAGTGCATGGGTCCTGCCAAACTGGACCCAGCTTGTGCCCACAGGACCATAGCGAACCACCCATGCACATGAACACAGGGACATTTTTCAAAATCTTGCCTGAACTCCAGTACAATCCTCAGCTCTGGGACTCACTAGGCATGAGCACAGACCCATGAACACAGGCTGCTCCCTGCTGCAGTCAGTGAGCTTGAGGGTGGACAGAATACTCCAGTCTAGGTTGACCTGTCTCTAGCACCCCTACCCCATCAAGCTTACCCCCAAAGCCTTGGGCCTCTGTTCTCATGGACTTGGAGGAAAGTAGGGCTGGAAGGGATCTCTGGAGGTCATCTAGTCCAGCCTCCAGCACAAAGCAGGATCATTTCTGTACAAACTATCCAATACAAACCCAGTATCTAACTTCCTGGCATCTCTTGCAGCACCTTCAGTAGCAGAAAGGAAGCTCAGACATGAAACCTGGATACAGGAGCCAGCACTGGCCTTCTTCCTAAGTACATGGACAGCACCAGCCAGACATTGAGACTGATGCAATACAGATGAGAGTACATTAGCTGGGTAAAGGCACTGAGATTTTTTAGGAAGCCCCTGCTGAGCTTTCCAAGCACTCTGGCCAGGGACAATGTGGGGGGCAGGGCTAGAGGCTGATGGGGCACCGGCTCTGGCAAAATGAGATCCAACTCTCTGGATCTTGGACCCTCCCCCAAAGCTGAAACCAGCAGGCACCAGAGAAGGCAGCCAACTTGGACTCGGCCACTCCTAGGCTCCTGCCCCCTGGCACAGTGGAGGAGGGTGGAGGATCAGCCAGTAGCATCAGAAGCCGTGAAACTCCCCATGTCCTGGCATCCCATTGGTGGGTATCAATCAGAATCACAGAAAATGAGGGCTGGAAGGGAGCTCAGGGTCATTTATTCCAGCAGTTCTCAACCTTTTTTGTACCAGGACCCATTTGTAAACATTGATGGCTGTTCCCAGCCCCAGCCCCACAGCATGTGGAGCCCCAAGCATCCCCTTGCAGACTGGAACTGTGCCAGCCTGCAAGGGAAAAGCCACGGTTTCCCACATTTTTCTCCTTTTAAAAAAAATCCATTTTTAAAGTTTGCTCGTGACCCTTTCATATACTTTTGTGACCCATGAGTTAAGAAATGCTGATATAGTCCAACCCCCTGCTCAAAGCAGGACCATCCCCAACTATATCACAGCCAAGACTTTGTCTAGTCCAATTTTAAAAACCTCCATGCTTAACATTACAAACTGATCCAAAGTAGGGGCAAGCAGACTGACCATCCCAGCTCCACCTCCCACCAGAAAGTTTGTCCTCACACTGGATAATTAACAAGCAGCAACCAACTAATTCTCCCATGGCATGTGTGGTAGCACAGGCACCTCATTAACCCTCCTGTCACAAACTCACCTGCAGAGCAGGGTGCTCCATCCTGCAGTGGTTTGCTCCTGTCTCCCATTTCTAATTGGCTCTTCAAGAGGCCACAGCACAGCCTACCCACCAGTGCTCAAGCAGATCAGGCATCAGCTGCCAGAAACTGCTTCACAGCTGGGCTGCAAGGTAGGCAGGGGACTGGGAAAGGCTTTGCAACTTCTCAGGTAGATAGTGAGCATGGGAGGTACATGCACCTGGCTTCAGCTCAACAGCCCTGAGCACATTCAGAGAAGTTCAGGGCCCTTCTTACACAGTGCAGATCATGCCATGACTCCAGCACCTGTACTACCACATGCACAGGCCTGCCCTCTGCTGCTTTGCCTCAAGAGATTTGGTCTTTCACTGTCTGACAGGGAATTTGACAAAATTCCTGCTGATTCAAAACCAAGCAGTCAGTGCACCAGAAACATGATGCAGCCAGAGAACCAGAGCCTATGCCACTGCTGTGAGCCCAAGGCAGACTAAGCTGCTCGCTGCAGAGGGTATGAAGGACTCTCTACTACAAAGACCCCATGTATGTGCATATGCGTGTGTTCAAGATGTAGGGAATGGCAGAAACTTGCCTCTTCCTGCAGACTGGGACCAGGGCTGCTGGCCAATAATTACTCATGGGGCCTGGTAAGAAAACACATTAGCCTTTATTATGGATTTACTAGTAGAGGCAAGAAACGTTCCATTCAAGATGATGCAATAGGGTCCCTGGACAGATAAGAAACAGGCCTGTCCCTGTTTCACCCTGGATCCTGCTCAGGGTGGGAAATCCCATGTTTGTCGCTACAGTGGTTGTTTCTGCAGCTGGCCCCAGGCAAGGTGTTCCTGAAGTCCATGCTGCTTTGGAAACAGGTACATTGCCAGCTTTGACCTGACATGGGACAGGGATGGGGGCAGTGGACTGAATCCCAACCCCATCAGTTGCCTGTAGGACTCCTCCTAGCCTGGGGAGTAAAGTCTGGTGTGGATGAGCAGGGGGGTCAGCCTGATGTTGAGCATGGAAACAGCTTAGGAGAGACTGGTTAAACCACTGCAGCAGCAACATTACATCAGCTTCCTAGGCTGGTTGGGGCCAACTGGCAAGGGACCAGATGGATCAGAAAAAGCTCAGCTGACCCCAGCCATGCACAAAGAAGCCATGCATCCTCTGCTCCTCTGTACCCGACTCTGCAAGCTGCAGCCCCATGTTTAGTGATCAAAAGGCTGGAGCATTTCCTCCCAGCTCATTTGCAGTCACCTCTCCACAACACTGCTGTCCAACAGGGCACAGGCCCAGAAACCCAGGCCATTTTCAGCACACAGGGGAGAAGGCTGCTGCTTTCCTTAGAGGCTTAGCACAGTGCAAAGGAAATAACATGTATTAGCTCTGGTTTATTGATGCTAAATTATTCACACATATCATTATTTTAATTCATAGTTCCTGGCTGGAGTATTAGTGGGGCCTCTGCCTCTTCTACATGCTAGCGAGCAGGCTGCACGCTCCCTGCGCTTACAGCCTGATGCAGTGATTACTGGGCAGGTTATTTTTGGTATAACTAGCATCCTGAGCTCTTGTGGGTGAGTCAAGAGGGGGCACAACTCTAAGTTAGCTCCAAGAAGGAGCCCCAGGATGACTAAGGCTGATCTGAACCCAGGGAAGATGATCCGGTGCCAGAGTCCATGCCATGGCACAGAGGCATCTAGTCTGCAGGCACTTCCTGCTCCGGCTCTGGCTCCGGCTCCAGGTTAGGGATGGGTTTCTGCAGGAAGTACAGGACGGCTTGCACCACCTTGTCTGGGGAGATGTTGTACACAGGATGCGTTGGCTGCTGTGAGGGGGCAGGAAGGATGGAAATGCCCACATTAATGCTCATGCTTGTCATGAAGGTTGGATGCAGGCACTGCCAGAATCAGACCCAGGCAATACTTCTCCACTCATTGCTTCCTGTGTGAGTGCCCAGCACTAAGTGCTCTGCTTTCCAATAGTGCCTCTAGGGGGTGGAAGAGTGCTTCCATGCAGCCCAGGCAGGCTTTAAAAGAAGGTCTTGAAATCATGGCACCCTAGCAAGACATGAGACTCAGTGAAGGAGTCAGGTACCTGCAGCAAGAGCCCACAGGTAGCTCCCACCAGCCAGACCTCAATCACAAATAGGCTTCAGATCAGGCGTTCAGGGTCACCATGCATCTGCCCGGCCCCCTACAAAGCCAAACAAGGATTGAGGTCTGTTCATGTCAGCCTTGCCCCCGCTTACAGGCAGGGAACAAATCACACTCTGCACAGGGCCACAGCCCAACACAGCGGCCAGGCACCTGTGAGGGAAGGGAGCCTATGAGCTGAGGGTAAATCTGCATCAAACCAAAACAGTCCCACCCGCAGAATGTTTGGAAGCCCAAAAACGTTCATGGGAAAAGCCTGTAGTGACAGCACCTCCCTTTCCCCATAGCGGAGGATGGTGTTTGCTGCACCCAGACCTGCAAAGGTGGGGGAGGGGCAAGGTACGCCAGGGCCTGGCAGAGAGGGTGGGGGAAGAGATCAAGGAGCCACACACTGCACTGGCAAAGGGTGTGAGCATGCCCAGTCCCACTGACTGCCCGCCCAAACCCAAGGACCACTTACAAGGCGATTCTCAGGGACTCCCAGCACGACTTCATGTAGGAGCTCTCCGCTGCCGAAGTGCTGGGCTACTGACAGCCCACTCAGGCAGTAGCAGGTGTGGTAAAAGTCCCGTGACCTGTGGCCAACAAAGGATATAGCTGGTAAGACATTTTCCTGGAACAAAGCTAGCTCCCCTTGGCCCATTGCCCTGTTCCCTGCACATGAGCTTGGGTTGCCATGCAAGGGGAAGGCTGCAGTTTCACCTGCAAGTCTATCAGGGATATTCATGAATAATGCAACCTGATGATACCCACACATCAAGGCCAACTTCCAGAGAATCCCATGAGACAAGCCCACAAAAGCCAAAGTACTAAGAGGCATTTGTACTTGGCTAATATAAGTACAATTTGAGTGTGTGAGAACAAAGGGAGGGAAAGCTTATACAGGCCGGCACCAACAAGGAAGCTGAGTTATTTTCTCAGGTTATTTTCTTTATATTAAATAAAAAAAAAACATTTTTAGTTCAGGTAATCCTAATTTCTCGACTTGTTGAACGAGCTGCATAGCAGAGGTGAATACAGCCAGTAGGCCTCAGCCCATGGGCTGTTAGCCAGCTGCTTCTTCCCTGAGGATCACAGGCAGCTGACTCCTCCTCCCTTACCTGATCCCTGGCAATGACAGTTCTGCAAGTCACAGTTGAAAGGCAGCCCCCTCCAATGCTGGGCTAACCCCTGCTCTATACAGCATTTCCAGGAGGGAAGACCTGGTAGCTGGCACTTGGGCAGCTCTGATATGGTTAAGGGTGGAGTTGTGGCAAGGCACTCACTTGCCCGGTTTGTCCAGCAATCCTCCTGCAGGGCACTGGCAGCACAGCAGCAGGTACTCCTGTAGTGCCTGCTGGTCAAACATCCAGTGTGTCATGCTGAGGGCAGTGTCACCTGGGGAGGAGGAACAAGCAGCATGAAGAAAAACCCAAAGGGGAGGGAAAAAAGGGTTCTAGTGGGTCCTACCTCAACCCCAGGCAGGATACACAGACATGCACTGGCTCTCAGACAGGACAGGCTCCCCCTGCACTCACCTGACAGGCTAGGGCTGGGCCAGGAAGTTTTGCCAGCCAGAAGCTGCCAATACATGCACACACCCAACCTGTGTCTGCTGGTGCTGCACACCCTTGATATGAGACATCACATCAAGAGGAGGTGGGGTGCTCTGTGGGCAAGAGCCCAGGGCTGACAGGGAGGCAGTGGTCCCAGGAGGGGGAGCTCACACGCTGGTAGAATGGCAGTCCTCCCACACAACGAGACAGAAATCATGGGGTTCTGTCAGCATACATCAGATCTCTGAAGGGAAGCACATGCTTGAAGCAACCAAAGTCATGCAGACAAGACCTCAGACTTAGCATAAGCAACTCCTTCTCCACACACCAGCCACTTCTGTGGGTGAGCATCCTGTCAATACTTCCTGCTTTGTGAGCAGGGGACCTAGGCTACCCAGCATCCCCAGGCATGGCATCACTCTGACCACAAGAAGCCTGTCTGCCCATGCCTTCAGTGGCCTTTTACCCCAGTTTAACTCTGCTTTGCTGCTTGGACTGGAGTAGAATATTACTGGAAGCATTTTTAGTAAAAGGTCAGGAGCTGAGGCAGTCCTTTAAATAAGGAACTGGGGCCAATTCAGGTGGTTGAGCAAGGATTGCTACTGTGGGCTGGAAGGAATCCTGATGTTAAAATTGTTGCCCCAGGCCTGATGGGAAATGTGCTTTGGATGCCTCGCTCACATCCTCCTCCTCTGTCTGGGCCCGCTGGTTCAACATCTCTCTTGCATCATGCACCCTGCTCTCTCCTGGAGAAGGTGGGCAGTGCATGCCGGGAGATGCAGCTGGGATGCCTCACACATTTTGTCTCCTCTACAAGCCAGCCCTCCTTGGTCAGACTATGTCCCCACTTCTTCAAGCTGAGGCACCCAAAATACCACAGGGGTACTGCAGAAGCACAGTCCAATCCAAGTGGCCCCCAAGAGCCAGGATTCTGCTTTCTGCATTCCTATGCAGCACACACTTTTTGGCATAAGTTCTCATATCTGAAAAAACAATTTTCCTGTAACCCCCTGCCCCCTAATTTTTCTGCATAAGTTTTGAGCTGCACCAACCCCACAACCCTGTCAGGGAGGGAGGCTATTGAAGTTGACAGCTCTGCAGTCTAGATGGCATAGCCTTCCCAGATATATTGGGTGCTGGCTACAGCTAAGGGGTGTGCCAATGCTCCTGCTGACATCAAAAACAGAGATTCCTAGCTAGTGGGTCTTGCTCCTCTGCTCAGGGTCAGACTAATAAATCACCATATCTGGGGTCAAAAAGGAATTCTGCCCCATGGTCAGGCTGGAATAAACTGTGGGGTTTTTTGCCTTCCTCTGTAGTGGGGGGCACAGCCCTCTAACTGGGACCTCTTGAATGTATACTGACAACATTTTATAGAAGTAGGACATTGGCTGCTGTGGTCTCCCTGTTTTACCTGTGGCAGGTTAAGAGTCTGTGTCGTGTCCAGACTGATGAGCATCTTACATTGAGTTTAGATTACTGTTTGTATGGAATAGTTTGGATAGGAGTGATCCTGCCCCAGGTAGGAGGCTGGACTAGATGACCTCTGGAGCTCCCTTCCAGTCCTACTTCTCTGTGTCTATGACTACATCCTGCTTCACTAGGACAAGAATCACACTCGCCTCTGGCATGGAGTGCTCGGTGTAAGAGGGGCAGCAGGCCGGCTTGCCAGAAGGAGTAGCAGCCATCCACCAGCTTATTACAGCGACCCTGGAAGCCCCCCTCAAAGCGCATCTGTCGGCTTGTGACCCAGTGCTGGAAGGGACAGACAAGAATGCATGTAAGGCTTAGACAGACACAAAGATGCAACTAATTTGGTGGTTCTGGCATCCCACTGATTAGTGCCTGGGGCATTTCCCTCCTCCTTTACCTCACTGAAAGGTGGAGAGGAGGGGGAAGGCAAGCAGCTGGACAAGCCCCTCCACCCTTGCTGTCATGCCCCATGATGCACCACCTCCCTTCCCCAGGAGACTGACCATGGGGCATCACAGGAGACAGTTCCTGAGAAGCCCCATCCATAAAGATGAGATGGGAGGTATCTGAGGTGCAGACCCTGCCAGGCACTGTAGAGACCTTCCCATACAGAAAGTGCACCAGCTTCTAGTTCTTCAGTTTTGACCTAAAAGTTTGAGTTTTCCCCATACAAAGGAAAAACCTTCCAAAACCCAAACGTTTTGTCAGAAAACCATTCTGACAGAATTCTTGACAGGTCCCAGATGTTCTCCTGCCACTACCTAGCTCTCAAAAAAACCTGCAGAAATACTACAGAGTGATGCAAGCCTGTGCAGGATCCTCTTCTGCAGGAAGGGTAATCACCTCCTTCCAGTAGCATGAGAAAAGGGCCAGCATTAAGGGTGCTAGGCTTCACTTAGCCACTCTTTCATTCGTCCTATCACAGGGAAGACAGAAGTCCCAGGCAGTGAAAACACATTCAGGTCTCCACACCGACTCCTAGACCTGGACTCAGTCTTGCAGAGGGGCAACTCCGCCCAGTCCACCACTCCTAAACTGTCCTGCAACACCATCACACCCCACCCAGACCACGTCGGGTGAAGTCAGAGATGACAAAGGATCTCTTCAGTCCTGGAGTCTTATTAAGGAGTGTAAGAGCTCCTTGGACCTCACTTACCAACAAGCTTTTCAGATTCAGCAAGTGCTCCTTCTTCAGGATGACCAATGCAGCTAGTCCACAGAAAGTGTACCCTCCGTGAGCCTCCATGCCAGGGACTCCACCAATGCCACCCTCCCAGTTCTGGCACCTGTCTCATCGGATCAGCAAGAGAACAGAATAGTCACTATAAGGCTGACACCTGAGGCTTCCCTTGTCTACAGGCCCCTTCCTCACAACCATCTGCACAGGCCATTGCCTGTATGTGGAGCCCTGTGGACATCCATGGCTCTGCCCCCATGTCACAGTGCTGCTGGTGCAGCCCCAATGCATTGCTCACCTGGCTATCCACACAGCTGTCCCTTCAAAGAGTGTAGGTGTGATAATGTTGGTCAGTGAGGCCACTGAGGCAGCACAGTATGCACTCCTGGGGTTCATAGACAGAGAGAAAAGGCCATCATTACCCAGCTATTTACTACATGGACAGGCAGACCTGGACCATGTGTCATACAAATTCCTACCAACCCTCCTAGCCTCCAAGTTCCCCCTGGATTCCACAATTGCCAATATGAGCCTGGTCATCAGGACAGGTCACTGTTCTCCCCAGGAGTGCTGGTCATTCAGAGTTGTCCCTTCCTCTTCCCCCTGAGAAGTTACGATGTAAGTAGAAATGTTTAGCTCCCGTTACCTATGGATCACAAAGCAGGCTAGGGTCACTATCCCCACTACCCAGACATTAAAACTGAGGCACAAGGAAGGGAAGTCACTGGTCACCAGCAGAAAAATAGCAGAGCTGTAAACAGAACCCATCTCTCCCAACTGCCAGCTCTATCTTCAGGCCTCACTGCCTCCCCATGCCCGATAGTGAGAGCTGAGGAAGTTGCACTGAAGGCCTGAAACACTCTCAGCTCTTGCACTGGCAACTTGAGCATCATGGTGGACAAAAACTCCACTACCACGTCCAGAACCAGAGCTCTGCCCAGGACACAGACAGCCTGGCTGTAAGAGTCAGCAGCACCCAGAGCCCCAGCAGCTCCATCAGTGCTGTGGGCAGAAGCCCTGTAACTGTGGCCAGAACATCAAGGCAGAGCTTCCCACAGTGGCAGCCTGCACCTTGGCATTTGACAGAATGCAGCAGCTCCAGCAACACCATGGGCAGAAGCTGCAGACCACTCAGATAGAGCTCACTGAACTGGGTCTTTTGCCTCAGCGCTGGTCACACTGGCAGGGCTTCTGCAAATGGTGTTGATTGATGCTGCCAGCCACCACAGGGAGTGTCCCACCACCGTGTTCAGAGCTGGGACAAAAGCCTGTGGGCCTGATGGCCCAGGTCACTGACCTCAGTGCAGCCCACAGGCTGTATGTTTGATCAAATCCTGCTCTGGATCAACTTCCTAGACAGCTCTGAACTCCAGTGCTTGCTTGTTGGCAGTTAAACACTTGTCCAGGCAGGAGAATTATGATGCTGATACAATTCCCAGTATGTATGTGTAACAGGGAACCTCTGCCCCTGTTTCCAGGGATGCTGGGGGAATTCAGGAAGCCTGAGGGCAAAGTGGCAGCATATAGTAGCTGCGGAAGTGAACTAAGCCAGGGGCTAGAAAAGGGTAGGCAGTTAATGGGGAATTAGCAGCCTTGGTGCAGGAGACAGGGTCTTGTGACCAGAAGGGGGCTGGGTTTGAGGCATATTAAGTCTAGCTTCTGGCCTGGGAGAGGGTGTTCTGACTTTGGCTGCTGCAAGACACAGGGCTTCTAGTTGAGCTAACCAGAAACTGAAGTCAAGCGTACCCACCTGGAGACCTGGAGGAGTTTATGTTAGGACCAGTTAAGTCAGGCCTTTTTTGTTTGCATTCAACTGGAGAACTGGATTGTGGCTGCAGGGGAGGAGGCAGCCATGGGTGGGGTGTTTAGGAGGTACTTCTCACTACCGGCAACAAAAGCTAGACCCAAACTGAAGAGGTTGAGGCTGGCAGGGTGAAACTGAATCCCTAGGACACACTGCAGCCAATTCAGGGCCAAGGCTCAGAAGCTGAGGTCTCAGGCAGTACACCAAGGCTGAGGATTCAGCTAGAGAAAAAGGGGGCCAAGAATGGGATTCAGCTAGAGAAAAAGGGGGCCAAGGACAGGATGCCTGAAGCCCCAACAGGTTCTTGGAAGCCAAAGAGGAAGTGCCCTGAGGGAACACAGACCCCTGATGTGGGTTAGATGCTGCAAAGACAGAACTGGCCATCAAAGAAACCAGTAGGACTACTCCTAAGACCCCAGGGACTGCCTCTTCAGTAAACCCAAGCATAACAAAGCTATGGCAGGTGAGAGACTGGAGGCAAGGTGGGGCCAGCAGACCGGTTGGATCACAGGGGGCACCAGGTGCCAGACCCACCAGACACATTACAGTATGTTTATTTCATTATAAAGGGGCTTTGTTTTGGTCTAGCTGGGTGCATCCTTTTCTGAACCACTAAGTTAATTGGCTCAGGGCAAAGGGTTGGACTTGGTAAGCTGAGGAACCCTTCTGGTCTAGGAATTTTGTAAGCCTATGTTTTAGAGGGGAAAAAGATGAAGATGGGCTTTTGACCAAAGGTCACAGTGTAAAGCCAAGGCCAACTCACTCCTCCCTTGAGCCCAGCCACTGTGCAGCAGAGAACCCAGGATCCCAGCTGGGAAAAGCACTACACTCCTGGTATTTTGCACATGCACACTCATGTTCAGGACAGTGCTAAGAAACCAGAGACCCTACTCACCTGACGTCGACCTCGCCTCCAATATGCATGAGGAAGGAGCCGTCAGGCTGCTTCAGGGAATACAGATACTCTAAGAGCTTCTTCCTGAAAGGTAGAAAGGGCATCACTGAGAGTACAGTCCTACCACACACACGACCCAACCCATCAATAGGAACAGCTGAAAGCCCCAGGAATACACACCAGTCAGGCTGATATACAGCTTTATAAAGGAACTTATTTTGCTCCTCCCCTACCCTACCCCACCCCACCCCCAGCAGGCCCAGACACCCGAAGACCAGACTGTCTTGCCTGTTGATGACATTGAATGCCTCTTCAGTACCAATGATGCAGAGAGCATTGACAGCTGCATACGTGGGAGCAAGATGTGGGTGCTGGCTGGGCCCCCCTCCAAAACCACCCTGGGGGCTCTGGCACCGGCTTAGAAACTGGCAGACACTGGAATCAGAAGAGGCGAGTAGGAGACAATGTTGGTTTTGAAAGGTCAAACATATGCATGCATGATTCGGCCCTTCTGGCACTTCAACTGGGTGACCTTGATCTCCCCACAGGGAGAGAAACTATTTCAGCAGTCATCAAACCTAGCCATCTGAAGGCACAGGGTGAGGGATAGGTGTATGGAGCAATGGAAAATCCCAGCACCATCTTTGAAAAGCTAGGTGGATCCTGACTGAATGCGAGGGTTTGGCAAGTTATTCACAACCCAACTGGAGATGGTACCCACTGTACAAGATGGAAGGGCAGCAGGATATTGGGGCCAGAGAGTCAGGAGGCCTGCACTGAGAAGGAGCTGCCAATAGGGCCTAGCAGCATCTCAGTGTGTGGAGTGTTCTCCCAATGCCTTCAGTGAAGAGAGGAGTTATCAGGCCATGTGGGTTGATGGGCGAGGGGTGAAATCTGAGCACACAGGGGCCAGTCTTTTGGTTCAAGAACGCTGGCTACAGTCTGAGAAGTCCAGAACACACTTTGCCCAGTACAGACCCAAAGTGGCAGGGAAGGTTACAGGGCAGCCCCACTCCCCTTGTGCTGTAAAAAGCAGTTCAACAACATGCATGTCTCCCTCCCTGACAGTCCTCCACCAACGGGTGAAGGCTGTGTTTCACTGGGAGGATAGCAAGGTAAGGTCCCAGGTCCATACACATGTACTCAGGTAACAACAGCACAGCCAGACTAAGAGTCTGTCCCCTCCAATGGCACTTTGCTCCATTTGAATGCATAAGGCAGGTATGCCAGTTCAGGGAGGTTTCAGATCTGTTATGGAGAATCAAGTCCTATGATGCTTGTGGACACAACCTAGGAGCCCTAGCTTGGGTAGGAATTATGAGCTGCAGAGGGATCTCAGGCTTGAGTCAAATCAAGACAGCACAGTGGTGCCTTCTGGCTATGAAATCCCTTCAATCCAGAAAGGGAGACCACGAGACAAGAGACAAACCCTGAAAGACAGGAACATTAACGAGTGAATTTTATTAACGTACAACCAATGACTCCTGTGGTGGCACAGTAGGGTGTGCTACTATGCAGAGGCACCTGCCTCTGTGCCAGGCCCAAAAACCTTGCTCTGGAAGTCTCCCACAAAGTGCCTCCAGCCAACTGTCCCACATCCTGGAGAACACCCAGGGTAACTGCCACCACTCGGGCACTGGTCTCTGTTAGGCTCTGTGCAGCCTGGGTCACACAGACCCTGCAAGCCTTGGGAGTGCTTTGCCCACTGGTAATATTCCTGGGTGCCTCTTTTAGCCCAAAGCATCCCAAGACAACCTCAGGTATGACTGAGGGAACATACACAGACAAACTCTGCTGGCTGGGCCAGGAGCAAAAAAACCCAATACCTTTATTGATCGGGGAAGAGGAGGATTTGAGGGGAGAGCGGGGGTAGAACAAGGAAGTCAGAATACATTTTGAGCAAACATAATCAGTCTCACACAATCTTGGATGTAATAGTCCTTTTATAATGTGTCTGCCTAGACATAAATCCTAACTCCTGGCTAATTTTCAAGTTTTTACTTACAGGAATTCATCCAGGCGGCAGCCTGGAGGCACTTTCCTTGTGAGCTTTTCAAAATGCCCAACGGAAGAAGAGAGCTCCCCCCTCCCCTCCGGAATTTATCTGGCCCAGTGACCTGGTTGACCAGCCTGAACCAGAAAGAAAGCAAGTGAGACAGAGAGGGTACCTCTGAAATGACCCATGGGAGGGAAAAGAGAGGAGGATTTCTTCAGAATGTTAGGAGATGCCCTCCTCTCTCAATCACCTCACACAGGACTCAGGGCAGGGATTGCTAGATCATGTTCTCCAGCCTGTGCTAAGCAAGGCCACTTACTTCACAATGAATACCAGTAACCCTTCCCGGTTCAAAATACAGGAACTGGGATGACTCCAGTGTCCACACGGACCCTCTCCCAACTACTCTGTCTGGCCAACAGCATGCCAGACCAAGCGAAGGGGGTCTGCCTTTTCAATTCCGGAGTCTTTGTTGCAACAGGAATTTGCTACAGATGGAATGGCAGGCACCAAACAAAACTTACTCTGAAGCCACCGACTCCGGGATGGGCTCCTCCAGCAGCTCCAGACTGTGCAATATCCAGTAACACAACCAGGGACGGCTAGCATCCAGACACTACAGATGGGGAAAGAAGACACCCATCAGGTCCCAGTTGATGATACAGACTGATCTTGTTACACTGGTGCAGGGAGATGAGGAAAGGGCTGCAGAGGACAAGCAGCAAGAAAAAGGCCTCTGCAGTGGAAATACAACAGCAAGAAATAAATACAGCTCTACAGTGACAGTGGTCAGTGTAGGACACAAAAATGGTGCAGGAGGAAAGAGCGTAGATATCAGTGTCCATGCTGCCCTGAGAACTGCAAGGAAAAATAGCCCTATAAAAAAGCAAAATCAGGCAGTAACCATTTCCCATGCTAAAGGCCCCAAAGATGTTTTCCAGGCCACATGCACAGCAGCACTCATTTTACTTGCTAAAAATCAAGCCACTTCCAGGGCATGACATTATAGCTATTTAACTGCATGCTGTGACCCTCTGAAAATGTTCACAGCAGAAAGCACAAGGGAAGAAAGCACTAAACTGAAATTACACTGGCTGCCTAGAAAGACTGGAAATTAAACAAAGTTGAGAGCCAATGGTATTGGTCCCATGTCCATGCAAGGGATGTGACAGCCAGTGATACAGAAAAAACAGTCAGCAGAACCGAGTGCTGCCTCTCTGACCTGTCCAAGCACCCTTTGGCAAAACACTAAATGCAAGCCACATGTAAAGTGTACACAGCTGGAGGAAAAGGAAAGTGGGGAGGTGTTCTTCAAGTGGAGAAACAAGGACAGATTCCTGGTGTCCTGGTTCTGCATTGGTCCTGGAGCTGGCAGCAAGCGGCTGATGACAGTGAGAGGGAAGAGCTGGAGCCAAGCAATTACCTCATAGGCATCTGTCAGCTGTCTCAGGCCTCTCTTCAAGTAGTGGAAATGCTTCTCCCGCTGCAGAACAAATCTGAAAGACACAAACCAAGAGCTCTTTGATTCTTCATGCCACCTTTACCAGCAGGATCACTGCTCTTTCAGTTCAAGCATGGTGGATAAAAATCAACAATTAAAAAAAAAAAATCAGATTTTATTTAAATGAGATTTTTTTAATTTAATCATTTTTTAAGATGCTTTTTAAAAAAATAAACCTGTATAAAATAGTTTTAATTTAAAATACATTAAATAAGGATTATAACTTCTAATTATATACTATTTGAGACAATATATTCATGTAACCTTTTTAGAAAAGTTTTATGTATAGGTCACAACAGGCCACGGACTATATTAGGGGCCCAATCTTATGGGCCAAGTACAGACAGTCAAAAGGCCTGAGGCTGAATTGATTCAGTCTTTGCAGGTTAATCTAAAATGCAAAGATTAAATTGAAAACAGAAGTGAACAGACATTCACTTTTGATTCAGGAAATCAGACCAGAAGCCAAGGGCTACTAAAGCTCAGCCCCCTGGCATGTAGTCAGCATGTGTTTGCTGCTTCTTCCTGCTGCCCCCAAGGTCTCTGGGATTTGCAGTCTAGAGCCACAACAGCAGGACTCTGCAGGGTTGCTCATCACTTCTTCTTGCTTCCAGGTGCCGCTGGGATTTGTAGCCCACAATTGCAGCCAGCAGTAAATTTGACCTGGGGAAGGACTGTTTAACCTCCATCCCTGGCCTGACCCCAGCCAGGGTTTGCCTGGGGGCCTCCCCACACCTTGCAGGCTGGGATGCATTCCCATCTGGGCTTACCCCTTGCCCCTACCCCCAACCCCTTTGCCAGCCAGCCATCACTGCTCCAGCTAAGGAACAGACGGGTGGGGCCAACCCTGCTTTTCAGAGCAGACAGCACAGCTCAGCCCAGGGCTGCAAAATGCTGGGATGCTGCAAGACTGAGAGTTAACCTGAACCAGAGGAAGGGGTCTGGGACAGAAGTTTCTTAAACTGGCTTGACCCATATCAGCTAAGTCTGATAACTACATTCAGCCAGGTTTATCTTAAACCAGTTTCAGCTGTTTTGAAACTGGTTTCTGTGCACTGACCTTCTGTTCTGTTACAGGTTTAAACCAGTTTCTGATCACTGAAGGGTAGGAGATAAGTTATCAGGACACTTAGAAGCCATAACAGCTGCAGCTGCCCCAGGAGCAGCCAACACTACCTGCCTGCACCACGGCATGGTACAGCCCAGGAGGTGGGGTGAGTGGGACAAGTGGAGCCCTGGGGGGTTTGGAGCACAGTGCAGCCTCCTTTCACACCAACTAAACAGTCACCACCACCCTGTGCTTGTGTGTATTGGCTGCCATTAGTGAATACCAGAACTGTCTTGTAAAAGCGGTAGAACCAGGGGTCAGTACTGTATGCAAGGTAAGTCTGTAGGGGAAGGGGCACAGCACAGCCCATCAGCCACTCCTAGGGCTACAGCAGGGAACAAACCAAAGCAGAGGGAATGGGACTGGGGGGGTGCAGCTCTTTCTGCTACACTCCCCGCCCCAGGAGGGCTGCAAGGCCGTGCCAGACTCTTCCCAGGGGGGCACGTACCCCTGGATCTGTGTGCGGAATGAGCAGGTGGCCAGCAGTGGCACTAGGAATGCAGGTTGTGTGGGCTATGGCAAACTGAGGTGGCACTAGTCCCCTCTCATCACCATGGCCCTCCCCCCAAGCACTAGGAAGAGCCTGGTGCCACCACCAGCCCCAGCCTGCATGCAGATCTGGGGGCACACACCCTCCAGGAAGAGCCCAGTGCAGCCTGCCAACCCACAGCCCTCCCAGGTGGCATGTAGCAGCAAGAGCCATGCCGCCCCTCCTCCGGTCTCCCAGACCGACAGTTCCCTCTGCTTTGCTCCCTGCTGCAGCCCTGGGAATGGCCAAACTGTCTGCACCATGCTGTGCCCCCCTCCGCCCTTTCCGTAGTCCCAGCCTTACTCCCTCCCTCACTGCCATGGGAACGTATCCCTATTTGTTACTTTATAAACTAGGCTCCCTTCATGTGAATTAGATTTATATGCCGTTTTCCAGGAAGGTGCGTACCACATAAATCAAGGGAAACCTGTAGTAAAAATCAAACAAGCAATAACATGTTTTAACTTTATTTAAAAATATATATATATTTTTGTCCTGATTTTATTGTGTGTTTGGGTCATGTATATAGAGGTGATTGCATAATAGCTCAAAATGAAGTCTTACTCTTGTATATTATGGGGGTATGAGGTTTGTGGGGGGCTGTGGGTATTTGTGTGCATGGATATTGGTTGGTTGGTGGGTGGGTAGGTATAGGGGAGAAGGTGGCTGTAGGGGATGTGTAGAGGGCTGTGTGCATGCAACAGTGAGTAGGCTCCCCCCCAGAGGCCCACAGGTGTGCATGTGGAGACAGGTGTGGGGGGCGGGTATAGTGTCTGTGGGGTGATTGTGTGTGGGGGGAGGGAAAGGTGTGGTTATGGTGGGGACTGCATGAGATGCCCTTGAGTGTGCCCCCCAAAACTGGTCAGCATTCATCCTTACCCCACAGCCTGGAGCCTGCAAACCCTACAGTGTGTCTCCCCACCACTGCCAACAGTGCGCAGCCCCACCCCTGCCCTGGATCCACTCCCGACTCACCCCCGCCAGAGCAGATAAGCTAGAACTTGGGCACAGCCCGCACCTAGCCTACTCCACATTGCCCACCCATGGCACATACTGCTGCCCCCTGGGCACACAGTAGGAGTGGTGTGGATCCATAACTCTACTGCCTTTCTAGGTAGCCCAAGTGGAGGCAGCTCCTAGCAGCTTCCACTGCTGCTAGCCCCAGCCCTGCAGTACTGGTGGGGAATCGCATTGCACAGCCCTGACCCTGCATGTCCTGTGCCTGCTCCAGGCTCACCTGCCCAGGCTCAGCAGCAGTGGTGCTGGACAGAAGCTGTTGCTCAGTGTAGGGGGAAAGTGGCCTCTCCCCATCATTGCTGTCAGCCATTCCTGCTGCAGCCCCCCAGAGCCCACACCTTGGCTGCCACCACTGGGCAGCTGGGAGGTGGCAGTTACAGCAGCATGGACTCAGGGCAGCCTGGTATAGCGCAGGCTCCAGGCAGTTGCAGCAGGAATGGCCCGGCAGCAGCAGCAAAGGGAAGGGGCTGCTTTTCCCCCCCCACACTGAGCAACAGTTTCTGTCCAGCGCTACTGTTGCTGAGCCTGGGCAGGTGAGCCTGGAGCAGGCACAGAGCCCATGGGCTCAGGGCTGTGCAGCATGGGTCCCAAATGGTACCACGGGGTTGGGGCCAGTGACAGCAGCAGCCAGAAGGAGCCACTGCCACTTGGGCTGCCTAGAAAGGCAGTCCAGCTGCAGAGACACCCCAACCCCACTATTGCCCAGGGAGCAGCAGGACATGCCATGGCTGGACAGTGCCTGGGCAAGGTAAGACCAAGACCCACCACAGGCTAGAAAAACACCCACCATGGGCCATATTTTGCCCACCCCTGAATTATAAGCATCTTGGCAACATTACGTCCTCCCAGTAGCCAAGAGATAACACTTGCTTACTTTTTGCAAAGTGACTGCTTCTGGCATGGCCTGTTCAAGTAAATCATTTGCTAGATAATGCATTCTACATTCCTCTGCCAAAAGCTCCCAGCTGAAAGGTACAGCAGGAGTCTCCTTGCCACAGCCCTGCAGCAGCCAATGCTGCCTCGAAGTCCAAAGAGGCAGCTCCAGCCAGTTCAGGAAACGCTAGCTGTGACACTAACCTTCCACGTAGAAGAGATGTTGCAAAGGGTACTGTGTACATTTTTGGGTTCCACATTTTAAAAAGGATGTGGAAAGGTCAGCGGAAGTCCAGAGGCAAGTGACAGAAATGATAGAGGACTTGGAAGCCAAGTCCTACAACGTAAGGTTGAACAAAATAAGCAGGTTCCATGTGAGGAAATGGTGCTTAAAAGGGGACACGATAGCAATCTTCTCTATAGTAGCTCTCAGGTATTTGAAGAGAGAAAACACCTTTTCTCTCTTGCTGCAGAAAGTAAGACGCAGACCAATGGCTTGAAGTTGCAGCTGAGTAGATTCAAACTGGATACCTGGAAAAACTTCTTCACTATTAGAGGAGTGGAAAAGATTGCTTAGGGAAGCTGTTTCTCAGAATTTGCCTACCTCTTGCTGCTGTGTATGGCAAGGTGTTGGTTGTTTTGGTGTTTTTTTAAGCCTTCCTCAGAAACACTGAACACTGGCTGCAGAAAAAGCTAGGGATTGCGACTGGGGTATGCCAATGTTCCTACTGTGACAAACCCAGAAGTTCTGGGCTAGAGAGAGTATTTCCCCTCTGCTTGGAGTCAGGCTGATCACCATATCTGGGGTCACACAGGGATTTTGCCCCATAGTCAGATTGGTATGGGTTATGGCAGGTTTTCCCCTTCCTCTGTAGTCTGGGAACTTAGCTGGTTCCTCTGCACAACATCTTCCACTCTGCTCTGAGGGAAGAACCCCTGCTGCAGCTCCTGGGAGTCTCACTCCCTGCTGGTCCCAGCTGCTGCTTTCTCCTGCTGCAGTCTACCTCCACCCTTAGCAGCTCCTGCAGCCAGACTGCCCCTCTCTGGCCCAGACTTGGGCTTATGTAGCAGGCTCTGGGTCACCTGACCCTTCACTTCCACCTCCTGGGTCAGCAGGCTCTGTCTGCACATGGATGTCGGCCAGCTTGTTTCATATCCTCAGCCTGTGTGCAAACCATGCAAGCACCTAGAGATGCACCAACTCAGATTACATAGTAAGGTTAAGGGACAGTGTGCAAGTGTCTGTGTGTACAAGAGAGATGGAGGTGAAAATGAGGAAAAAAGGGCTGGGGAAAGGCGCAAGGGAGGTAGCAGTGAGAGCAAACCTTAAACCCCTCAGTCTCCCTTGTAATGGGGTAGGGGGCCATTACAGGTAGTCAAGCAGCAGAGACTAAGTATGCATATTAAACCAAACAAGGAAATGTTCTTGATCTGGTCTAGAACCAAGCCACTGATGTTGTTACAGTCTTAAGCACCCTCTCACCATAGTCTCACCCTGCAAGCACCTTCTCATTGGACCTATTCTGTTACACTGCAGAGGTGACAATGGAAGCTGGCCCACTAAGAGAACACCAGGACACTACCTGGGCAAAGCAGAAAAGTTCATAGAAATTAAGGGCTAGAAGGGGCCTCAAAAGACCATTGAGTCCAACCCCCCTTCTCTGGGCAAGAATACTGCTGACATCAAATGATCCCAGCAAGGTGTTTGCCCAGACTCCTCTTGAAGACTTCCAAGGTTGAGAACTGTATTACCTAGCTCATGTTCATCCTGTGATGAACCATAACCCCAAGGTCTTGTTCAGCCAGGACATCTCCTCCTAACCTATATTCATGTCACTGATTACTTCTCCCCAGATGAAAAACTCTTCATTTATCCTTCTTGAACTGCATCCAGTTTCACTCCACTCACTTTCCAGCTTGTCCAGGTCCGTTTGGATCTGCATCCTATCTCCTAGCATGACCACTTTTCCCCATAACTTAGTATCATCCACAAACTTGGCCAGTGTGCTTTCCACATCATAATTTAAATCGTCGATAAAGATGTTGAACAGCATGAGGCCAAAAACCAAGCTCTGAGGGACACCATTGGCCACCTCCTGCCAAGACAATACAGATGTGTCCGCTAACACTCTCTGGGTACAACTGTCTTAACCAGTTCCCAACTCACCTGACCATGGACTCTGCCAGCCCACAATCCCCCAGTTTGTTCATTTTTGTATCAAATGCCTTTTTAAAATCCAAGTATGACATCAACTGTGTCTCCCACATCTAAGTGGGTCATTACTTGATCATAGAAGGAAATGAGGTTGGTCAAACATGAAGTGCCTGTAATGAAACCATATTGACTATCCTTCAGCATCATGCTTTCTGCCAGTCTCTCACAAATGGACTTCTTGGTGATTTCTTCCAAAATGTTACCTGCTATCGAGGTCAAACTGACCTATAAGTTTTCCAGATCCTCCCTCCTTCCCTTTTTAAAGACTGGCACCACACTGGCCCTTTTCCAGTCTTCCAGGACCTCTCCCAAACACCACAAGTCTTCAAATACCTTTTGCCAACGGTCCCGCAATGACTCCAGCCAATTCCCCCAGCACTCTTGGCTGTAGTCAACCCAGTCCTGCCAACTTGAAGATGTTTGGCCTCTGTAAGTGCAGTTCAACACTGACCACTGGTTGGCAATTGCGCCCCCCACCCCCCACATCCATCTAGTATCCAACCAGGTGTGCGACCACCATTTTTATGCAGGAACACCAGTGTATTAAAGACTTCAGCTTTCTCCCAACTGTCTGTTATCAGCTGTCCCATTCCATTCTGCAAGGGCCCCACATATCCCTTGGTCTTCCTCCTGCTCCCTATATACCTAAAGAACTTCTTATTGTACTTGGTTTCAGTGGCCAACCTGATCTTAGTTACCACCCTTGTCTTCCTTATCCTCTCCCTACAAATACGGGCTACACTTGTGTATTCCTCCTTGGTGACTACACCTTGTTTCCATGTCCATAAGCCTCCTTTTTCTTTTTTCGGCATTCCTTGACTCCTCTGGTAAGCCAAGTGAGCTTCCTGGCCCCTTTACCACCTTTTCTGCATACAGGAATGGACCTTTTCTGCACTCTGAGGATTGCTCTTTTGAGGAACAACCACCCTAACTGAACTCCCTCCTTCTCCAGTCCCTCTTCCCATAGGGTCTCTCTCACCAGGTCATCCCCTTTGGCTAGAACAGGGGTGGGCAAAATACAGCCTGCAGGCCAGATTCAGCCTGCCAGGCCATTCTACCTAGCCCACAGGACGCCTAAAAAATTTAGAAAGTTAGTTATTATCTGCCCCTGGCTGCCTGTCAAAGATTCAGTCATAGAAGTTAGGGGCTAAAAGGGACCTCAGAGCTCATCAGGTCCAGCCCCCGTGCTCAAGGCAGGAAAGACTGCTGAGGTCAGATGAACCCCAGTAAGGTGCGCATCCAGCTGTCTTCTGAAGATCCCTAGGGAAGGTGACTACCACTTCTGGGGGTAGTCTGTTCTAGACAGATCAGAGACTAGGCTCCGATCCATACCCAAAGCCAGGCAAGGAAGCCTGTGCTTACAGCCCCTCCATGTGTGACTCAAAGGTTTTTCTGTATAGATGGCACAAGGGTTGCGCTGAATTTTCAGTGGGAACAGAAGTTAACTGCAAAGTAGACATGTCAAAGCAGAGAAGCAAAGGAGATGAGATCATTTCAAGCTAGCTTAGCCAGACAAAGTTCCAGCAGAACACGGGTAACACAAGGCAATGTGACAGAGCCCCAGCTAAACACAGCCAGCCACACTGCTTTCAAACATGCTAGACCCTACCAAGCTTCCAGAGATTCCACCCCAAGAGTTTCCCACCAGGCTTCTTCATGTTACAACAATAACTTACTGTGAGGCATGATGATTCGTCCTGTAAGCATTGAAAACTTCCTGTACAATGTCTTCTACTTTAGTCTGCGGTGTGCAATGGTTGGGAGACACAAAGCAGGGGAGGAAAAAAAAAAGCAAAGAAATGTTAGTTTGGGAAACGTATTTCTTCCCGTCCTCCAGTCCTTCCAGTCTTGCAGCATTTGAGAATATGCATAGACCAACCAAGCTGGGCAGATCATGCCAAGAACATGCGACTCCAAGCCTGGGCCAAAGGCTTAAGATATAGTGAGAGACTGCTGCATCATTGCCTTTGTTGGTCTAATCCCAAAGTCAGCAAAGAGGCTTCCAATATGGCTGAATGGTGACAGCTGAACAATCCTGACTGCAGGTTACATCTCAGCAAACAGCCTCTTATGAAGGCAAAAGGTAGCAGGAAAATGGCAACACCTGTGGAGTGGGGGCCAGGAACTCATCTCCTCTCATCCTGCTTCTCCCTCTAAGGCCAAAGTTCCCTGCTCTGCTTCATTTTTTCTGTGTGGATGACTCTCTCTGGGGAAAATTTCTCCAGCAGTTATAGCGAAGTGGCTAGGCCTTGTCAACATATGAAAGTTTGTATTGCTTTCACTATCCTAGGTAGGAGGTGCACCGATACATCGGTCCAATATTGGATCAGCACCAAAATAAAAAAAATTAACTGTACTGGAAATCAGCCTGACTTGGCCAATAATTTGGCTGGTACATGCGTGCGTCACACAGAGTGAAGAACACAGCCCAGCAGCTTGGTGAGCTACGTGCAGGTGGTAAGTCTGTTGTGGTAGACAGGGAAGGAAGAGGCGTGGGGGGAAGCAGATCAATGCCCCTGCAGCAAGGGACGGAATGGGGCTGCCCAGCAGGGGTAGGGTGTGGGATGGAGCTGCAGCTCATGGGGGAGGGGCAGCTCCTGCTGCTATGCATACCCTGGGTGGACCTGGAGATGGGGAGGGATGTGCCCCTGCCTCTGCATGGGGCAGGGTGGGGTGGGCTGCAGCTGCAACTGCAGGCTGGGGTGCCACTGGGCTCTTCCTGGTGCATAGGGGGGGTTTGGCCAGGGCTGAGCTTGGAGTAGGCAGCGACAGCACTGGGAGGGGGGCAACAGCCTGCCCCCAGGGTCTCCCTCCCAGCACCACCACCTGCCTCAAGTGCAGCCCCAGCCCAACCCTCCCCCCCGACCCATGTGTCAGGAAGAACTCCATCCAGCCCACAGCTGCAGCCTGCCCTGCCCCATGCAGATCCAGGGGCACATGCCCCCCCTTGCCCTCCTGGGGTGTGCACAGCAGCAGGAGCCACTCCCCCACCCCCACCCCCTTGGACAAGCTGTGGCTCCATCCTAAACCTGCTCTGCCCCACCCCAACAGGGTAGCACCTGCTCCAGCCCCAGCCCCAGCCCCAACCCCAACCCCAGCCCCACTCCTTCCCTCACTGCGGGGGCCTTGATCTGCCCCTCCCATGCTCCTTTCCACCACAGACTTACCAGCTGTACTGGAAATCAGATCAGTATCGGGCGATACATCTCCTTAAAAATCAGCTGTCAGTATCAGCCCTCAAAACCTCCATCAGTGCATACACCCCTAATCTAGGATGGTTACAGTGGGGGTATAATTAGAGACATAAGCACGTTTATGCTGGTACAGCCACTCCTGTTCAAGAAAGGAACTGATCTAGGAGGTCCTATCAGTATTACTGGAAGTGTCTAGGTTGGCTGGGCCCCAGCCCTGCACAGCTCAGCCTCATCCCTGGTTTGTTGCCCAGAGTACTTACTAAGCTTAAAGAAACAACATATTGAATATAACTAGAGCCTTTAATCATTGTCAGCTGACTGATTAAGCTAACTGGAACAGGGGACATGTACACAGGACACATGTTCCTAGGGCAAAAAAAAAGAAGTTACATCTTTTATAACTTTGTTAAACATTGAATAACTATAGAAACCAATCAAAATTTAATGATTCCATAAGAAAAACAATTACCTGTTACCACACAGATATCCATGCAAGTATACCATATTTTACTACTTTGGTATGCATACCAATTTGTTGTCAGAGAGATCATAGAGAAGTAGGGCTGGAAGGGACCTCCAGAGGTTTAGTCCAACCCCTGTTCAAGGCAGGATCATGCCTAGCTGAAACATCTGATACAAATCCTTGTCTAACCTATTAGCAAAGCTACACAATCAATTGTCACACAACCATGATGCCTAGCACCCTGTCACAAGAGGTGGTAGTCAATGTCCTGCTGCTGCAAGAGTTGTTAAAATATGCTGGAGAGATCCAAGGAAGAGGGCCATGCTCCCGCTACAGAGAAAAACAAAAATCCCCACAAGCCACACCAATCTGACAATGGGGTAAAATTCCTTACTGACGCCAAATAATCACAATCGGTGTGACCCCAAGCTGAGGGGTAAGATCTTCTATCCAGGAACTTCCAGGTTTCCATCTCAACAGGAGCACTGGTATATCCCAGTCACCATCCCCAGCTTTAGCTGAAGCCAACACCCAGTGCTTCTGAGGAAGGCCAAAACCCCCATGAACAAATACAACATCAGGATGGGGGAAAAAAAGAACAAAAAAACAAAAAAACTCTCTCAGCCCCACATGGAAACCAACATCCCAGAAGCATGAAAAATACCCATAACAGAACACAAGCGTAGCTACTCCCAAATCATCCCTGACCAAATCTTATCCAATATCTTCTTGAACACCACCAATTTAGAGTCCACAGCACTCCAATCTTGGAAAAATGGTATAACTCTATAATTGAGTTGGGCCAAATCCCAGATTCCTGGAAAGGGAGTATTATTGTACCGATTTTCAAGAAAGGTTTAAAAGATAAGTCAGAATCTTATTGCCTTATAAGTTTGATAGACATTTCAGCTAAAATTTTCAGACACCATTTGTTATATCATCTCACAGCATGGGTAAAAGGGGAAAAACATATTACAAGAACATCACACTGGATTTAGGGACGGATATTCCACTTTTGATAACATATTTTTCTTCAATTTTTTGATACACAAGTATATGCAAATGCACAAATCAGCACACTGTATATTGCATTTGTAGACTTGTCAAGAGCTTTTGATAGTATAGATTTCATAGATTTCATAGACATTAGGGCTGGAAGGGACCTCGGGAGATCGTCGAGTCCAGCCCCCTGCCCAAAGGGCAGGAAGTCAGCTGGGGTCATAGGATCCCAGCAAGATAAGCATAGAAGTAAGCTTTGGGAGACACTCAGAAGTTATGGGACTGACTCTTCTCTTTGGCATTTGTTGATAAAATATTATAAAGATACATAGGCCTAAGTTAGGTGGGGCTTGAAGGGTGAACTTACACAAAAAATTCATATACATCGTTGTCTAACCCCTTTTTGTATTTTGGCCCCTTTTTCATTTAATCTTTACATAAATAATATTATTGGAAATATGCAGGATGCCCATTTTCATCCCCCAAAATTATTAGCAGCCCTGATTCCTATTTTAATGTACGCAGATGACACCATCATACTGTCAAGAACTCCTATTGGATTACAGAGAGCAATTACAACTTTTGAGCATCTTTGTGGACAAAATAACCTAAAGATAAATTATGATAAATCCAAAATAATGTATTGGGGAAGTAGTTTGATGAGATATCTGTGAAATATGGGGGGGGAGCCAAACTTGAAGTTGTCAAAACTTATAGATATTTGGGTGTCTTATTCATAGCTTCTCCATCATGGAAACCTCATATTCAGTCAATTAAAACTAAGGTAGCCCAATCAGCTGTGGCTATAAAGAAATTTTATGAAAACACACCAGGACAATCAGTCCAAGCTCCTATATCAGCATACAAAGCCAAAGTTACCACTCAGTTCTTATACGGCGCTGAAGTATTGGGGTTATTCTGTGAGCAATGATGTAGACATACCTCAGAACAAGTTTCTTAGGGCTCTTCCTCCCTCAACTCCTGCATCTTTTCCGATATTAGAGATGGGAATGGATTCTATTTTAACTAATATTATTAGAATGGCAGGATTTTTAAAATCCTGCCCCTTGTACCATCTTGTCTGCTTAAATTATGCTACATAGAAGATATTATTAATCCCCCTCCTCTCCAATCACCCTCGTTAGCTTTTTTTTCTTGCACTTTTGTACCTTCTGGGATGGGATACTAGCATCTCAAAAGATAACGAAAGATCTTTCTCCCCCATAGAAAAGGTTTGGATTTTCCAGAGGATACAAATATTGCCAGGCAGAATGATTTTGCAGTGGCTAGAACTACTCACATTGCCCCTTTATATACTCTTTGGAAATTAGATTGTAGGGGAGAAAGGTATTTACAGTTGGATCACAATAATAAATGGCAATCCTCTTTGACTAGACTCAGGACTGAACAGATGCCCACAGCTGTTCTGGCTGGACATAGATTTTCCATTTCAAGGGCTAAAGATGTTGCCCAGTTTGTCTAGTTTTGGGAGATACTATCCATCATGTATGTTTTTTATATAATGACATAAGGAGATCCTATTATTACCATACTTGCAGAAATTGATACATTTCTCAAACAGAGAAAAATTAATCTGGCATTTACAGCAAACAGATCCAAACGTGATAAACTGTCTTGCAATTTTCACTTACAAGGCTGAGGTGATTAGAGTTAAATATCCTTTATAACAGATATGAACAATACATTTTACTATTGACTTGATTTTACTGTCCCAATTGTGGATCTAGGTACAACAATATTATAGATTCAGGTCTTGATTTACTATTATATTTATACTAATAATGTTTATATTGGTGGGCTCTATTTTTAGTATAATATTTGTAGTTCAGTTACTTTGTTCAAACATACATATTATGGGTGTGTGTGCATCATGTCGTTTCAGGAGCATGGCATTTAGCCAGGATCCTTAATAATAAATTGAATTGAAATTGAGAGTCCACAGCTTCCCTAGGCATTAGATTCCACTGCCTCATCGGTTATCAGGAAAAACCTCTTCAATGTTAGAACAATCTAAATCTATTTGCTGCAACTTCAGCCCTTCAGATATTTGAAGACAGTATTGGGCCCAGGACAGACCCCTGTGAGACTCTACATGAAACCTCCCATCATTCTGACATGGATCCATTTACAATTTCCCTTTGTTTGCTGCTATTGAGCTAGTTGTCTATCCACATTTCTCTGATTTGTTTATGAGACGGTCAGGCAGGACCTGATCAAAAGCCTTGCTGTATCTGGATATATTATATCCAAATCATTCCCTTCATCCACTCAAGTAGTTATCTTGTTGAAGGATATCAAGTTTGTTTGGCATGATTTATTCTTAGTAAATCCATGATGGCTGCTTGTGATCAGCCTTTCCTCCTCCGGATGCTTGCAAATGGGCTTACTTAAGATATCTTCCAGTAAGTTCCCAGATACTGAGGTGAAGCCAACATGTTCAGCTCCTTTAAAAAAAAAGAACTATGTTGGCCTCTGGCACCCTGCCCATCTCCCACAACTTCATAAATATTCTTGCTAAGGGCTCTGAGATCTCCTCTTCCCATTCCTTTGGTAGCCTGGGATGAAGTTCATCAGGCCCTGCTGATGAAATTAATTCAGAAACATCAAAAGCTGTCTGACTTTCTTTTGCTATCTCATCCCTCATGTCCCCTTCCTTATCCAAATAATCCTTACTAAGTGTCTGGTTGCAGCTTAATTTTCCTGTGAAGACTCAGGCAAAGTAGCTGTTGAGTAGCTCTGCCTTCTGTCCCCGTACTGTTGAACCTCCATGTCTTCCTGGAAGATGCATCACTTGTCACACCTTGAAGATAAGACATGCAAGGGCCTTGAAACTCTGTTCACCATAATTTTTGGCTACCAAACTAAGCCTGGCCTTCTTTCAGAAAGGGAGAAGAAATGTGGGGGGGACCTGGTTAGAAACTGAAACCTCATACTAGGGAGGAGGGGGTGAAGGGAAGAGAGGCCTGCAAGAGACTGAGGTCTTCTGAGCCAAGGCGTCTAATCTATCCAACAGGTATCTCTATTTCACAAAGAATAAATCACTGCCCCCCCTCAACTATTAGCACAAAACATGTCCTTGAAGACATAAGTATCATCAAGAGAGATTTGGGGTTTTTTAAATTGTTAAACCCCTATTATAAAAATATTAAAAATAATAGGTGAATGTACAAAAGTGTGTGGCTTTCCCAAGGGCAGAGCATAAACCATTTGTCAGTAACAAAAACACTCACACCCTCACATATCACCAGAGGTTGAAACACCCTCCCTCCACCACCCTGCATGCAGTTAGACATTTAAGACTAGCTGCCATCTTTCATAGATTAATAGAGTCGGAAGAGACCTCAGTGGGCCATCTAGTCTGACCCCCTGCTCCTGGCAGGCAAGAAAAGAGTCACCAACCCTGGGGTCATGTGATCCCAGCCAGGTGCCTGTCCAGTCTCCTCTTGAAGACCCCCCAGGGATGGGGCAAGCATCACATCCCTTGGGAGCCCATTCCAGATTCTGGCAACCCTGACTGTGAAGAATTCTTCCTAATCGCCAACCTAAACCTTTTCTCTAGTAGTTTATGGCCATTGTTCCCTGTCATTCCAGGGGGTGCCCTAGTGAACAGATCATCACCTATGAGTTTTGGAAAGGTATCCAAACTCAAATGGGATGGGCACCCAGACCAAGAAATGGAGGAGTTGGAGAGCATCATTAGACCTGGCTCCTGAGAACCAGTTTCTGTGGATTTCAAGACTGCCATCACAGCCTGGCCCAGCAGGAAACTGGCCAGGGAGATCACATTCCCCTCAGCCATTTGGTGCAGGATAGAGATAATATTCCCAGGCTTAAAGAATTCCAAGTCCAGCACGCCAAAGAAGGTGCTGAGGGCAACAAAGAGCAGTCAAAGCTGGGGACAGTTTAGGAGCAGGTGTTGTTAACTGGGGGTACGCATACCCCTGGGGGTACTTGGGAAGGCCCCAGGGGGTACACTATGGTGGCATAGAGAAGCGGAAGTACTTGAGCTGTGCTGGCATGGGGAGCAGGTCCACCGCCACCATCCATCACTCTGTGTCACCGTCAGGTGCCATGCACTGCTTTCCTATGCCCAAGTATCCCCGCTTCTTCACGCCACCGACTTTGTACGTGGCTGACCGTCAGCACCCCCCCAGCACCGCCAAGTGTATAGACAGAAGAGGAGACTGCCATGTGTGAGCTAGCCGTATGCCAAGGGGGAGGGGACAGTGCCAATAGCTGGCTGCACATGAAACCAGTGGTGCAGAGAGGCAGGGATACTTGGGCTTGGGAAAGCAGTGCTTAGTGGCAACACAAAGTGTACAGATGGCGCCACCAGCTTTGCATCCAGTAGTCTGTCAGCATGCCCTCGAATCTGTGCAGGGCAAGCTACTGCTGTGGGCTGGGGCCGGGGCTGCACCAGGCTCTTCCCAGCAAGGGGGGCAGACTGCACTGGCAGAGGGCTGCAGCCACACCAAGATTCACCATAGCCCACCTGCCCCCCCCCCCCAGAGTCGCTGCTGCCCATCTGGAAAGCAGCAGGCCCCCTCCGCTGGAAAGAGCCTGGCACTGCCCCGGCCACAGCCCAGAGCAGCAGCCCATCCTGCCCCACACAGATCCAGGGGCATGTGCCCCCCATGTCCTCCCAGGATGCGTGCAGTGACAGGAGCTGCCACCCCTCCCTGCACCCCCCCCCAGATGAGCTACAGCTTTGTCCCATGCTCTGTTCTGGTTGTGCAGGGCCTGGCAGGGTGGGCATGGAGGTCCTGCAGGCTCTGTCCCTTCTAGTCCAGTGGCACAGCTAAAGCTGGCCTTGCTCTGGCCCCTGGCTGGGGGCCCCAGGCAGCAAGGGGCCATTGCTGGGGCGGGAAGGCAGCTGGGGGCAACGGATTTGTTGGTGTGGGGGGTGCCGGCGCCAAGGAACAACCCTGGACGTGGGGGAAGGGAGGAGCTCAGCAGGCCCCAGCCCAATCCCGGGCCCAGCTTGGCTCCCTCCCTATTTTCCTGCTGATGTCAGCACCCCCGCAATGCCCAGCCAGAACGGGGTACAGTCCAGAAGGGGTACCAAAAGAAGTGGTACACTCCTTAAAAAAAAAGGTTGAAAACCCCTGTGGTAGAGAATCTCCTCCACCTCCTCAGAGAAGGGGTAAGGTGCCAACACTGCCAGGTCTAATTTGTGGACCTTTGTGGTGCCTGTGGCCAGGGCTCCATGCAGCAGTCATGAGTGGAGTTTGCCAGTTCTCTTGGGGATGAGCACTTTGTACAGGGAGCACCAAGCCAGGCAGACCTGTTCTGGCATTGCTGACCTCAAGTGCCTCCCCCATATTGTGCCAGATTTCTGCCTGTCCTGACACAGAAAACACAGGCATGACACATTGAGTCAGCCTTACAGTGTCTGCCCAGACACAATCTTAAAGCAGATCCTACCACAGAGAGAGAGAGAGAGAGGGAGAGAAACAAACGGGAACAATTCCCTGCTAGCACCCATATACAAGGCCTACAAGAGTATGCGGAGACAATGCCTATGCACTGTGTAAATGGACTGTTCTTCTATCAAACATCACAAGATGGCAGCGAAAGGAGATGGTCAGCCTTCCAGTAAGAGGGGCAAGCAGGAATCCTTCACTCAGAAATGCCTATGACAAAGGTCTGACGGCAGAGACCTGGTAAGAACAAAAAGAGCACGTGCAACACACCCAAACACTGATCCCTTGTTCCAACCTGTTTGTCAACAACAATGCTGACACCAGGACTTTCACCAGTACTTAGGGTATGCCTACACTGTGGAGACTGCAGCTCTGTCATGATTCATGAAGTGCACCAAACCCACTTGGTCCTGCTCTACACGTGCTAAATCCCAGATGTGAAATATGTAGCCAGCTGAAAGAAGTCCTCAGCATGTGTCCTATGCTTGGTCTCTGGTATTCTGCTCAAAATGTTCAGGGTAGCCCAGAACACCCCACCACCACCACCCACCCAGGACTATATGTACTAGGTGGGCTTCAGAGCAGCAATATCAAACAGGGAGGTGAGGGAAGACATGTTCAAAGGGTCAATCTTTCTTCCCTAGGTTGCTGGCTGCTCCAAAATCCAGCAGAAGTGAAAACACAGGTCCCAGCATTTATTGATTCAATTTACATGCCATACTTCCCAACAACGGCTCTGGGAAGCTTATAAGAGGACAAAATAACTAGCAGGAGGTTGACACAAGAGCCAAACAACTTAAAAGAGAACTGACTACCAATATAAAAAAAGATCCCCTAAATGAGGGGATCAAAGATACAACCTGCAGACTGGATCCAGCATGGAGTCAGTGATCACCCAGGTCCAGGAGCTGCCCATGGGTCTTGGATTGGACCTGAATGCACTATGATATATGCCAGATCAGCCCCATTTGCTGCATGGGGTTGGCCTGGGGCACACACCACCCATAACACCATGCCAAACTGGCCTTGCATACTGGATCTGGCACATGGGGCTGGTCTGCAGGCCCAATCTGACCCAAGAGCTGCCTCTGCATCACTCTGGCCCATGGGGCCTGATGAGTCCCCTGCCCTAAACAAGATCTCAGCCTAGCTTTGTTTGCTAAACCAACTGTTCTAAAAAACATTCAGGCTCTGGCAGGCCTCATGGACAAGGGAGTCTCAGAGCTGAGGAGGAACTGCCAAAAACAACCTCTATGCAATTGCACTAAGTGGACTTAAAAGTACTGGTGGTACTGGCTGGAGGTTGCTCCCTGCCGATTACTCACATGAGCAGTCCAACTGAAGTCAATGGGGCTGTTCACATGAGCAGAATTACACACATGCCTAGGTGTAGCTGTAATGCATTTATGCAGCCTATTATACAGCCTGAATGATAATGGTACTTTAAGGGAATAGCATATGGGACCAAGCGCTCCAGGTGGTTTGTTTGATAGCCTGCTGATCTCCAAAGATTTTTTTTCCCTGTTTGGCTAGAATTGGATTGCTGCTCCCTTCCCTGATTCCCCAAATTTCTGGAGGGGAAAGGCCAAGAGGTCTCCAATCCCAAGGAGTTAAAAAGGCACCGAGGATTTGTAGTGGTAGACGGAAGAGTGTCAGTGCAGCCCAGCTGCACTGCACTGAATATTCTGTGTACAGGGGCAGACTGTTCAGCCACCATGCACACTGGCCATGAGTGAGCAAGCACCATGCTAAATGTTTCAAAGTGTGGAATTTGCAAACTGATGCTATTTGCTCCAAAATAGGGGTGTCAAGCTCATCCAGCTCCATGGAGCTGGATGAAGGTCACTGAGCTGGTCTGTGGGCCAGACTGGCCTGTGCCAGAGCTAGTTGCAAAGGGCCAATCCAGCACAGCACTGCATGCAATACATGCCATGCCAGTCCCTTAAGCCAAATGCAGCACAAGCTGATACAGTGCACACAGACCAGTCCTGCATGCTGGTTCCAGGGCTGGTCCAGATCAAGCCTCAAGCCATCCATGAGCACCAGGGCCAGCATGCATGTGCCCCATTCCAGTACCACACACCAGGTGCAGGATGAGCTGTGCTGCATGCAGTGCTGGGGGTCAACATGGGTCATATGTCATTCCCCCCCACCCCTTTTCAGGGAATCAAAAGAGTCAGGCTTCAGTGAGGAAATTAGATTAAACAGTTTAATCTACTCTGCTTCCTCAAATACTATGTAATATGTTCAACCATAGTTACGATCTCTCTCTCTCCTCCTCCAATTTCTTCCATGTATAAACCTAACCTCTGACCCAACAACGTTTTCTTTTGGGAAATTAATATTACAGTGACATTGTAGCTCTTAGTCTTTTCAATATCTACATGTGCATGTAACTCCCCTGTAATGTAACTGTGGCTTTTCAAGGCCAAAACTTTATTCTGCGATAACTTAAAGATAAAAGCAGGATAAGGCTTACTTATAAAGTAACCAAAATAGATTGATTTTATTATATATATAGGCAGCAGCTCATCATCTGATAGTGAGTTTCAGTCCAGAAAAGCTGTATTATATCTATCTTGGTTAGTGTATAAGGTGCAAATCTAACCTGCCTTCTATCTGACTTCAGATTAACATGGATAACTACACCTTTCAGTTCAAAGATGCAGAGACCTTGAAGGCCAGACAAAACTGCTGGGATCGATCTAGTGTGGCTGCCTAACGGAGGCCACTGAATATCCCCCCAAAATTCCTGCAGCAAGCACAACCCTACAAGTTGTTCTAAAGCAGAGATATAAGGATTGTTTTTTAAAGCATGCCCTATCCATGTAATGTCCCCATCTGACTTTTGAAGCAAGACTGCTTCATGTCTGGTGAGGCTTTTGACAAGGCCTTGATGACATCATAACTGGGAGTGGTAGGCATATTCTCCAGATAATGAATTATTTCCATTTCTTTCCAGTTATCTGTTAGATGGAGTAGTAGAGGAGCCCTTTCCAGTTTTGTGGGAGAAGCATGAAAACAATGAAGGTCAGTAAAGAGGCTGCTCCCCCAGTCTGGAGAACAGAGGCATGGAAGATTGGGTGGGACAGATTCCTCTCCAATACCCATTGAAAAGGGGGAGTTCATACTGGAATGGGGATAAAACAGAGGGCTTCACACCTTCAAGGCTGGCAAAGCAATACTGCTTTTATAGTGTTGATGAAGGGTGTTTCTCACCAACAGCACTGAAAAAGGG
Source organism: Crocodylus siamensis (assembly GCF_052110815.1). Lineage (NCBI taxonomy): Eukaryota > Metazoa > Chordata > Crocodylia > Crocodylidae > Crocodylus > Crocodylus siamensis. Next base: position 165,569,984 of record NC_143396.1, on the reverse strand, counting down.
TTGGTGGCCAGACCAGACAAAGTTGTGAGGGAGCACAATTTTTTTCTCCTGTCCTCTCAGATCAAATGGTTCCATGCTGCCTTCCCCTTTCTCACTCTACAACTCCCACTACTCCCAAAAATATAGTCAGATGTTGTGCAGGGAGGAAAGCAAGCCAGTATATTTTTTTAACTGTTAACAACACCAACACAGCTCTTCTACTCCATGAAAATACTAATGCGCTCTGCAAAGGCACATTCAGCCAAAGAGCACATGAATAACAGAGGAAAAAAAAAAAGGAATCAAAAGACCCAAGGAAACTGTAACAATGGGGTCACACCAGACATTCTTGGCCCACGTGGGCCCTCTACAATGGCAAAATTGTCAGAGCAAGCTCAACTCTCTCTAACTAAGATCATTCAGAGCCTTCCCTAAAGGTAACAGACAAATTCACACTAATTTGCCCCAACTCAAGGGACAAATACACTGTGTGCAACAGCCACCTGCTCCAGGCTTTTCAAGAACACTACCCTGACTTGCAAACTCTCCTCCCCAGAGCCACACTGGTGCCAGAACATTGTTCTTTCAGGTCTCAGAAGCTGTTTGCTGGTGGAGGCTGGCTATTGTGCTTCACATTACCCCATGATAATGATTTCCCTGAAGCAATGCAGTTTCTGTATTTTGTGAAGTGTTTGGGGTATGCAATACCAAGCCCCTCAAAATGGACAACAAAAGAGCTTCAGTTATTCAGAACTTCTGAAATCACACAGGCCTGACTCTCTTATCTCATCCACTTCATCAGATCCCAGAAAGAACTCTGCACTAGACCTAGGGAACTAGCTGCTCGGCCAGTATAGAAGTATTGTTCAGGCATGCAGGAATGAAATCAGGAAGGCCAAAGCACAATTAGAGTTGCAGCTAGCAAGGAACGCAAAGGGCAACAAGAAGGGTTTCTATGATTGGCAAGGAGCAAACATAGTGCCCATCTTTAAGAAAAGAAAGAAGGAGGATCTGGGGAACTCCAGGCCAATCAGCTTCACCTCAATCCCTGGAAAAATCATGAAGCAAGTCCTCAAGGAATCCACTCGTAAGCACTTGGAGAAGGTGATCATCAGGAACAGTCAGCATGGATTCACCAAGGGCAAGTCATGCCTGACGAACATGACTGCCTTCTATGATGAGATGACTGGTTGTATAGAGACCGGTGGGTGTGGTGTACCTTGACTTTAACAAGGCTTTTGATATAGTTTCCCACAACATTCTTCCAGGCAAGCTAACCAAGTGTGGGTTGGACAAATGGCCTGTAAGGTGGGTAAGAAAACTGGCTAGATCATCAGGTTCAGAGGGTAGTAATCAATCCATGGCTTGATGCCTAGCCAACCAGTATCAAGTGAAGTGCCCCAGGGGTCAGTCGTGGGGCCAGTTTTGTTCAATGTCTTCACTGACAACCTGGAAGATGGGATGGAGTGCACCCTCGCCAAATCTGCAGGTGACACCAAAATGGGGGGGAGGGGGGGGGGGGGAGAGTAGTAGATACGCTGGAGGGTAGACCTCAGATTCAGGAAGGCCTCAACAAATTGAAGGATTGGATCAAAAGAAATCTCATGAGGTATAATAAGGACGGGTACAAAGTCCTGCACTTAGGATGGAACAATCCCATGGACCCATACAGGTAGGGGACTGACTGGCTAAACAGCAGCTCTGCAGAAAAGGACCTGGGAATTACAGTGGACAATAAGCTGAATGAGCCAACACTGTGCCCTTACTGCTAAAGAAGACTAACAGCACACTGAGCTGCATTAGCAGGATCATTGCCAGTGGAGTAAGGGAAGTGATTCTTCCACTCTGTTCAGCACTGGTGAGGCCAAATCTGGAGTAGTGTGTCCAATTTTGGCCCTCCCACTACAGAAGGTACGTAGACAAATTGGAGAGTGTCCAGTGGAGAGCAATGAAAATGGTGAGGGGGCTGGGGCACATTACTTATAAGGAAAGACTGAGGGAACAGGGAGCATTTAATCTGGAGAAAACTGAGGGGGGATTTAATAACAGCCTTCAACTACCTGAAGGGTGGTTCCAAAGAGGATGGAGCTACACTGTTCTCATCTCATCAAGTGGTGGCAGATGAGAAAACAAGGAGCAATTGTCTCCAGTTGCAGCAAGGGAGGTTTAGGTTAGATATTAGGAAGAACTCTCACACGGAAGATAGTAAAGAACTGGAACGAGTAACCCATAGAGGTAGTAGAATCTCCATGAGGTTTTTAAGACCTAGCTAGACAAAGCCTAGGCTGGGGTGATATAGTTGAGGCTTGTCCTGCTTTGGGTAGGGGGCTGGACAAGATGACCTTCTGAGGTCTCTTCCAACCCTAATTTTCTATGATTCTATGCTCAAACCTTGATTCAATGCATCGCCTACATAAAATTCAGCTTCTAGTGGAAACCAAAAACAAGTGAAATGCCAGCACAGTTACCTGAAATTTAGATGGTACCCTTCACTCCAAAAAGACTGCAAAAAAGCATGTTAGAAACCAGGCACAAGCAGAACATGTCCTCCCACTGCAGCTACTCTAAGGCTGGAAAGCAACAACTGATTAGCTGCACCACTACTAACAGATCCATGGATGTTCAGCTTCCTTCACCAGTGGCAGCATCCCAGTGACGCAAGTCCTGGCAGTGCTGATGCTGTAGACCCTACTTTGTCAATGGCCTTGATCTGGGTTAGAGAAAGCCATGATTCAAATGAAGGGGGAGGCCTCCCATTTGAAGCTTACTGTGTTTCAGTGCATGACGGCTTTGCAGCTGGAGCCCAACTCCTACACATTTTTTCTAGCTACTAACCCTGTGCTGCCCTCAAGCACTTCCACACTTGCAAGCCAGGCTGGCTTGTACAGCTAGTGGTTCCAAAACAAAGATCTAGCTGTGCTTTAACTTGGGCTGGGATCTGGTCTGCTGCCAGAGAAAGCACACTAATGCCAACTGCTGCTGTCTGGCTAAAGTGTGCACCCCTCCACCCCCAAGAGACAAACGCTTTACCCAAAACCGGCACAGAAAAAACTCCTAGCGTCTCAGCACAAAGCACCATGGAATACCACACAAAGTGCACATAAAACAGTGAAAATACAGTCTGGGAGAGCAGACAGCAGGCTTGTGCTCATGGTGTGAAGACCACACCTTATGCTACCTGTACACTGTAGACACGTGCAGTCACGGAACATACGAAGGGCTGAACATGCCAATCACTGCACCCCAGGAAATACCACACTGACACAGCTGAGCACAGTCATTTCAAACAGATGCAGCAGAGAAGCGACCAGCACTTTCAACAATAACAAGCCACAGCTGGGCCAGCATCCACGTCTACAGAACGGACGTGAGAAGTGTCCCTCACAAGCTGGAGCTATTGCTATTAGGTGAAGTCACCAAGCTCCGGGCCAGCCCCAGACCTGTCCCCTCACCTGGTTGGAGGGAGTCCAGCTCCGCAGGACGGGGGACAGAAGCTGCAGAACCTCTTCCGTTGGCAGCAGAGGCAGGAGCCACCGAGGCTGCCTGCACAGAGGCTGGCAGCACTGGTGCTGGCCCCCGGAGCAGCGCTCTCTGTGCCAGGGACGGGGCAGCAGCATGGGCAGGACAGGGCAGGGCAACACCCCACCGGACTGCCCATCCCCGCTTGCAGAGGCGGCGAGCGCGCCCCGGCTCAGAGGGCTGCGCGTCCCCCCGGCGGCCTCGCACACCCGCCGGGCGCATCCCAGCTCCTCGGGGGCGCCGGCACCGCCCTCCCGCGCCAGGCTCCGTTTGGGCGCCCGGCGGGAGCTGGGCCGGGTCCCTCCTCGGGGTACAAGCGTCCCTGGGCGGGCACAAGCCAGCCCCCGCCCCGCCCCGCCCCGCCCCGCCCGCGGGCTTCCCCGGGCGCGCACCTGCTCTGCTGAGGTGAGGGTGCGCACGCCGTCATCCCGCAAGCGCTCGCGGCCCAGCTCGGTGCTGCTGCGGCAGGGGCAAAGCGCGGCGGGGCTGGCGGCAGCCATGCTCCGCCAGGGCACGCGGGCTCCGCGGGGGGCGGGGCCTGGGGCCAGACGGCGGCTCAACTGGGACAAAAGAACTGGCTTCGCGCTCCGCCCCCGCGCTGTGTGGGAGGCAGGGCCTGCTGGGGTAGCTCGTTCCCTGCCGGCGGGGCTGGCCGGGAGCTCTGGAGATCTTGTCCCGGGCTCGCAGGCAGCTCCTGGCCCGCTCCGGCGGGGGCCCCGACTACCGGGCCGGCTTGCAGGTTTCCCCGGCGCGCTGAGCGCAGGAAGCCTGGAGCAGTCTGCGGCACGGCGCTGGGAGACGCCCCCGGGCGGGGCAGGCGGGTGTCCGCGCGGTGTGGATTCCTGTTTGAAGCCTCTGGGTTGACTTTTGCTCCCCTCACAGAGCCAGCGTTGCGGGGCACCCCGCAGCGCCCTTGATAGGATCTCAAGGCACCGCAGCGCCTGGCTGAGACTTGCTGCTTTAGGTCACCCATACGCCCAAGAGGACTTGCCGATGGAGTGGGCAATGGCTGCCTGTAGGTCAGGCCATGTGAAGAAATTCAAAGCCTCTTAGCTTAATGAAAGCTACAATGATGGAAAGCCATCAGCCAAGAACTGGGATGCAAGGAAGACACCCGGGATGTGCAATTCAACGGTTTCCCTCCAAGTTGGAGCCGAGAAATTGGGCCAGGGAAGGAACTGGATTTGATTGCAGTTGTCTGCAAGAGAAACAAACCCCACCAGAAATAGACAAAAAAGGTGTCGGGGGAGCTTGAGAGACGGATGGGTATGTCTTTGCAGGAGGGAATGCTTTTGGGCTCGGTGCTGATTGGTAAGAGGTGTGGAGTGTTAGCAGAGACCCTACCTCCTCCTCCATTCAGTGACATCCCTTGTCAATACACAGGACTATTCAGAGAACTAGCTCAGACCCCACACTTGTGCCTCCTCCAATCATTTCTTCCTTTGTTTAAATGGGACTACACACGCACACACTTCCCTCTGTAATAGAAGGGAAATGCCATCCCATACCACTGGAAACCAGCACAGGCCTCTAACACTTGAGCTGACAGTGGAACTCCACTAGCTGGTAACAGTAACAAACAGTTATCGTCTGTTCATTTGCCACTAGAAGGGGAAAATGCACCCTTTGCCAGCAAATTGCAGGACTGTTGGACAACAATATAATGTTGTATTTACCTCCAGCCTGGGGCATGAAGTGTGGTCTAGTGAGTTGGGATGAAGAATGGGAGTGAGGACTCCTGGTTTCTGTACCTAGGTCTAGGAAGTGAATGAAGTCTGGTGGGTCAGACCATGGGACTGGGTGCCAGGATTCCTGGGTTCTCTGCCCGGCTCTGAGAGGGAACAGGGATCAAATGATTAGAGCAGGTTGGGGTTCTGTCCCCAGCTCTGGGAGGAGAGTGATGTCTAAATGGGGAAAAAGGGAGGGTCTGAGAGCTAGAACTCATGGGGTCCCTGGCTTTGGGAGGGGAGCAGGTTCTAGTGGTCAGCACAGTAGACAAGGAGTTGGGACTCCTGGCTGCTGTTTTCATTTGGGTTCCTTGTATCTGCATAGTCTCGCTCCTTTCTGTACCCCTCAGTACTTCATGAAGTACTAAGTACAGGCATTGTCATATACATTGTGTTGGCAAATTCCCTTCGAGAGGCTCAGGGACTTAGTAGATTTGGCTTTGCCATGCTGGAAATGGTGGCTCTAGTCCCAGCATCTCCCAGTTCTGAAGCATCTCTGGGCAGTCCTTTAGATCTCCAGTGGCCCCAGCCCCACATGTGAATGCTGTTTGCCTCCACCAGGCACTGTGCTCATTCATGGAGTATCAACACCAGCTGGTGGAAGAGAACAGGTGGCGGGTAGAACAGCAGGTTAGGGGGGAAGAGGTTGGCTATCATCCCTTCCTCTGGCTTTGGATCTGATTGGCTGAAGAGCAGATTCAGCCCTTCCCGACCAGTCCGTTCCCTTGTTAGAAATCAGTAAGATGTGGTCAGTGTATGGCTATGGAAAGGTTCAGAAAACCATGCTCCATTAATGTTGATCATTAACTCATTCACTGACTGGCATCATGGTTCTGTGTGACCTTTCCCTCAGGACAACTCAGCCTGTTGTCCTGGCTGCAGTAATTTGTGGAACAGGCTTAACATGTCCTGAAAATCATTGTCCCCCCTTTTTACAACACATTCCCTAGTAGGATGTTTCTCCCCTCATCAGAGCCTCACAGAACAGCTGTTCCTATTGGAAGCAAGGAGCGAAACAGGTCAGCACCCTCCAAAACCATTTGTGGTGGTGGTGGTGAGGGGCGGGGGGTGTTCTGCTAGAATTGCAGCACTGGATGTCATCACCAGATGGATTTGGGACTGGTGCCTGAAGGTGACTGAACACCACTTTATGTATTTTGTCAGCCTAAAATTATGCAAAGTCAAGTGAGGCTCTTAATATAAGAGTGCTGTGGGAGTTATCTTAACAGTTTAAGCTAAATGTAAACCCTCCATTCTTGTGTGCATGTGAAACTAAAATATTTGTGTGCAATATTATTTACTTACTAGGAGGGTAGTAAAGCGCTGGAACAGGTTACTCAAAGAGGCTGTGGGTTTTCCATCCTTGGAGGTTTTTAAGACCTGACTAGACAAAGCTTTGGCTGGGATGATATAGTTGGGGATGGTCCTACTTTGAGCAGGGGGTTGGACAGGGGCAGGCAAGCAAAATACAGCTCACGGGCCAGATTTGACCTGCCAGGTAATTCCATGTGGCCCACAAGGCCCCTGTAAGACCTGGCACTGGGCTGCCCCTCTGCAATTGGTGCTTCGATGTAGGTGGTGCAGCTCTGGTTGCTAAGAAACCATATGGCTCACCTCAGCCTGGCCTGACCCAGCCCCAGCCCTAGCCCCAAGGCAGGGTGTGCTAGACACAAGAAGCCTCTGCCTGGCAGAGCTTGTGTCTGGTCACCCTGTGTTTGCTCCCAGCCCCCCTGCCTGCAGGAGTGGGAATGCAGGTACGGCCTGGTACTCCTGCTGGGAGAAAGGGACAAGAGCACAAGGAGCTGTGTGCTATGGGGCCAAGTAGGGCTGGCCTCGCACCCTGCCACCACATGGGCTGGGGCTCGGGTGGGAGGGCTATAGTGTTGGACTGAGCTGCCTCTGCATGCTGCTGCCACTTGTGGCCAGGGAGTCGGGTGGGAGCTCCATGTTATGTGGCCAGGTTGGGCTGACCCCACACCTTGCCACCATGTGTGGCTGGGAAACTCAGGGGGAGTGCTACTGAGCCAGGTGGGGCTGGCCCTGAAGCAGAAGATGTGTGTTACAGGGTGGGTGGGGCTGACCTGGCACACTGCTGCTACCTGCAGCTGGGGACTGGAGTGGGAGTGCAGGGAGCTGTGCATTATGGGGCCAGGTGGGGCTGGCCCTGCTCGCTGCCACCAATGCAAATCCAGGGACTGGCATACCCCTGGGACTCTGAGGACCACCCCCCCATACCCTCCCACACCCCCCACTATACCCCCAAACACACCCACACTCACCGCCCACCCTGCCCCACGCCACATCCACCATACGTACACTGCACACACATACACTCTATACCCCACCACACACACAGCCCCCATACACACTCCCATCCCTACCCACACTCAGCATACTCCCAAACACACCCACACACTCCCACCCTCCCCAACCACATATCCCACCCCAACTCCCCTCCACATCCACCCCTACCCTTCGCCACACACCACACCCACCATACCCACACTGCACATATACACCCACTCCCAACCCCCACCCCCACGTACATGCCCTTACCCCCCTCCCACACAATATACAAGGGTAAGACTGTATTTTGAGCTATTATGCAATTGTGTCTAGGTACACTATGCAAATACATATAAATCAGGACAATAATATTTTTTGTAATTAAAATTAAAATAAGTTATAGTAGATGTGTGATTTTTTTAGTATATAATTTGTTGTTTTTTTCCAGTTTCAAGGTGGTAGTACCCTCCCTCCCAAAAGAAGTACAGGCAACCCCCACTTAACACTGTTTTGCTTAGCGCTCTTTCACTATAGTGCTCATTTAAAATTCATACCTGATTCCACTGAGCTCTAGCCAGTTTCATTATAGTGCTCATTGAAATCACCAAGTTTTGGCGGGGGGGGCGTGGAGCCAGGCAGTGGTGGCAGCAACAACGAGAAGCAGTAAGTAGCAGTGAGTGGGGAGGCGGCCGTGAGCGTGGGGCCTGCACCAGTGCCCCAGGGCCAGGGCCAGCAAGGGCCCAGGGCAGGGAGGCAGGAACGCAAGACCCGGGCTGACACATGGTACTGGAGCAACCAACCAGCCAGTAAGCAAGGGGGTGGGGAGAAGTGACAGTGGCTGTGAGAAGCAGCGAGTGGGGTGGGCTTGAGCATGGGGCCCATGCTGGTGCCCTGGGGCCAGGGCCAGCGGGGGTCCAGGGTGAGGCGGGACAAATTATATTTATTGACATTAATTTCTATGGAATATTGGGTTTCGCTTAGGATGGTTCTGCTTAAAACTCATTTTTCCCGGAACCAATTAAAAGCACTAAACAGGGGTTGCCTGTACTTCCAGGGCAAAAGCAGGGGCTTCAGGGGGCAAAGGCCAGGGGTTAAGGGGTGGGACTTCTGGTCCCAAGATGGCGACCAGGTGGCAGGGCATCCCTCTGGGGCAGGGCTGCCCTTGCAGCCCCTGACAGCTTACCATAACTCATTAAGTGGCCCTTCAGCTGAAAAAGTTGGCCACCCCTGGACTAGATGACCTCCTGAGGTGCCTTTCAGCTCTAATTTTCTATGATTCTATGAAATATTGATTACTGATTGGAATGAGAGCTAGTGTTCATGGAGATCATCATGTCTAATGAAGCAGGCCCCAGGAGCAATGGGTCAGGTGGCCCAGATGAGACTAACCCTTTGCAGTCCCTGTTAATCCTCCAGGCCCCCTACCTCACTTAGCAGGTGATCAGGAAACCTTCCAAGAAGCTCTTCCCAAGGCACCATTGCTTTGGAGAGCCAGCACATACCTATGTGCCTCTGTCCAGTTCCTACACTGCATTCCCACTGGGTCCCAGCCTCTAAGTGCAAATCCTTCCAAAACTGGCAAAGGTCTTGTTTCACGTTGAGCCTGATAGCCAAAATGAAACTCCATTGAGGTCAGCAGGCCAGAAAGCCTGGGGCCTCAGCTCCAGGTGTCCCTTATGTGAAGACAAGCTCATGCTACTCATGCTATCCTGGAGGTTTTCAAGAGGAGACTGGACTGAACAGTCACCTTGCTGGGGTCACTTGACCCCAGTTGTCTTCCTGCCTAGAGCTCAGGGGCTGGACCTGATGGTCTGTGAGGTCCCTTCCAGCCCCTAACAATCTATGAATGCTCCCCCTCCTGTGCTCCTGGTGAATTGTGCAGTAGAGAGCAGGCAGTGGTGGCTAGAGCTCAGGTTCGGACTGCTCGAACAATAGCTGACCAGCCTGCATCACCCTGATGAGCCAGGCCTGGATGTTGGCTTGCTCTGGCAGTGAGGCTGGGACAGCAGCCACTTCCATATATTCATGAAGGCTCTTGTATGCAGGGAATTTTGTATTGTGCCACTCTGTTGGCTTGTGGGTAAGGTGTTTATATGGCTCCAGAAACACATGTTCAATCCTCACTCCAGACATGTGCCAAAGGCCGCTCCCAGTGGATCCAGGGGTACATGGGCTCTTGAGCTGGGGAGCCACAGATGGCTGGATGCTGTGCTAGTCAGGTCACTCCTTTCTGGGCTACCAGCTACAGAAACTAGGATGTCTTAGCCACACTAACCATACAGGTTTCTATGGCTGGTTGGACCTTTTGGACAACACCAATATAATTATACCAGTACAACTCCAAAAGTAGACTTTGACTATAGAGGTGAATTTCCCATTGCAGCTCTCACAGAATAAGCTGCCCCAAAAATAGCTCTTGATGCAATTATCCTTGGCATTGCTATTCTTTATACACATGACTGTATGTCACTTTATTTCCAGGTAAAACTGTTCCAGAATAAAGCCCCTTTTCTTCCAGGATACATCAATTCTGGAGCGTCCAGGCACTGGAGAGCTATTCCAGGATAGCAGTAATGGCGAACTTCCCCACACAGAGACGATTCCTTCAGCTGAATGCAGGAAGATGTCAAAAGCAAAAGCAAGCAACAGCAAGGGAGAGTGGAGGATCTGCAAAGCAAGGAGATCCATTTCTCTTGGTGCCAAGGCCCCCAGCACAGGTAAGATCAGATGGTGCTGCTGCCTGTGCTTTTTCTCTGTCTGGCAGTGCGCCGATCGGTTGCCATGGCAGATCTCCATGGCAGTGCCCTCCGTGTCCTGCTGAAACAGGGAGCATGCTCAGTGCTGCTTTCCTTTGAAGAATCCTACCTGCCAACCACAAGACAACACTCAGATCTACAGATAGGCCTTTATTGCTACATTCCAGTTAGCGGAGAAAAATACTGCCAGTGGCCCACAGAGCTTGGGGGTGGGGGAGGGAGGGAGGGAGGGAGAGTGCACAGGAACCAAGGGCACAAGGTGCAAATTCAGGACCTGTACATAACATACTCTTCCACGCCACATGTGTGGAGCCTATGAGACTCCTGCCACAAGAAAGTGTTGCAGCCAGGGCCTAAGTGACACTGAAAGAGCAGCTAGCTGCGCATTTCTGTGGCTAACGGGAGTACTCAGAGTTAGAGTGAGTGAACGTTGACGTTAGGCGAAGAATAGTCAACCTTTCACCCCACAGCTTGCACCAGTCTGTTGCCAGTGATAAGGGAGAGATGTAACTTGTGGCAGACCCTCTCTTAACTCATTCTACTTCTTCCTCTGCAGCATCTGGGAGGGCTGAGTGGATTGAACTGTGATCAGGCTGGCCACACCAGTGGTTTGGGGGGGATATTTGTTATATGTTACCATGAGGTTTGCTGAGCTGGCTGCTATGTACACACAGAATACAGCTTCTGCCCAGCTGAATAAGTTAAAATGTTCACATTCCTCTTGCTCTCCTAAACAACAGCAGTGTAAAGACTGCATTCCACTGTGCTGTCAGAGGAGTGCTTGTGATTGACTGGGGTGGGAGGCATGCATGTGACTGGGAGCCAGGACTCCTGGCTGCAATGGGCCCCAATGTATCAGGTAGCTCATCTGCATATCCTTACCATTAGCTTGTTTGCAACATTGCAGTATTCATCTAATAAATCCCCAAAAAGGGTTACTGTGACTGAGGCCTTGTGAGTAATCCAGGGTTTAATCAGAGAGGATCTTGCTTCTCACTAGATGACCTCCTGACATCCCATCCAGTCCACTTTGCTATGATTTTTCTATTATTCTACCCTTTCCCACCCCACAATATCTAGACCAATTAGTACTATCTGCTGCTGATTTTTTTTTTCTGAATATATATTGAGGAACCCTCTCAGTGCCATGGCTGTGAGCAGTGACTTGACCTTTTACTGGGTAGACAGTCTTGGGGTCAGGGACGTGATCCCAGAGAAAACTATTTTGTTTGGCCAAGTAATAAGCTGTTAGAAATCACTAGCTGGCCTCACTAGAGGCTGACAGCTTCCACCCATCAACATCCCATCAGCACTTGCATGTACAGCCCCAGTATCTCATTTCCAGCATGTCATATGGAGCTGGAACTAGCTAGGATGAACGTTTCCTGCCACTGTGACCACACACTCACACCAAGGAACATTTAGGCTTTGATAAAGATCCAGTGTTTTGGGAACCAGTAGGTCATGGCTTTAAACCTCAAAGTTCATGAGTGTTGTCAAGAGCCTTTCTTGGAACAGCTTGAAAGAGAAGTCAGGTACTGGCCAAGTCTTAACCAGACTTCCAGAAATAAGGTGCTGGGTACCCGTGGGGTTGACAAAATGGGGGATATGTATATGTAAAACCATTTCAGTGCGTTAACCATCCAACACCAGTAGCTGTCCTAAAGAGCATAACAGCCTATACTTGGTATCAGAGTTAATTTGATAACCCAGTAGGCACTAGCCTGTGCCATCATGCTCAAAGTCTTGCTGAAGATAGGATTTCAATGACGTTTGTAGTTGTACATTGTAGAATATTTTTAAAAAATCTGTGCACACGCCTGTGTTAAAAGAACTGGAAGGATGCATAGTGCAGAACTCAGAAGTTAGGAAACGCCAAAATGAGAGGGGTAGCCCAGGCATGCACAATGTAATGCCAGGCTATGCTTACATGGCCACAGGAGATTTCCTCCTTCATTCCCCACTTCCACCTCATACAATGCATGGGCTGACTTTTTAAAAAGTTTTCACTGTTTCAGAAGAGAATGAGATTGGGGAAAATGTATGTTTCAACATTCTTACAGCTGCTTTATTGAGGATTTCTAGGTGGGGGGAAGCCACCATAGGGTCAGGGATGTACCTCCTGCTGTCCCTGTGAAAATCTACCTAAATTTGGCTAAGTTAGAAGTCATCAGCCCTGGAAAACCTCAGGGTATACATGCTCAGTAGAAATGGAGTAGAAAGGCAGCTCAAACCACTAAGAGTCCATCCGCACTAAGCATGCTCCATACCTTCCCAGCATTTAGTGCTGACCAGATAGACTGTCTACGCTGTCTCACATACTTCATCCTCCTGCAGGGCCACTGAGCGTGTGCTTCAGTTTAGGGAGGGAAGGACTGAGCATGACTTTCAGGAGAAGCAACCTGACTCTTTTGTACTCTCAGTGCACCCTCTGCAAGTGTTCTGCATGAAGGGGGCAGGAAAGAAGTGAGAAGAAAGAGATGCAGGTCCGGGCACAGAAAGGCAAATGACAGGGAAGCAGAAGGTGCAGGGAGAAGCCAAATGAAAGCAGGAGAGTCTGTAACCAACAGAGCACTCTCCTGGAACCCTGTAAAGGAAATGAGAAGAAGATTCCTTATTCTTAGAGAACTGAAATATTGGGACCATCTCCGAAGCAGAGTGCTGGGGCAAGGATCCTACATCTCTTTAAGAGATGGATGATTTTTTGGCAGCAATGCTATGGACAGGACAGAGCTCAACTACCAGTTTGTGTGCTGTATAGTTATACAGTTGTGATGCCCAGATTAGGATATAAAGGGAGCTCTGTAGTGTGGCATACATGTGGCAATCCCAGGACTCAGGGCTTTGCTGGTCACTAGTTGGGGCCAGGGAGGACTTTTTTTCCACCTCATAAGAGGCCACTGCCTTGGGATGGGTGCAGGAGAGGTTCATCTTCCTTTGAGGTACTGGGATGTTGGTCACAGCCAAAGGCTGGGGTGCAGTGATGCTCATGTTGGTACTTAGAGAACTCAAGAGGCTCCTGGCAGAAAGGTCTTGCTGTTTCATGAGAGGCTGGATGTGTACTGGACAGGGAGGGGTCGAGAGCTGTACCCCCTACATTTGTTTTATGTTTTTATGTAATTTGTATCCGAGGCCAAATTAGCCAAAACTAATTCCAACTCTAGGGGTCCAGCACCATAAGCGGCCCTACTACTGGCAAACATCCTCCACCCGCACCTGAGGCTTCAGATGTTTCCAAAGCCTTTGGTGGGCATCCTGCTTGCAGGCCCATGCCCAGAGGCTCGGGGTTTGAATGCCCCCGGGTTTTGCTTGCCCTTAGCCATAAAGCCCTCAGAGCAGGCAAGGGAGAAGCCTCTTATTTCCATAAACTGGGCTTAAATCTGCTGCACCTCAGCAGGTCCTGAACCACGTCAGAAGAGCAGTTCTCCTGCATGGTGGTTCAAGAAAACTGCCTTCTTTAACACAGATACATGGTATTTCCCCTGCCAGGTTAAGAAGCCACTAGGCTTGTCCTAAGCCTTCAAGATGCACTCCTCCCTTTGGAGGAGGTCCTTCCCAACATGGAGAATGCAGGATGCCCCAGCATGGGCTCGGTCCCCATCCCAGGCAGGGTCTGCATGGTCTTAAACAGTGCCTGATGAAGGGAGCTTGGGGGCAGGAACCCCTCTTTCTCTATATTTATCTATCTATTGATGCATGGTGCTATTGGCAAGTGAAGCAGGGCAGAGACTTCCATAGATTTCATAGACATTAGGGCTGGAAGGGACCTCGGAAGATCATCAAGTCCAGCCCCCCACCCAAAGGGCAGGAAGTCAGCTGGGGTCATAGGATCCCAGCAAGATAAACATCCAATTTGCTCTTGAAGGTGTTCAATGTAGGTGCTTGAACCACCTCCGATGACAGGCTGTTCCAGACCTTGGGGGCTCGGATAGTAAAGAAATTCTTTCTTATGTCCAGCCTGAAACGGTCTTGTAGTAGTTTATGACCGTTTGACCTCATCATCCTTTGGGGAGCTCTGGTGAGACTAACCAGAGACTAACCAAAGTAATAAATATCTATCTATCGATAGATAGATAGGTCTCTAAAGGGGTGTCTCTGCCAGTAGCCTCACGCATCGTCCAGGTCTCACCTTGAGGGGGCAGGGCAGGGGGGCACCTGCCTCACCGAGGAGATGTACAAAAAGCTAGAAGTCTTGGTTCCAAAATGATACCTTGAATGCGACCAACGGGGACCATGGTCCATCACCAAGGAGATGGCGCTGCCAGCAGCTGCACAGCAGAGACCCCGGCCGCCAGCCGGGCGCTCCCCGCCGCTGGCCCGGGAGGGCTGCGCCGCGACTCCGCCCCGCGCGCGGCCGCGCCCCGCCCGCGGCTCTGTGCTGGGGCTGCAGCCCCGGGCGGCGGCGCGGCGGGATGGCAGCGGCGCGGGGCTGAGCGAGCGCAGCCATGGCCAAGCAGTACGACGTGCTGTTCCGGCTGCTGCTCATCGGCGACTCCGGCGTGGGCAAGACCTGCCTGCTCTGCCGCTTCACCGACAACGAGTTCCACCCCTCGCACATCTCCACCATCGGTACCGAGCCGCGCGCGCGGGGCCGGGCGGGCATCGGGGCCGGGCCGCCGGGGCAGAGCGGCTCTTTGTCCGTGGCGCCGCAGCGCGGCCCAGCGCGGCCGGGCCCCCGCCCGCAGACAGCCTGGGGCCGCCTCAGCAGCGGGGTGTCCCCGCGCACTGGAGCGGCCCTCAGGCCCGTGGGGCCTCTGGTGTGCCCAGCGGGCGCAGGGAGAGCAGAGCGCTCCTAACGTTTCCATCCCTGCGGGGTCTGAGCCGGTGCCCGGGCCGCTGCCCTATAACCCGGGGGAGGCCTGCAGGAGCTCCCCCACAGTGCATGGGCCCCATGCATACAGCCGCCTTCCCCTTGCAGTGCCCGGGGCACTGTGCTGGCTTTGGTACGGAGGGCCCGATCTCTGGGACCCCTCTGGTGGTCGGACCAGGCACTGGAGTCTTTCTGCCAGACCTCGGTTCCACCTTTGGGAGGTTGCATTGCCTAATCTTCCCCTGCCAGCTCAAGAGGTTTCTGTAGTCTCCTTGCTTCCCACCACAGACTGGCACATCCCATTGTTGCGTGTTGTGAGGGCCCTGTTCGGCTTTGCCCCAGGCCTGGCTGCACTGCAGCAGGGGGCTGATATGACCATAACTGAAACTGGGTGGGAGAGAGCTTTCCTTCAACATCCAGCCCTTTCTCTAGCTGAAGTACACGGCAAGGACTGCCATTTTCTGGAGGAGAAAGTACTCCCAGCATCAAAGAACTAGAGCTATGTTTCATTTAGGAGGGGAGAGAACCTGCTTTCTTCCTGTATATGGTCATCTCTCTGTTGGGCTATATGCTCAGCAAAGGGACTGGTCATCCTGTGCTTGAGGTCACTTACTCTCTTGTGTGTGAAATCAGCCCTTGGGGCAGCAGCTTTCCAGGAGCCAAGGTCTGACGATTGCAGGAGGCTCTGTTCCATTTAATTCCCCCTGCCCTGAGTTCTTCAGGAACCACACTGTGGGGCTGCATAGCTGGATATTGCTGTCTACTTGTCTTCTGCTTCACGCTCACCCCAGCATGATCAGTGCCCTGGAGAGTCTGGGGAGACAGAGCTGTCTAGCTGCGAGAAGAGAGGAACTCATGTTCCTCCAAGCCTAGGTGCTCCATCCCAGCCAGGGACAAGGAAGGAGATTCTCCTTGAACTAGCCAAGCCACCAGTTGCCCTTGTGCTCTCTGAAGCCTGGAAGCTAGTGGGACCCAAGCTATTTTCTCTGCAATCCCAAGGGCTTGCTTCTTAAAGGAAAGCTGATGTTTTCCCATAATCACCTGACTCAGGAGGCTGGGGCTTTATGAAAACCAACCGATGCTGAACTCTGGATAATCAGATGGCAGGAGCTGGCAGTGGTTTTGGATGCGTCTGCCCGGGCACTTGTATCTTGGCAGTCAGTCTCATGAATGCTGAATTAGTGTGGTTGCCTCTCTGAACTTGCTTCTTTGGAGTGGGGGTGGTCCAACCTAGTGTGACCTCTGAAGGAAAGCAGACAGCAGGCTACTTAGAACAAGTCATTGCTGCTAAACTCAGGCCTTCACCCTAGTCATAGCGATCTGGGCAAACTTGTATTAATACTGCTTCTCTGTGACTCACCCTGGTACAAGTTTAGCCCTGGCTCAAACAGGCACAACTCCTGTTATCACTAATGCTTATATCCCAAGGTAAGTTTTGGCCCCTGGCTACCATGCTGAATGGCTGTATGGCTACTGCTTCTGTGTTTCATGTGGTACTGGCTCCTCTCCTTGTAGGATCAGATTCTGAAAGGTGCTGCATGATGTGCATACCTGTGATGATACGGGGCTAGCTCAGTGACCCGAAAGGGCCTTTCAGGTCTGCTTGTCTTGCTGTGATTTGACTCAAGGCAGAAAACAAACAATAGCTCACTTGGAAGGGTCTTGATCCTTAAGCCTGGCTTCCAGATGTTCAGGGGTGATTATATTGGACCCAAAGCAATTCAGTTTGGCGGCCCTGGTATGATTTTCTCAGAGGAAGATCTCTTGTTTTCTTTCTTCTCTCCACCTTTCTATTGATTGAGCCACACCTGAAACATGATGTTTCACTGTGAATTTCAGATCTGGAGCTAGAGTTCTCACAGAATATGATTGTTTGGAAGTGATATATGCAAGAGTAGAGATTAATTCCATTTAAAATAGCAGCTAGCTGTGATGTCTACAACTGAAGTATGTCAAAACTTGCAGTGATATCACACTAGGTTCTTGACTGATGATGAGAAACAGGATTGGCCCTGCCTCACTTCCTTAAACATAAGCCTGAATTCAGATTTAAGCTTTTTCAAAGTTCACAGGCATTTGAGGCCTGAGACCTGTCCTGACGATCTCTCTTGTGGTATCATTGGTTTTTAGGGCACATATTTGAGGTATTTCTGTGTGTTTTTCCTTAAAGCCTCACCTCCTGGAGTCCAATGATTGGACAAGACTCTCTGCTTAGTTGTATAATGGACATTTCTGGCCCTTATGATTGTAGAGGAAAGCAGGAAAAACAAGACACCCAAAAGATCCAACACCAGAAAGCAAATTTTTAAATCCCCAGTATTGTGGAATGATGGATTAAGAATGAGTCTCCTGGCTTTTGGGGGCCTAACTCATGCTTCTCCAAGAATCTGTTCTCAAGACTGCTGTCACACTGTTTCCATAGAGCAGGGATAGACAAAGTTTTTTGGCTGGAATGCCAAAAAAGCCACAATGTCTATCTTGAAAGGTGCCAGAGTGCTGGCATGCCGGAGCCTGGAGCAGCTATTTGCAGCCTCCCAGCTGCAGCCAGCCCATGGAGCCTAATCTGCTTGCAGCAGGACTTGCAGCCTCCCAGTTTCCTGCTGGGAATAGCCTGAGCTCCGTGGCTGGCAGCAGCAGCTGCTTAGAGCCTGGGCTGGTGGTGGTGTGCCAAGTAAAATGGCCTTGCATGCCATGCTAGACCCCTGCCCTAGAGACTGGTAGAGAAACGGAGTAGGGCAGTAGGAGGGACCCTTGTGGTCAGGTTCCCTCATTTAGAAACACAACAAGTTCCAGCTGGAAAATGCAGCAGCTGAGGCTTTTTACAAAATGGGATCCTCTGTCTTCATCTGACAGATAAACAAATAGTGTGGCTGCTGGGAGGGCCAAACACCCCTCAGCCCCTGTGGAGTTTAATGGAGTGACAGAACAGCTAATCTGGACTTGGAGCCAGTGATAGAAGAGACCTAGGGTCAGCTTCATAGAATCATAGAGAAGTGGGGCTGGAAGGCACCTCTGCAGGTCATCTAGTCCAACCTTCTGTCTGAGGCAGAACCATTTCTATCCAAACAGTCCCTTGCAAATCATCTAACTTGTTACTAAAACTACATAGTAAACCCTGCCATGCAACTACAAGGTGTAGCACCTTAATCTGCCACAGGTAAAGCAGGGGGACAATGGTGGTCATTGTCTTGCTGCCACGAGGGTTGTTAACACATACTCAAAAGATCCAAGGAAGAGAGCCACGCATCCCAGTACAGGGAAGGCAGACCCCCCACAATAGTCCACACCAGTCTGACCATGGGGTAAAATTCCTTCCTGACCCTAAATGTGGCAGTTGGTTGGATCCTAAGCAAAGGAACCTCTGGGTTTTAGTTCTTGCAGGAGTACTGGCACACCTCAGTCAAAATCCCCAGCCTTGGCAGCAGCTAACCCCCAATGCTTCTGCGGAAGGTGAGGAAAAACCCTTGTTGTGTAGCAACAGGAGGGAGAAAAATTCCTTCCTGACCTCATAAGGCAACCAGCAAAGCTCAGAAGCATGGGAAATACCAACAATAGAGCATAGACATTCCTGCTGTGCCACTGACTTCCGAATCCCTTTAGTCTCTTTGTGCCCCTGTCCTGCCCCATAATATAGATGTAACACCCCTGCCATACTGCTTGTTAAAGACAGGAGGTATCTGAAACCCTGATTGGAGAGGTGAGTTTAGAAATCCTGGCTTATGTGCTCAATAGTTCTCTAGGCTTTTTCTGCCATGCAGGCAAAACTATGTCCCTATGCCCTGGGTGGGTCTGCAGATGGAAGGGGGTAGACATGGACATGGGTGGCATTTCAGTGACACAGGGCACTGTGCCTACTCCCAAGAGTTGTTGCTGTTTACTTTCTAGCCTGTCCTTCTGATTGCTGTCTAATTATGTTACCTTGGGAAGTCACATAGTGTCTGCAGAGCCAAGGATCCTGCTTCACTGTGCCACAACACTGATCTTTACCATGGCATGGGGGGGGCACTTGGCAGATGAAGGGCTGGTGGTCAATGGACAGGATCACTGCCACATCTGGTTTGGGTGCAAAAGCACCCTGACTCTCCCTGTGGTCACTGGAAATGGCTGCACTGTCATATGTGTTGCAAGCATGCAGCCCCTGCCCAGGCAGGTCCAGAGGGGGTTTGGTAGTACAGTTGCATTCTCCTTTAATTCCTGTTCTAGTCAAAGTTTAACATAAATTGCCCAGCAGGGACAGCCACATTTCTATTCAGGTGGAACTGAGGGAGTCAGTTAACTTAAAGGCTCATTACTTTCTGTTTGATTCCTGCTAATCTCTTCACAGCTTTCTCTAATCAAGCTATTTTCTTCTACAATTGTTACCTGTGTTATCTATTCCTAGCAATTTGCTCACCTACCCTATGGTGTCCAATACAGGTCTGTCCCTATCTAGGTACCTGTACTGAGTGGCATTGGGTGTTTATAAACATGTTCTCTGTGGCTCTGAGAGCTGCTCTAATTAAAGCACCCAGAAAGTCTCATATACCAGTATCCTTGCATTTCAAAATGGTGGTTGGGGCACTTTTTCTAAAGCACATTGATACACAAGATGTAAGTGGTTGCTGGAGCACAGTAATTGAGTTTGCTCTGACATGCTAGGATTACAGCGTGTCAGAGCAGCCTCCCTGCTCGTGTATAGGCACCCTTTGTTCCTAGGGGATTTGAACCCACAACAAATCAGATGCAAGGAGGGACAGGGCTAGGTAAGCTGAACTGTGCCACGGCAAAGCGGTCAGTAACAGCAGGGATTGCAAAAGGGGTAAGTTACTGTAGTGACCCATTCCTTCAGTCACATTTGGGTGCTCAGAGGGGCAGGGGAGGGCTCAATGGCATGTTAGAGTGGTGCTGCCAGGGCAGCATAAACCCAGGTGAAAGGTCCAGGTGGCTGAGGGATGATGGGGAAGAACCTGTTTAGGGTGCAGTGGGTGCATGGGGGCAGGATAGGACTTGCTGGGATATGAGGGGACAGTGATGTCTGATAGGGCTTGGGGAATAATGGGGTGAGGCTGAGTATGGGGGATATTCATAGATGTTAGGGTCGAAAGGGACCTCAATAGATCATCAAATCCAACCCCCTGCATAGGCAGGAAAGAGTGCTGGGTTCAGATGACCCCAACCAGATGCCCATCTAACCTCCTCTTGAAGACCCCAAGGGTAGGGGAGAGCACCACCTCCCTTGGGAGCCTATTCCAGATTTTGGCCACTCTAACTTTGAAGAAGTTCTTCCTAATGTCCAGTCTAAATCTGTTCTCTGCTAGCTTATGGCAATTATTTCTTGTAACCCCCAGGGGCGTGTTGGATTACAGGGGACAGAGTGGAACTAGGGGCATTTGAGGTGGCAGAGTCAATGCATAAAGGGCAGTGAGGGACTTTTTTGGGGCATGGTGGAGTGTCTGAGGGACCTACATGTTGGGGTTCAGGCAGTTCTGTGTGTAGTCAGGTTGGGGGTTAACAGCTGTACTTGTCTGGCACCAGGTGCCTGCCCCACCATACAGCTGGCAGTCATTCCTTGCCACAAACTCAGTTATATGTTTTTGCTTGGATCTCAGACTAAATATTATAGCTCTAGACTCCTAAAGCTTCTAATTTATTTTTAATTGGAGAATAATATGCATTGTGTTATGTGATGATATACCACCTCACTCCCCTTTCAAAATCCTAGATCCATCCATGTACCTGCTGTGAAGGGTCAAGAAGTTTTCATTCTTTGTGGTGCCATGCAGTGGATTAAAAATCCCCACAGTGCCTCCCTGAAGCTGCTCCCTGCTGCATCCTTTCCTGAACTTCTGGAGGGGTTGAAGCACTTAGTGCTAGGTGCTTTCTGACGAAGCAGAACCATGCCTTTCATGTGCACCACAGGCACCTGAGCATTCACCCTCTGCTGACAACATTTCTGCCAGCAGTGAGGATGACCTCGTGCCTCCTTTCACAGTCTGCCCCATTACTTTGATTAAGCCCCTTTTCTTTGGTCAGATATAACCTTGCTTTGCTACCTTGTGGCTAGAGGACGTTGTTCCCTAGCAACTCCCTCCCAGAGAAGCAGCCCTGGAGTCCAGACGATGGAAGGTGTGCACTCAGTATGCTGGTGAGCCCTTTCTTCTGTAAGGAAGCAAAGCAGGTGAATTTCTTTCTCTTCCAGAGTCTTGAGCTCATAGGCAAGAAACAGGCAGGATCTATGATCAGATGGTAATTTAACATGGTTAGAAGCAGTCTGACAAAACTCAGCTTGTTAATCGAAGGCCCCTGGTGTCTTTATGCATGTGACAGATGCTCTGCAATATTACACAGATTTTTATGGGCTTGTCTGTAACTGTATTCCATCTCTGCCCTGCTCTGGGCACTGGGCCTGTGGCCCCTGTCTCCACCTCTTTTGGGCACTGAGTCCCCTGGCCTTTGTCCCACTCTGCTCTGGGCACTGCTGCCCCTTTTTGGGCTCCAGGTCCTCTGGCCCTAGGCTCTGCCCCTCTCTGGACTTGCTGCCATTTCAGGCTGTGGGCCCTCTGGCTCCAGTCTGCACTTTGTGCCTGACCCCTAACAGGGCCCAAAGCAATCACATGCCGCTCAGGCACTAATAGGACCTCTGAACTAACCCTCAGTTTCTTCCACAAACCAGTATAAAATATGACAAAGGAATATGCCTCTCTGGCTACCTACCTGTACAACAAGGCTTCCTCTTATCCTGGGTCACATTCCTCTGCAAGGTAGATGCGTTCTATTTGCTTTCCCCAAGGTAACACTGGTGCCAACTGTAGGAGCTCTCTGGGTCTTTGTTGCTCCTTCCACTTCAGCCTCCAGGGCCAGACTGTCTACTCTGGCTCAGCCCCTGGGTTTATAGAGTTGGAAGCTATGCCCCATTTGGTCATATGGCTCTCTGAGTTCCCACAGGTGTTTCCCGAGTAGGCTTCCGGACTAGCCTTCAGTGCAGTTTGCTAGTTCACTGCTTGGAAAGCAGCACCTGTGCTCCCAAGCAGGGTTCTGCCCTGCTGGATTATTGGAGGGTAGCCAGCTCTGTTGAGCAGAGTAACTCCTAGCCTCTGCCATTTCCCCAGCTGTTTATTTTCCTTGTAGCCAGCCCTGCCTGCTACTCTTTTCTCTTCAAGTAACAAGAGCCTTCTGGCTCTCTGTTCCAGCAGGACAGCTAGACATGGGATTAAGACCTTTGGACCTGCTACTGCTCTGGTGGGCAACCCCTGGACAAGTTGTTTCCCCTCCTTCCTGGGACATGCTTAGACTTTGGGCTGTCTGGCCATAGATACCCTGTGGGGCGTGGCACGCTGGGACCTTGATATGTATTGACACCATTGTGATACCCAAATAAATAAGAGACTCTGCTTTCCCCTCTTTTCATGCTTCTGGCAGTGGCTGGTTTTCTACACCCCCCTAATCTCTCACTTAATAGCCGACATTTAGTTCAGTGGTGTGAATGGGAATGTTTGCATGCTGTGTCAGGCCCAGTGACTGTATCCCAGATCCGGTAGGGGGGAAAAGCAGAGGGTGGGAGGGTCAGTGCAGTGAGTAGAAATGGCTTAGATGAAGTTTGAATTCTCTCTAGAGGCTTTGTAGTACAGCGGTAGCACTGCCCACTGCTTTCCTATTCTCTGGTTCTGTTATAATTCTGCTGAGCTTTAAGCAATCAGGCATGGGCTGAATCTCCCTGGAAAACTTGTCCAGTCTTTTCTGGGGAGAAGGTCAGGGAAAAGAATATAGTGGTTTCACACATTAAAAAAAAAAATCCCATGTTTCATGGGTGCTGGTGGGGGCTGTAGTAATGAGTGATGGGATGAAGGATCAACCGTCACCTCTAAAGTCTGCATGACAGAACCACAGTCTCCTGGACCAAGCCCAGTGTGAGGCTGTGTCAGGGATAAAGCCTGTATCCCTATGTCTTTCACGACCGTGAGGATATTCTCTCCATGATTTGAGTGTGGGGTGCAGAGTAGGAATTTGAGGGGGACATGATAAGGGATGACCTTCTGAGACTGTGACGGTCAAGGGATGGGCAGCTAGAAAGGGGAAGCCTTGAGTGACTTTTAGGGAGGGCACTGGTAGGTCTGAGGGGGGAAATAGGCTTCACTCAGGCCAGGCAAAAAATGGTGAGCAAGGAACTGGGTGCTCTCCAGTTAGGATGCAGGCTCTGCTAGAGCCTACTTGTAGCTGGAAGCTTCATCCTCAGCTCATACTTGCTTGCACTGCAGGCCACTGCAGTCTGAGCTGAGCCCTCAGTGAGCCAGTTTGGTGGGCTCATTTGTCACTGTCATCCTTCTCCATCCATATGGGTATGTGCCACCTTCTACACTTCAGCCATGACTGGGGGCAAGGACTGCTTGGTATATTTATAGGGACAAGGGTATATCTTGAGCAATACTGCTGTCTTGCTGTTTGCTACATGCTCTTGTGTGGTGGGTCCTCAGACCCCTGCTGATCCTCACAGAGACTTGAATCAACTCCTGATGACATCCTGGGGCTACAAACTCAGCTTCCTTTTAACAGCCCTCACCCTTTAGACATCTCAGCCCTAGTGCTGTGCAGCAGGCACTGGCAGGGGCCTGAGTCTGTGGTGCTGTGCACATGCTCACCACAAGGTCTCCCTGATCTCACTCTGTCATGGCATGGCAGTCATTCCTCTCAAATCCCACCCCATCTATTCTTCCCCAGAGCATAAGTAGCCTAGGAAATTGAAAAACATCTATGAGCTCTGAATCTTAGAGCTCAGATGGCTGCTGAGGGAGGTTTGCTGCTGTAACTGATTGCCTGAGAGGGTGTGAACTCCCTCTCACAAGGAGTTCTTATATGCTGGTTAGATGACCACTTTGCTGGGATAGTTCAGGCAGGGCTGATCCTGGCCTGAGGAAGGGATTGTACTAGATGTGACTTCTTGAAGCCCCTCCTGTCCCTGTTTGTGAATGGGCATTGGCTAACAATGCCAGTCCATCGACTGATCTCTCCCTCCCTTTCTCTCCCTCTCACACACACACACCATGGATGTGCAGCAGTGCCTGCCCAACAACAGCAGTGACAAAGCCTTCACTGAGTAGTCCAGCAAAATCTGGTCCCTTCTTCTGTGCAGCTGGTCTTCTCCAAAGACAGCCCCAGCCTTTTCCTGTATACCAGAGGCAGGCAATTATTTCAGGCAGAGGGCTGCTTACTGAGTTTTGGCAAGCCATCAAGGGCCACATGACAGACAGCCAGGGGCAGATAAATATTTATTTTCTAAATTTTTTAGGGAGCCTGCAGGCCGCATTTTGCCCATCCCGCTCTATACTGAAGGGGCTAATTGACTATGTAAAACAGCTACTCAGACACCCACCTTTCTGGTTCAAGAACCAGTGCTGTCTCCAGTTCTGTATCCATTTGGTTACAAGAAGATGGACACCTGCTTCAGAGTAGGGGGTCCATTTAAGGTTAAGTTGGTTCTTCCAAAGTCATGTAGAGTAGCCTGCCAGTTCTTTAGTAATGACTAAGGGCTGGGCCTGGCAGTTTGTACACTGGGGTGTGCAAGGGAGTATCTCAGGATCTTGGTGCTTTCTGCAACTGACCAAGCTCAGGGTACTGGGGTAAAGTGACAGGAAAGCTAAATGACATGCTAGGGACATATGCAAAAGCTGTGAGCAAGACTGAATGGACCCCTTTGTCTCAGAGTGACCATGCCAGTGTGCTGGGTCAGTGCTCAACACCCACAGGCTTCCAGGAACGGCTTTGTGGTTAGATATGGGATGAGGCACTTATAGTGCCAGGGTGTTGCCAGCTGCTCATCTGGGCATCTATTCCATATCAGTCTCACTGGGAATTCAAACTCTTCAGAGCAGGAGCTGTTTCTTCTGAGCTTATCCAGTGCTAAGCACAGTGAAGATCTGTATCTGTGGCTGTGAGGCCCATACTGGCAATATATACAGTGCTCATGTGGAAGATGTAATTTGGTGACACTTTTAATACCTTCCCCTTTGCAGGGATACTTTGGGACTCTCAGAAAAGTGTCCTGAGGTACTGTTTTCTGACAGTGCCTCAGAAATATGGAGCAGCTTGCAGGAGCAGCCTTCTCACAGTCTCCTTGTTGGCATGCTGGGCCTGTCCTGTTCTTTCTTTCTTTGCTAAATCTATATGCTTCCCTTCCCCCCACCCCAAAAAAAAGGCTCAGGTGGCTTGTGATACAAAACAAAATGTTATAGAAACAGAATAAAATATTAAAGTAAGGTAATACAACCAAACAAGCTCCCAAAACACCAACAATTCAAAAGCAATCCACCCCACCCCTCCTACTTCCCTGCCTCTGAAAAGGGGGGACCCGTCCCACCTTCCCAACCCAACCTTGCTTCCCAGCCCACATTCACTTACTCACTACCTCTATAAAAGAAAGCAACCAGAAAATAGTTTCCTGTCTACCCTCCCTCATATTCTTCCCATTCCTATCCATTCTCACTCCCCTGCCTCATAGTGGAGCCCCCCAGCCCCTCACCCTGCACACTGCTTACTTTCTCTTCCACTCTTCCAATCTGTACCTCCTTCTCATAGGGGGCCATTGCTGTCCCAAAATCCACTCACTCAATTCCTGCCCCGCTAGGAAGCAAATTATTCAAGATCTAAACAATAACAACAAACAATACAATACCCACTATCCCTCTCTCTGTCCCCTGTCAGGGGGCAGACGAGGGCAATACCAGAGCAGGCTGCTGTTCTTTTAAGAAGCCCCAGGCTGGTCAGACCCAACCGACTTCTGGCTTAGGTAGTCATGTAGCATACCTGATGCTCAGTATCCCAATCCCTCTGCTTCCCCTGAGAGTAGGCATCTTTAGTATGCTAGCATCAGCTGCTTGTCTTCCTGATGCAGGTCTCCTCTGAAGCAGAGGATGGCCCCTCTATTGCACTGCCAAACCTGAATCAGTGTACCTTGACAAGGCAGACCGAGTGAGCTCAGGTGACAACGCTGCCTCCTGTTGAAGAGCTGTTGCTAGGCTTCTTATGGCATCATTGTAATGACATTGGCCTATGGCTCAATGGAGTCGAAACACACAAAATGAAACCCTCCAGTGGTAATGGTTCCTTTTACTGAAGCACTGCCCTAATTAGCTGGCTCTGGAAGGTGGCTGTGTGCACAGCACAGCCACTGCTGTAAAGCTGTACCATGGACAGCTCCACACAGGGATGTGCGTCCTCTGCACCTCCATCCAGAGTCTCCTATTTCTGTTTAAACACACCGTATACCACAGGGATCAGATGGCTGTGAACCCTGGTGCCCTCCCCCAGACAGGCAGTCTGAGACACGAAATGACTGTTGTTACTGTTGGGATTGAATGCATGACTCTGCTCTCTAAATAATAATAATTAGCAGCTGACGAATTCTCAATTTCCTGCCAGGGCAAGATCTAAATCGGTAGAAACCAAGGAGGAGGGAAATGTTTAGAAACACATTTCAATCCGAGGCCTTGTTATTCTTCCAAATCACTCCCAACAGGGGGAGGGCAGAGAAAATGAGTCACAGGCCTGAGTTGAAATCCTAGCTAAAAAAATTTTGGGGGTATCTATGCTGTTCAGCACAGCTGGCCTCAGTAACCAGCCACAGTACTATGCATCAACAGCCAGAGGAGACTGGACAGGTTTTGGAGCTGGTGATGGGAGGTAGGCTGGACAGGAAATTATTTTTTTGTCGCACAAAACATTCTGAGATTTCAGAAATATTCCTGTTCTTGACCCAGACAAAACCAAGAAGGTTTCCCTACAAATCAAGAGGGAGCTGCACTAGACAGCCAGGACTGGTGGTTCTGTGTGCCTCAGCTGTGGGAGACAACTTTGCATCCTTTCTTTGACTGCTTCAGAGCAGGGACTTGCATCTGGGTCTGTCTCACTTTTACCAGAAATGCCATCATTGGAGAGAGCTTGCCTGGCAAAGCTTAGTCATGACAAGTCTGTTCCCATAACATTATGATTTTGATACATCACCCTTTTCTGACTGCTTGAAAAATTCCTGGCCAGCTTTAATTGAGTGGTGAAGCTCCACTAGCTCACAGTGAGCAGGATGGTACCCCCACAGTTTTCTCAAGTGATTTGCCAATCTGGGAATATATGCATGTCTGCATGTTTGTCTGGGGAAGATGCATAGAGCATCACTGCTGGATGTAGCCAGGCAGGGCTCTCCTCTGTTTTCCTCTGGGCAGCTTTACACAGTGGGTTTCTAGAGTTGATTAGCATTCAGTGGCTTCTGATTGTTTGATGCATTTAGCTGTGGGGAGGAGGGAACACAGCATAATAAATGGTGCCAGCCCTGCAGCAAGGTTTTTCTGCCCTACATTTACCTGCTATGTATCAGTTGACCTTAATCTGGTAAATTCCAAATTAAACTAAATTGGCATAAGCCAAAATTAAGTGTCCACATATGCATTAGCATGGATTTAACTGAACTGAAGTTAAATGGGTGTAATTGTTATAAACAGCCAAAGTCTCTGGTAGCAAAGGCAGAAAGCCTGTATGGAAGGACATTGCAGGAATCTCTTTCTTTCTCTGAGGTTTTGCAAAATTCCCTTTTTAGGGTGTGGCCTACCCTTGCTCTCAGTGCTCCTGTGAGAGAGAGGCCCTCTGTCCTGTTTTTTGGGATATTATGTATTATGCCTGAGGTGCATGGAGTGTTTAAGGAGGGGTAGAACCCTTGTTTCTCAAACAGCGATACCTTGTTGAGGTGGTTTGGGATTACTCACTCATATCCAACTCTTACTAATAGCTCTGCATGTTGTGCCTTGGGCAGCCACTTTCACCAATGGGCTGAACTTGGTAAGGGGGGACAGTTCTCATCATTAAGAGCTGTCCTCTGATCATCACAATGGCAGCTGAGATGGAAGAAGACATTTCTCAGCGGCAAAGCTGGCGGACAGAGATGACAGTAACCACAGCCACTGCTTTGGGGTTTGCCTTGGGAGAGGTGAAGGCTAGGAGTAAACCCTGACAGAAAATCTGGAGTGGAGCCCCTAAGGCGGTTAGGCAATTATTCAGTCGTCTTTCTAGCAGCTCCTGCAACTTGCCTGGCCCCACATTGTATTGGTTCTACCTTTCCAGTGGATATGTTGGCAAAATCAAAAGGGTGATTCTGAAGCTTGGGCAACTCTTGATCACTTAGTAAATGCCCAGTCTTTTGCACCCTGGAGAGGTTACTCCAGCTTTGTCAACACATTGAAACAAGTAGGAATCAACAGTTACTGGTTATAAGCCATGGATTGATTGGCAGAGATCCAGGTGCCAGGGACTGTCTCCCATGGTGAAAGAGGTCATCAC
The DNA here is from genome assembly GCF_052110815.1 of Crocodylus siamensis. Lineage (NCBI taxonomy): Eukaryota > Metazoa > Chordata > Crocodylia > Crocodylidae > Crocodylus > Crocodylus siamensis. The sequence continues at coordinate 165,541,611 of NC_143396.1, read as the reverse complement.
ACCTCTTTGGAAAACTACCACCTGCCTGAAGCATGGCAGTCCCCAGCCAATAAGGTGTTTTCCTGTCACAGTCTGGTGCTTCAGTGGGTGCTTGGAGCTTAGAGATTCAACTTGAAAGCAGACTGCTATCACATACTACCAGCTACTACGAAAAATGTAAGGAGAAAACTTTCAATCCTAAAGACTGGAAGTTGGAATGTACGGACAATAACCCCAGGTATATCCGACAACTTCTAAACCATTAACAACACATGCGAAAGTACAGTAATTGATGCAGAACTGCTGAGACTGAACGCTGATATTGTCACTCTACAGGAGACCAGACTACCAGGCACTAGCTGCCTGAAAGAAAAGAACTGCAACACCAGAAAAGGGTAGTTTATACATACATAGATTCTATGAATTTATGAACTACCCTTTTCTGGTGTGGGAAACAGCCCAAAGAAACTGGAGATCGTGTTGTTAGGTTTGGAGTAAAAAATAAGTTGCTGTTTGCAATAGAACCCACAAACAAAGGCTCTGAAAGATGTATGGTTCTTTGACTCACTACTACCTCTAGTCCTGTCAGTATCTTACATGCATATGCTCCAGCTCTTACCACTTCATCTGAATCAGAGGACTGCTTCTATGATGAGCTTAGTACTTTAATAATATTTCACCCAAAGAAAAAATCCTCCTGCTCAGAGACTTCAGTGAAAGGGTTGATGATGGTCACGCTGCTTGGCCTTACTGTTTGGGGACCAACAGTGTTGACAAAATGAATAAAACAGACACAGTTTACTCAAGCTATGTTCATGCAGTGAGCTGCGTATAACAAATTATTTCTTCAGTGAGAAACCTCAACATAAAGTATCTTGGTGCCACCCACAATCTGGACACTGGCATCAACTTGACCTAATTATCACCTCATGGGACTTCCATGATGTAATTGTTATGCAATCCTGTCGGAGTGCTGGCTGATACCGATCATTCATTGGTATGCGCTAAAGTCAAATAGCATCCCAGGAAATTGTACAAGAGCAAGAACCTCTCCTTACTATGAATAAATGCCACATGACTGAAAGCTAAAGACACATCCTCTCAATTCACTAAAACTCTCTCCGGGGCTCTATCATATCTTAAGCTGTATAATACTGCTGAGGAGAAATGGCTTCAGCTCAAAGGAATGATCTATCGAACTGCCTTGGATTCTTGTGGCAGGCAGTCCTTGACTTACAATGCTTCCAGTTACAACATTTTGCACTTACAATGTTTATAAATTGACACCCTGTTTCAACTTTATGATGTCAGTTTTGATTTACAATGCTTGATCTGATGCAATGTCATGCCAGTGAACAAGTTTGCTGCATAGCCTATCTGCCTGGAGAACATCTGTCCAAACTCCCTTGGACACTTTCTGTAAGAAAGTAGACAAGACTCCAGAAAAACCTGCAGCCAAGACGCCTGAGAAGACTCCCTTCAGCCAAGAACCCATCAAAAAGTCCAGCAGTCACCTCAAAGAAGGCCTTCCAAATCAATATGGTTGCTATTTACAATATAAATACATTAATGTTGCTATATTACTCATCTATAATTGACTGAGTACAAAATTCTGGAGTATTTTTGGTGAAAATAGGGTATTGGGCCTTGGTTCAGGAACCAATCCCCCATTTATAACATTGTTTCTTATGAGAAAATGCATTCTGAGTTACAACATTTCGACTTAAGACACCGTATTCAGGAACCAATTGTGTCGTAAGTCTGAGGATTGCCCGTACCTTGCATTGCAGCTCAAATGGCTGGCTTGTTGAGAACTCATCTGAAATGATCCCACTCATAGAAAAGAAATGGTCAGTTGTCCTTAAATATAAATGTGATCCTAGCCACTCCAACTTTCAGGCACTTCAGGAGATCCAGCAAAAGGTCAAACATACATTGAGACGGTGTGGAAACTATTATTGGCTACAACTGTGCAAAAGTATCCAAAAAGTTGCTGACTGAGGTTACATGCAAACAATGTTTGGGGGCATTAGGAAAGCTCTTGGGCCTGTTCTGTGGAAGACCACCCCTTTAAAATCCTCCACAGGTGAAGTCATCAATGACCACAGTAAGCAGATGGATGAATAGGTTGAACATTACTCAGAGCTCTTTTCTTGTGAGAATGTGGTCCGTGACTTTGCTCTCAACCTCTCAACCCTGACAGCACTTGGTCATGAACCTACTGTAGACAAAGTAGAAAAAGCCATTGATCAGCTTGTTTGTGGTAGAGCCCCAGGTGTGGATTGCTTACTGGCTGAAGTTATTAAGTGCAGGAAATCCGTCCTCCTCTTCCATCTCCATGAATTAATATGTATGTGTTGGAAACGAGGTGAAGTTCCTCAAGACATGAAAGATGCAAGCATAGTCACTCTACAAAAATAAAGGTGATACTAGCGACTGCAGTAACTATGGTGGTATATCCTTTACTTTGCATCATGGGGAAGCTGTTCACTGAAGTTGTTCTACTAAGACTGCAGACCCTTGTGGATAGAGTCTACCCTGAGTCTGTGTCGTTTTAGATCCGGTAGATCTGTGACAGATATCATATTCTCCTTGAGACAGCTACAAGAAGCTCCACAAACAAAAGAAATCTTTGTACATAGTATTTGATCTCACCAAAGCTTTTGATCTTGTCAGCAGAGGTGGCTTGTTCTGAATCCTGAAGAAGACTGGCTGCCATCCTAAGCTCCTAAGCATCAAGTCCTTCCACATCAGTATCCATGGAACGGTGCAGTTTGGATCACATTCAGAAGAATTTGAAATCAAGAGTGGTACCAAACAGGCCTATGTCCTAGCTCCAACACTTGTTTGGGATTTTCTTCACTGTCCTATTCAAATATGCATTCAACAGCTGTTTGGAAGGAGAATACCTTCAGACCAGATCCAATTGGAAACACTTTAACTTTGCTCATCTCAAAATGAAAATGAAAATGCGAGAAGTTCTTGTCTGTGAAATGCTCTTTGCTAATAATGTAACAATTGTTCGTTCAAAAGCAGGACTGCAGAGTCTCATGGATCACCTTTCTCTTGCTTGTGACTATTTCAGTCTGACCATTAGCTTAAAGAAGACAGTAGTCACGGGTCAACAAGTTGACCACCCTCCTGAAATTAGAATAAATTATGAAAGCCTGGAAGTGGTTGAAAAATTCACTTACTTGGATTTCACTATTTTGCAAGAACTTGGTTTGGAAGCTGAAATTTAACGCTCATATTGGAAAGGCAAGCAACACCATGGCTAAATTTAAAAAGAGAGTTTGGAAAACAGAACGCTCGCTCTGTCAACAAAGATGTCCATCTATGGTGCTTGCATACTTAGCTTTCTATTGTATGACAGTGAAACATGGACTCCTTATGCCAAGGAAGAAAGAAAACTGAACAGTTTCTATCTTCGATGTCTCCATCGTATCCTGGGCATAACATGGTGTGACAAAATCCCCAGCTTTGCTGTTCTGGAATGGGCCCAGATACCCAGCATGTTCATAGTTTCTAGGGTCGGAAGGGACCTGAGCAGATCATCTAGTCCGACCCCCTGCCATGGCAGGAAAGAGTACTGGGGTCAAACGACTAACCTAAACCTACCCTCTGCCAGCTTGTGACTGTTATTCCTGGTCACTCCTGGCAGTGCTCGGGGGAACAGTGACTCCCCTAATGCCTGCTGATCCCCCGACTAGTTTATAACAGGCCACAAGATCCCCCTCAGCCTTCTCTTTTGGAGGCTGAACAGGTTCAGGTCCCGTAGCCTCTCCTCATAGGGCCTGCCCTGCTGCCCCCTGATCATATGAGTGGCCCTCCTCTGGACCCTCTCCATGCTGTCAACATCCCTCCTGAAGTGTGGCACCCAGAACTGGATGCAGTACTCCAGCTGCGGCCTGACCAGTGCCGCATAGAGGGGGAGTATCACCTCTTTGGACCTGCTCGAGATGCATCTGTGGATGCATGACAAGGTGCGGTTGGCCTTCCTGACTGCATCCCCACACTGCCGGCCCATGTTCATCTCGGAGTCAATGATGACCCCAAGATCCTTTTCCGCCTCCGTGCTGACAAGAGGGGAGTTCCCTAACCTGTAGGTATGGTGCGGGTTGTTCCTCCCAAGGTGCATCTGAGACAGAGATGCCTCAGTTGGTTAGGACATGTGAATCGTATGAGTGATGGCCAAATCCCCAGGGACATACTCCATGGTGAGCTGGCCACTGACAAATATCAACTTGGATGGCCCAAACTCCGTTTTGTTGATGTCTGCAAGAAAAACCTTCATGAGCCACATGTTGATGGCAAGTGCTAGGAATCAATTGCTTTGGACTGCTGAGTGTGGAAAGCTGCTGTGAAGAATGATCTATATCACTTCAAGCTGGAGAGAGTCAGTGATAAGCTAGAGAAGAGGCACCAAAGGCAAGCAAGCCAAAATGGTACTCAGCACACCAGTGCAAGCTCAACTGAGTTTGTATGTATAGCTTGTTGGAAGGTCTGCTTGTCATGCATTGGACTCCTCAGCCACTCAAGAAGTTGTGGTGGTGCCTGGTAACCCACAAAAGGCACAATCTCCATGGTCTCCTAAGACTGATGGCTGGGAATGATGATGTGCTATGCCTTCTACCGAGGGACGCCCTAGTTCAGCCAGGAGCTGTAGAGTCAGTACCTGAGTTCCCTGCGCAATATCTCAGCCTGAAAATCTGGAAAGAGTGATTGAGTTCATTCAGGTGAATACAAGAGCATGCAGACACTGACTGATGCCTTGTGTGGTCTAGGCCATGGCATGCACACAGTCTTCACTTTTGGCTGTTCACTGTAATGCACCAAAGCAAGGGAGCTGTTGCAGTCACAAAGAGCTGGCTTTTGGGGAACGGGGCGTGGTGGCTTCAGAAAAACAGGCAAGTCAGGCACAGAGATACCCATTACCAAATGCAGCTGCACTAAGGAGTGTGTGGAGGAAAGTAGCATGTCGGGAGCCCAAAGATACGGATTTAACAACACAGCAGCTGCTCTCTGGTGTAGTACAAGCACTAACACAGATCTAGTCACTGTAAGATGCATGGGTATCAGGGCCTGTCATTCAGGCCACCAAACAGATCTGTTCTCCCCTTCTGTTTTCCATGCTGTGTGACTTCTCCAAACTGTTCTTCTCCAGGTGGGTAGGTGTAATGTTCTATCTTTGCTGCCAGCTGAACTGCACGATGAGGAATTTGTTCTTGGAGCAAAGCTGAACAGGAATAGGGTAAAGTCTCCTAGCTGTCACACTGCTGCCTCTTGGAGCAGAAGCTCTCCCTTTTTTAGTCTTCAGATTGGAACAGTTCCTTTTGCTGCCTTTGGAAAGCCATCCTGATTTGGCCACTTTGCAGAACTGTGGGAATTTGCATGTGCCCATTCTGCCTCTGTTCCAGGGGCCCAGTATATGCTCCCAAACCATCAAGCTAGTTGCAGCAGTCTGATTGTGCTCTCACCTGCATCAGATGTCCTCTAGCTTAGGGAAAATGTACTATGCTGGGAGCCAGGATGTTGTGAGTTTGATTCACTGCCTTGTATGGACTTCATAGCCCGTGTTACTTCATAGGCCTTTTATTCTTTTCTTTGTAAGTAAGGCAAGTATTTCCCTCTTCCATATGTTTTCACGGAAAGTAAGTTTGCATGATCTAGGACTAGAACCAGACTCTCATCCTCCTTCCTGCAATGCCTTGCAGGATGAAGATTCTTGGTTCTGTTCCCCACCCGCATCTGCTCTTAATAGTTAACACCATGCCCCTAGAAATACTGCCTGTAAATATCCCACTTACTGGAAGATCCAAATTGCCCTTGCCGAGGAATCCCTGACAGACTCTCCTTGGACCTGGAAGGGTTTGTCTAGAGTGGTTGCCTCAGTGGCCCTAGAGAGAGTATCTGCTTTTGGGTTTGGCTTGTTGCTGAGCCAGCCAAGTCCCACCCTGTAGCCCAAAGCTTTCTGCATTAGTTCTTGTTGAACTGGCATGATCTGAGATAACTATAAGTAACCACCAGGTTTTAGCCTCTCTTCCTCCCTGAAGCACAAGAATATGAAGCAATGATGAGGTGTGTGTAGCAAGGCAAGTGCCATGCTCATTAGAGAAGTATCCACAATATCTCCTAATAGCAGAGCTGGAAAAGTGCGGCTCACCATCCCTGGAAAGCTACCAATGCCCAGTGCTGCCAATTCTCAGTCAATTGGTCAGAGGATGGCTCAGCATAAGGCCTGTGGATGGGTGGTATGAGGAAGCCTGCCTGTACCAGGGCCTGTGGGCCCTGTTCCTAGCAGAGCAGCTGAAGTGAATGCTCTCCTCTGCACTGAAAAGCTGTGTGGCTAAGGCACACCTGTGTGCTGCTGAGAGTGTAGGGGTCCTTGCTGTCCTCCATGACAGAAACCCTATGCCAGGACCACCCCTCCTCCCTGGTTTTCTAAACCCCACTCTGATATGTGAACAGGGTGATCCGTGTCTTGTTCAGATGGGCTTGCTGCCTTTCAGCTCAGTTTTTTGTCTGGCCCAAATCTGAAGGGCTTCTAGAAGCAAGGAACAGCAGGACACTGGTGCTGGGGTACAGCGGGAACCTGAGGGATATGGGCATTGCTAAGGACATAGGAAGTGGCAGGGGTAGGGCATAGAGTGAACAAGGCAGGTAGGGAGTTGAAGCCAGGGCACAGGGATCTACCTGCCCAGCCCATCCTTTCCCATTTAGGCATCCTCTCTTGTTCTGCTGCTCTAAACACTGCTTCCTGTCTCTGTAGCTATTGGATGATTTTGGAAATACTGGTCAATAGAAATGTTGGTTCTTGCCACTGCCCCTGCTAATTGGCTTTGTGCTTCTGTACATGCCATTCATCTTGTGCCACAACCCCTGTGACATGCTCAGGAGCAGGGCCATGGACAAGGGAAGGCCATAGCCTGGTGCCTCATAACCTCTCTCTCTCCTTGCCTCCCCAGGGGTGGACTTTAAGATGAAAACTATTGAAGTGGATGGAATCAAGGTGCGAATACAGATCTGGTGAGTGCTGAAGTGAGGTGAGGGGGCTGGACTCGATGATCTCCCGAGGTCCCTTCCAGCCCTAATTTTTATGTCTATGAGGTGCCTGGGTGGAGGTGCTATGCTTACAAGCTCAAAGAGGGCAGCGGAGTCAGAACTTGTGTGTAATGACCTGTGGGCTGCTGCAAGACAAAGTGATGGCCAGGAGGAGCTGCCATTCTTAAGCTAAGCCAGTGCCCCAGCATCATGGTCTGGGGTTGAGATTTTAGCAAACTTGTCCTGCAAGTCCAATTTGCTCTGAGAGCAGGGGCATCAGCAAGGAGACAAAGGCAGAGTTCCTCAGTGGGCAGTCGTTTGTTGAATCTCTTGTCCCGTTTTAGCTGGTTACAGCTTTCCTCTTCTCCTTCTTCCCTAAGCTGCTGCTTGGCATTTTTGCACTCAATTCACCACCAGCTGTCTTCTTCCCCAGAGGTAGCTGCATTTCAGTGTATGTAGCTAGTTGAGTTATTTGGCATTCCCAGCCCCTCATTGTGTGAGGCAGGGCAGTGTCTCATTTAAAGCATTAAGGACCTTAAGGCAGAGGGGATGCCACAAATAAGTCAGTGCAGCTGTGACAAGGAAGGTGCTGCCTGCAGAACTGTCCCTGGGGGTGTGCAGGGCACGGGACATATCACCCTGTGTGGGGCCAGGGGGTGGCAAGCAGCCGGGAGGGAGGGCAGGGCCAAAAGGCTGGAGCAGCACTGTCTGCTGGGCCCCACAAAGCGCAGGGCCCAATGCAGTCATCCCAATTTGCACCCCCTAGGGATGGCCCTGCCTGCCTCCCTTCTTCTCGCCTCAGGCATACTCCTGTGTGTATGTCCATGGGTTTCATACCTGCCTCTGTCAGATGTGAGTTCTGGCACTAGAAAGGCCATTTACCTCACCCAGCAATACCTTGCAGTCCCCTCATGGGCAAAGCAGGACATTGCCAGCCAAAGAGATGCAGAGCACCAAACCCCAGGCGAGAAGGTGTTCTGGGGCTAAAGGCAGACAAGGTTCTTTGGGTGAATCTGATAGCTTCTATTAGACCAACACTTTCCATGGATAGGGAAGAGTGGGGTGGGCTTAGATCTCCACACCCTGGCAGGGTGGGGAGCTGCCAGCCAGCACCTCCACCTTCATCTCTTCCACTTGCATGAATTCTCCCTGGGATATATATTTTTTCTTGACTAAAACCATTCAGTGTATTTGGACCCAAATCAGGACATTATGGGATGGCTGAACCCACAGGACTGTGGTGAATTTCCTATCTGCAGCAGACTTCTGGCCCAGCTCTGCTGTGGGGGACAAGGGAGGGCACATAGCTGCAGCTCTGCCTGGGTCCCCTCGGTGGAGAGGGGACAATAGAGTTTGCCTGAGTCTTTGTGGGAACTGGTCTGTCACCTTATGGCAGCAAGGAAGAACAGCAGCCAGTGGCACCTGGAGGGCAGTGGGGAGCCTTTGGAGGCAGGGCAGGTCGGTCCCTCTAACCCAGGTTCTACATGGGGGTGTTCCAATCCCACTGATCTTCTTCACCCACTGAAGAGTTGTTTTCCCTTGTGCATGTTACACTTGTCTTACACATCTACCCATGGCTATTTGGGGCAAGCCACACCATTTAACCCCTTAATAATATTTTCATGACTGCTGATGCCCAGAATAATAGTGAGCCTAGGGATGTCCATGGGATCATCCTTCCCAGAGAAAGCTTTTTGCCCCACTACCCCTAACTAACCCATTTCCCATGTGGACCTTTCCCCAGCCCCTTCTGAAGGTCAATGGGCAGCTCCCCCTCCCTCTGGCTCCCTGCCTCCTGCTCTGTATAGAAAACTCTTTTGCTCCCTCCCCTTAATTCTTCTCTCATCAGGAACAAATTGTAGAGGTATACCAGGGCAGATCAACACCTGGGGCAGTGCCCACTCCTGTCATGCTAATCATAGTGGCATGTCCAGCTACCACTGCAGCAGTGGCCCCTTTTGTGCTCCCTCACAGAGTTGGCACCCAGGTCTACTGTCTTGGTACAGCCACTGTTATCCCATTGAAAAAGAGACGGGGGAAGCATTGCTGGACTCCCTAGCTGCATCCCCCAGATCAACCTGCTGGGTCCCCCTTCTCTGTTTACCAGCCTGTCCCTGTGGTCAGAGGCAGGCCAGCCCCTTGTACACCAGTCTGGGGTGGGAGCTGAGATCCTGTAGCCCTGAAGGGACTGAGGGAGGGAGCCTCAGTGCAGGGGCAGCTTTAACCCCTGCTCTGTATGGCTGCCCCATGGCCCACATTCCTACTCACATGCAGCAGCAGGCACTAGGTATCTGCCATCATCCAGGGAGTGCCCACAGTCTGACCCCATCTCTGCTCTGCTGCAGGGACACAGCTGGCCAAGAGAGGTACCAGACGATAACGAAGCAGTACTACAGGAGAGCCCAGGTAATGTGGCCTGCTAGGAGTTTGGGGCCTTGGTCACCAGCAGTGTCAGCCAAGAGCAAAAAAAAAAAGGGGGGCACTGTTGCTTGACCGGAAGTAGCCTAACCCTTCTGATGCATCCAGACCAGACTTGGCCCTGATATGGAGGGGAAGGTGTGACACCCCACAGTGCCCTTCCTGTTCTGCATTTGGGCCCTTTGAAGAGGAGATGGCAAAATCCATCATGATGGAGTCTGAGGGCATCTTGAGAGTAGGCTTAACATGAGCAGTGAGGATTAGGAGGGGCCTCAAGTGGCAGCAAGCCCTGCTCCTGTGTCTGTGGCTACAGGCAGGAGTCTTCTCCCCAGCGCCGCCCCCCCCCCCCCCCGGAGCTGGCTTGTCTAGATGTCTTTGCTGGCTGACTCTATCAGGATGCCTTAGCCCTGTCATGCTGGGCACTGTGCTGAATGATGCACAATGAGAGACAAACTCTGGAGCCCAAACAGAAGAGACAGTGGGAAGGGAAGGGGTCATAGTCACCCAGCAGAGCCTAGAAGAAAACCCAGGTGTCCCGAGTGCCAGACCAGTGCTGTTTCTACTGGGTCACTGTGGCAAGACTAGCCCTGCTAGGAGGCTGTAACGCTCAGCATCCAGCTAGCTTGCCCCCTGCCCCTTCCCTCCTCCCTGCTCTTCCAAACTGTCACCCTATATCTCATCTGCCACACCTTGATGGAACAACCTATTATGCAGAAGGCATCATGAGTCTAAGAGTGGGATTTCTCTTGGCTCACTTGGCACCACCCTTTTTAAGCTTGCCCAGGCCCTGACTCTCTTGGCCTGAGCCTGCTTTCTCTAACTGCTACCTTCAGCCGTAGACCTACTTAGTCCAACCTTGGCTCCTTGGTAGCAGCAACACAGCTGTGAATTAAGTTGCATGGCCAGGGCTCTGGGCCCTTCTGGTCTTCCAGCCTTGAAGGGGTTAAATCCCATATGTGCATGACCCCCTTCACCAACAAGGGGAGAAGGTGAATCTCATAAGGTGTTTTAAGGCACTTGCAGTGTGCCCTCCATCTCTCCTCAAAGTTGTTCCTGATCCTTTGGTAAAACCGAAACAAAAAATGTATGCAACTGCTCGAACTAAAATAACCATCCTTTCAGGCACTTTCAAACCAACCCAAAGTGAAGTGAAATCCTTTATCCCTCCTGAGTCCTGTGGCTAGGTAAAAGGAAACAGCAAAAGGAAAAAAAACTCTCAGTACTTAGTCCCCAGGGCTCCCCTTGCTGTTTCTGGGCACCCCCGTGGCCCACCTGGAAGTCCTGCCTCTTCCTCAGTCAGGGCTAGAATGCCTCTCTAGCCTGAGGGTGAGCCTGTTTACTCCTCTGACCCCTCCCTTTCCAGTTGGGCTTGCCTGTTGCCTGGCTTGAGCACAGAGGTTGGTCATTGCCCTCAGCCCTGCCAGCTTCCTGCCCTTTGGCTGCTATCTCCACAGCATGCAGCCACTCTCCAGGGAAGACCTATTGGCTGTTGCAACTGCCTTTTCCCAGGGCCGCAAAGACCAAGCTCTTAAATGGCCCTGCTAATCCCACAGCCTTCCTGCAGTAACAGGGCAAGGGTTTCCTGTTACAGTCACACTAAGGGCAATCCCTGCCCTGTGTTGGGGGACCAGAGGGCCCGTCACTGGGATGATAGTGGCCTTAAGCTCCAGGGCAAATGAGGGGGAGGACAGCAGTGAGCTGCATATGTGAAGAATGCTCCCGTGCACTGTGGCTGAGTCTCCACCATGTTGGCTTCCTCCCATCACATTTGTGCCTTGGTTCTCTTTGTAGGGGATATTCTTGGTCTACGACATCAGCAGTGAACGTTCCTACCAGCACATAATGAAGTGGGCCAGCGATGTGGATGAGGTAGGAGGCACTACATTGTCTTAGCTCCCTTGTTGGGGCATTGAGCTGGGAGGAATTTAGTCTTGTGCATATCTACCCCAGAAGAGCAGGCAGCTCAGGGCTATACTGGTAGCTATATATGTGTCAAACCTAGCTGAGCCCTAGGCAGGGAGACACATTAGCCACCATGGCATCCAGCTGCTCTTGACCAAGCTCAGAAGCAAAACTTGGGGCAAACAGACTAGCCAAACCCTGGGAAAGAGGCAAATGGAGCTGTGATCATGCTGCTGGAAAGGGATGCTCTATGGGACATGCAGTAGCAGATGTGGGCAGCAGGGGGCATCTGGCCCATTGGAGATGAAGGCTGAAATCCACGAGGTGAAATGCAGTAAGTATGTGCAAAGGCTGTACGGAACAGGGAGAAAACACTGAGCTGGAATAGGGACTCCTGGCTGAGCAGCAGTGCATCAGGGCAGGCCCAGGGCATGGGGAACATGGCTGCCCATGAGTCAGCAGCATGACAGTGGTGCACCTCATGCTGGCATGATGCTGGGCTGGTTTACGTCTGCACAGGAGATGATGATCTGCTCAGCTGGGGTTTCAGGTCCAGGCTGAGGCACAGCACTGTCAGACATGTACAGCTTCAGTCCAGATGGGACCAACAAGAACAAGACATGTACAGGTCCAGATGGGACCAACAAGAACAAGACCAGACTTGGAGAACACATGGCCTTTGAAGAGAGGTAGAAGGAACTGAGTTTTTATTTCATTTAGAAAACAGAAACATGAGAGGAGATGCGATAACCCCCATCCAGGAGGTATGGGCTAGGCTGGGATTGATTGGCTTCCATGTCCCTGGGGGGCTTGATAGAAAGAGACCTGCCACATTTTAAGCAAAGAAGATAGAGGACGGATGTCAGGGTAAACATTCCGTCTGCAACAGTAGTGAAGGGGTTCTGGAGCAATGCCTGAAGCATGGCGGGTTGGGGCTTGCTTAGTTCCTGGCAAGGAGCTGGCTCACATGGGCACAGGGCAGCCATGGCATCATCAGGAAGTGTTGGCCTCAGGTCCCATTCAACACCCATTCAGCAAGGACTTCAGTCCTTGAAATGCTAGCCTGCCAATGGGCTGATATCAGAGGCACCTCAGCCCCCCAAGACAGGCCTGTTGCCTGGCCTGGGCCCCTGTTAGGCGGGCACTGCTGTTACTGACTGCCACAGTGTGTGGGTTAGAGGGTGACTGGCAGTTGTTGCCCACATAAGAGGCCTTGGAAACCTTTCACGCATCCAGCGCTGTGTTGCTACCAAGAGCTGTCATGGTTGCAAGGGGCTGCAGCTTGTTTGTGGAGAGCTCTGTGCAGGACTGCTTGGTCCTGGCAGTGCACACCAGGTTGGCTCATGCTTCCCGCTCTCCTAGTATGCACCAGATGGAGTCCAGAAGATCCTCATTGGGAACAAAGCAGATGAGGAGCAGAAGAGGCAGGTGGGCAGAGACCAAGGCCTTCAGGTTAGTGCCAGCCCTGCCCTGTACCCCCTGCAGGGAGGAAAATGGGGCACTGGGGAGGGGCCATCCCAGAGGGGGCTTAGCTCAGGCAGCTGCATTGGCGTGGCCATAACTTCTGCTTCTGTAGTGGGGCAAGTGAGACTAGGGCTCCGCAATGAGGGCGTGGGGGGGAGATCAGTGAACAGAGTTCAGCTCTGATGGCAAAGGTAGGTGGATCACCAGTGAGTCCCTGGGGATGTTCCTTCCCAAGGGACAGGGGACAAGCTGGGTGTGAGCTGTTTGCAGAATGTGACTGGATGCTGGGGTCTGGGTGCCACATGACACTGAATTGGTCAGGGACTCTGCTCTCTGCCTGACATTCTCAGTGCCAGGCTGGGACCAGCAGATGTGGGCAGCTGAAGAAACCTCCCACAAACATGGAGAAAAGGCCTAGCTGGCTCCTGAGGAGGGGGAAAACCTATCTGAGGAAGCAGCCTACAGCCCTTTCTGCCTGTAATGGGGCCTAGGGCTGTCCTGAGCAGGGGACATGTGTCATGTGCTGAGACTTCTGCATCCTGGCCTGAGGGACAAGGAACCAATCTACAGCCTTCATTGATGGTCATGGTGTATGGGCTGCAACCCTTTTCTTTGGGGCCAGAGCCAAGAGAAGGGGAGCTCAGAGCAGGAGCAGATCTAGGATTTTGAAAAGGGGGTGCAGCAGAAAGCTTACTGACACCTGGGGCACCTGCAACTGGCAGTGAAGAGCTTACTGATTGTGCACTACATAGTGGGGTGCAAACTCACCACTGCACTTCCTTGGATCTGCCCTTGGTTCTGATTTGTGGGATTCCTACAGACATGTTAAGAAGCATGTACCACCCTTGTAGCCTGTGGGGAGCAGCTGAGCTAAAGCAGAGCCTCCAGGCCCATCCCTGCAGGTCTCTTATGTGTGTGTAGAACTTAATGGGGAGAACTAGGGGTCCCAGCTCCTGGTCTTCTGCTGTCACCCCCAGGCCAGGGTTCCCCCTTCCGCCTAGCTGCTCAGCTTTCTCTGGAAAGAGCTTGGGAAGCCCCTGGGGTCTCTGAGCTGCCCGAGGGCCTGTGTCCTATGGAGGGGAGGATGCAGGTCAGGAGATGGCTTCTTCTCAGGTGTTCCTGACTCTCCAGGACTATTCCCTTCCAGCTGGCCAAGGAGTATGGCATGGACTTCTATGAAACAAGTGCCTGCACCAACTTAAACATTAAGGAGGTGAGAGCCCCTGAAGGACCACTCTTTGCTGGGGGAGGGAGCTTTCTGCCTGATGACTCTAAGAAACAGGCCATGCTGACCTCAGAGCAGCACAGCCCCCTCTCCAAGGCGGGAATGGGGCTGTTCCCACATTTCTGCTGTGGCCCAGCTTCCAGGGGAGCTGCTGCCCAGGCCAGTCAGGTCAAAGGGATGGGGCAGCTGAGAGTTAAGGTCAAGGGGAAAGTGGCTGTCAGGCCACTTGGAGCACATGGATGGACATAAGGAGCTCTCTGGGGAACAGTTGTTTGTGTTGTAGCACCAAAGTCCAGCCAGAGGGACTCTCATTCCATGCACCATGGACAGCTTGGCCTTGTGGCTGGTGAGTCGCAACTGGCTGGGGAGTATCTAGAGTGTGTTTCCCCCCTACCTAAGGGGCAGTCTAAGGAGGGAAGGGGGAGTAGGGCCACAGCCATGGGATATGAAGGCCCAGCATTCAAGTCTCTGATGACCAGGCTTGGCATAGCCTGGGGCACAACTCCCCTGGGCATCTGCTGGGAAGAGAAGTCCACTTACATGGAAGGCCTGGGCCTGGGCATAAGGGGTCAGGAGTCAGGACTCCTGAGTTCTCTCCTGCTTTCCCTGCACCTTTGGCTGAGTTGCTCCATGTTTGTGCCTGCTGCCCCTATGGGCGGGGGGGCAGGTTCTGGGGTGATTCCTGGCTGAAAGATACTGTTTATCCTGTGTATTGGGAATGCCCAGAGGCCTCACTAGGGCTCCATATGCTCAGCACTGCAAAGAGAGGCCCCTCTATCTCATCCTTTAAGGAAAGATAGCACCCTGCTACCCTTGAGTTGATGTCACTCTTAGGCATTCCCTTACCAGGCCATCCCTCCACATTTAGTACTTGCCCAGTGCCCATCACCACAGCCTTTGGGGCCCCTCGCTCACCCTAAGACAGAGCAGAGCTGTTGTGCCCTTGCTGCAGACCAGGACTGGAGAAGCTAAGTAATGTGCCCAAGGCTCCACAGGAAGTTTGTGGCAGAGCAAGGGATTGAACTCGGCTCTCTCAAGCCCTGGGGTGGCACCCATACTACTTGACATCCTTCCCTTCCTCCCCCCATCAATTCAGCAGTATGGCCAACCAGAGGAGGAGAATGCTAGCCAGATTAGCCTTGGGAGGGAAACTGAGACTCCCCCATGGGTTCCTGAGGCCAGGAACCTGGGCCCATGAAGGGCTGCAGGGCTGAGTGAGAGCTGTCTCCAAAGGCCTGGGAGTGCTGGAGGGCATGGCACTTGTGATCAGGAGGAGGTATTCTTTCCACCCTGGGGGTATTGACATGAGTGAGGGGTGGTTCCCACTCCCAATTTATCCCTGGCCCACCCATCCTCTCCTGGGCCTCTGTCAGGGACAACAATCCCAGCACTGCACCACACAGGCATGTAAGGGTCCTGTTTTGGGCTGCACCTCAGAGGTAACTGAGTGCCACAGGTGCCTGCCTAATAGTGTGGTCTCTCCTGCAGTCCTTCACCCGGCTGACGGAGCTGGTGCTGCAGGCTCACAAGAAGGAGCTGGATGGGCTCCGCACGTATGCGGCAGACGAACTGAACTTAGCTGAGCTGGAGGAGGAGGAGCGCAAGCCGGACGGGGCTGAGAACTCTCCCAAAACCTGCTGGTGTTGAAAAGCCCCACCCTGCCCCCATGTTACCTCTTCCTGCCCCAGGCCTGGCTGGCTGCCTCCGTTCCTGCCCTTGCATCCTCCAGTCACTGGTCTCTGCTGCCCCCAGTGTCCCCAGCGCCGACATGCTTCGTGCCCTCCTGCCATGCCACATGTGCCATCCACCTGGCATGATTCTGCCTGCCCTGGCGGATCAGAGGCTCTCAGGATCTGCTTCCCTTGGAGGCACTGGCGAACATGGGCTGTGCTCACGTTGCCTGTGGGCTTCGCAACAGAGGGTAAAGCCACAGGCACTGCCAGTGAGATGGATTTGAGCAGCCTGGGCAGAATGGTTCTGAGCTCATGTCCCTCTGCCATCCCTTGGCAGGGTATCCCAGACACCAGCCTGCCCTGGACATCCACTGGCTGCAGCTGACACTGGCCCCTGCATGGGGACAGAGGAGGGAGGCTCCCTGGCAACAATCCTCCAAGCCCCAGCTTTTCCAGCATGGAAGCTGAGGCCAGAACCATTGGCTCAAAATGGTGGGATCTCAAGAGGGGCTGATCAGCCCTGGCTCCTGCTGGGGCTGCCCAACTCCTTTAGGTTTCTGTCCTCTTTCCTCAGGTACCTGGGTTGGATTTAGGCCTCTGGGCTATGATTTCTCCTCAGCTGGTCAGAGAGAGAGTGGGGAAGGCCCTTGGCCTGTCCCTGCCCAGAAAGTGATGAGAGGTCTTAAGGGCTGTCCCAGTGCCCTCTTTGCCAGCAGGCTCCCCTGCCTGTCATGACTGTGGCAGGCAAAGATCTTCTCAGAGTCCATGGAAACTACTTGGAGACTTCCCTCAGCTCTTCTCAGGCCTGGGCTGGGCTGGGAGGGAGTCAGGCATGGGGTCTGACTGCTGGATGGGGTGGGTGATGGGACAGAGGTGTGACAGCCTGCTTTGTTCACTTCTCTGGAAGCTTCATTTGCAGGGTATTGTCGGCTCATGTGGAGAGGAGCCCCTGAGGGTCCCAGCCCAGCCCTGGGGGCTTCAAGAGGGGTTGTGGACCATGCTCCTACCCAGGGTGATGCAGCATAGGCCGCACGGACAGGAGTTTCACTGGGCTGCTGCTCTGTATGCCATCATCTGAGGAACCCTTGCTGGCAGGGGCAGAGGGGCATGCCCAGGTGCTGCAGTGGGTGGCAGAGCTGAGCACCATGCTTCCCAGAAGAGGAAGGAGCCTGGGTTTTCTGATAAGCGTGCAGCTACAATAGTACTATTGACACAGCTCTGCACTGTGTCTTGTAAGCAGCAGGGGCTCTGGGAGGCTGCCAAGGGTGGCTGGTAGGGCAGAGGTGTGACTCACAGTGCACTGATTAACCCTTCCTGCTCTAGTGCTTGCAATCACTGCTGCTGTTCCATCAAGTCCTGCACCACTGAAGAAACAGCAGGTACAGGGGCCTTGTGCAGGGTGGTGCTGCTAGAAGGGAGGGTGGAGAGGCCTGTAGGAAAGAGGGCCTTGTTTTCTGCAAACAGAAATGTGACACAATGGGGTCTTTGCCAGCCCCACTCCGTCCATGTGACAGACTTTGGTGTGCTCAGGGCAGCTGTGGGACCTTGGGGCCCTTGCACAAAACAGGTGTGGAGAAAGAAACGGTTGGTTTGTCCTGTGTGGCAGGGGCAAACAGTCATCCTTCAGCTGGCATTGGGGATGGGGGACAGGTTTGGGGCTTTTTGGGGGGGGGGGGGGGGGGGTCCCTTGGAAGTCACGTACTTTTACATGAGATTCCTCCCTGCCTGCAGACACTGCACAGTCCAGCTTGGCTCCAAGTGTCCAGTCACGTTCACCTCCAGCCTTTGGCATAAAAAAGCTGAGATCAGACCTGAGCTAGGCTGGGGGCTCATGATACCTAAGGCTGGGGAGGTGTGTGTGATGGGGGTCAGTACCGCTGTGGTGAGAGGGACAGTTTGAACCCTGCTGATAGGTTGCCATGGGGCCTAGCTTAGTGCCTGCTCCCTTCCCACCAGGCTGCATTGCCCTCTGGGTGATGCATCTGGAAAGCTCCAAACCCCCAGCCCAGGGAGGGGCACCCCTTCTGAACTTCCAAGTGGGAGATAGCAAGACCTGTCAATATTTGGACACCCTGGAGCTTGGCTTCATGCCTCAAACTGTTGCACAAAGATGGCAGAGGTTAGAAACTCCACCTCCCCTAGAATCCCTGCCCCAGCCCCATCATCTCATTGTCTGTCTGGAACCTGTCTGCCTCGTCACCAAGACACCAACCACGCTGCAGCTCCACATCTCAGCTGTATGTGCACGTTGCTCACGGTGCCTGCCACCTCCCTTGTGTGACCCACCCCGAAGTTCATTATTTTAGACACAAACGTTTACAAAATAAAGGGGGTTCTGAACCACTGCCTGGGCATCTCCTTTCCGCCAGAACTGCCCTGTCCACAAATGGGTGTAGAGGGCAGGGGTAAATGCACCTGTTCCAGGCAAGCTATGGGTGTATTGGAGACAGCTGCCACAATGAAGAAATGGTCTCAGGGCAGCTCTCCTAGGAACACAGGATGGGCAGTGCTTGAAGGGGCAGTGCTAACAGGAGCCAGGACTACATCCAGCTTGTGTCACTTCTGGAGGCTTTGGCCAGAGCTGCATCAGAAAGGCTGGAGGCCAGATGCCTTCTGGAGCAGCTAGGACATCAGTGGGAATCTGGTATGGAGCCAGACTTCCTGGTCATACTTTGCTGTTTGGCATGGACAGCAAGGGAGCTGCTCCTGCCAGCCAACCCCTTCTGGGGGGTCATTTGGAGGGGGTGAGTTCAGGACTTCTGCTGCTCCTAGAGCACAGGATGGAGGTGAGGACATTTGGAGGGGAGCTTGGCAATGTCTGCTCTGCAGGAAGCTACCCATAAGCATAACAGGGAAGGGTGTGCAGAGCATCCAGAAGTCCTCAAAACCCTCTTTGCTCCTGAGAGGTAGTGCTGGGAGTAAGCAGCTGTGGCCAAGCCTGTGTTTGCCAGACATCTGATCCTGCCATGAATAATTCAGGCTCTTTGTTGGGGCTAAGACCCAGATCCTGGGTACCTGGTGTTCTATTTCTGTGTCCTGCATTGCCACAGCTTTTCTTCAAAGCAGTGTCCTTAGCTCTCAAATTCCCTCACAGAAATACTGTTGGAGTTGGGCGGGGGAGTGGCTGGAGAGACAGTGACCGCTTTCTCAGGAAGGGAGACTGGAGAAATCTAAATTCAGGGGGCTCCTGAGGAAAGGAAGCAGTTCAGGGTGAGGGGAGGCCAAGGACCAGCCCACTTGGGGAGGGGGAGGAGTGTAGGGTCTGACTGGTCAATGGTGGTAGGTCAGCCCCAGGGGCTTGGATCCTTTCTGAGGTCAGGGAGAAGGGAGTGAGCAGCCACGGTGACAGCTGCCCAGCCTGATCAGGAGCCCTTGAGTGTGAAGAAGATGGTGAAGCACCTCAGAGCAGGGTCCTGGTGCTGGATGGGCAGCCAACACTGCAGCAACACACACAGGGACAGAGCTGACCCATTCAGGCTCCTGCCCAAGTTGTGTAATGAACCTTAGGGAGCCCAGCCCACTGTCACTACCGGGTGGCCCTGAAAGTATGGACAAGCAGCTCATCTCCTAAAATGAAGGTCCTCTTGGCAGCAGCAAAGGTCTGGCAGTGTGTGAGGGGCAGCGGGGGACTGGAATGATCTCTGCCTGCCTAAGGCAGCAGACAAGCCTGAACAGGAAGGCGCACCTGGCAGAAGGGTGCTGGGACCCTGGCTGGATGGCAGGAGGGGCCCATACAGGACTCAGAAGTAGCCAGCCTGGATCCCTGCCCAATGCCCAGACCTCCCTTGAGCTGCTTGCTTATTCTCATCTGTTTTTTTTTAAAGGCAACCTTTTATGATGTTGTCAGGAAAATAGCTCCTGAGTTGGCACTGCCAAGTCTGCAGCCAGCCTGGGGCTGGGGTGCAGTGAGGTTTGCACCACCCTCATTGGGAGCAGGAAGGGGTTAACATGGGTGCTCCAAGCTATTAACTGTGTGGGTGCATGGGCCGGCCAAATCGATGCCCCATGCCCACAGCCCCACAGTGAAGGGGGACCCTTGGCATCACCCACCCATCACAGAATCATAGAGAGGTAGGGCTGAAAGGGACCTCAAGAGATCACCTAGTCCAACACCCAACAGCCTGAAGATCCACCCCATCTGCTATGGGCAATGCTTCTGTCTTCTCAGCTTACTTTGCAAGTGGGGCCTAGGAAACCCTTGGCACATCCTCAGTCTGACCCATATGCTTATGAGAGGGGTAAGGGTTGGGCATTTGAGAGCTGAGAGGCAAAAATGGTGGAGTGGGCTGGAGGGGAATGGGGGGAGCAAGTGCTCAGGCGCCAGTGCTCAGAGCTGCTTAGGAATTTGGTCCCTGATGGCAGTCAAGCCCACAGCAGCCAGACAAGTATGTGTTAAGACACCCTGAACCCCAGAGTGCTCCCTGCCTCAGCCTGTCAGGGGCCTGCTGAACCCCACATGGCAAGAACCAGGCTCTGTACCAAAGAGCTGGCAATTGAACTAAACTATGGGCAGGAAAGGAAACGGAGCCAGCCAGGGCACTTAGACCATCTCTCGCTCCTTAGCTGTGTAGCGCCTGGCACAAGATGGTTCTGATCCTGGGGGCTCTTAATGCTGCTAGGAGCCTGGCAGTTGCAGTGTCCTAGAAGAATGTGACTGGCATGAATAATTGAAAGCTGCCAGGCATATCATGTTGGTCTGAATACCCTCATGGAGCCATCAGCCTTGCAACGAGACCTGTACTGGCCTGACCTGCTACTTCTGTTCTGCATCTGAAAGCAGTCAGATCACTCACAGGTGAGGTCTCTGATTTCCGTAAAGTCATGCCAGGGAAAGAGTGAAAGAGAGAGAGAGAGAAACCTTTGGAACAGTTGGTCACGTGGCTTGCAAGAGACAGCCTTAAGCTGGTTCCTGCCTCTTTGCTGGGCTCACTCCACACCAGCAGCCATGACGCCCATAGCCAAGTCCTTTTATGACCTCAGCGCCATCACCCTGCAAGGGGAGAAGGTGGATTTCAACAACTTCCGTGGCCGGGTGGTCCTGATTGAGAATGTGGCTTCACTCTGAGGCACGACTGTGCGGGATTACACCCAGCTCAACCAGCTGCAGGCCAGGTACCCCCGGCGGCTGGTTGTGCTGGGCTTTCCTTGCAACCAGTTTGGCTACCAGGTAAGTGGTCCCTGCACTGTTCCTTCCCCTTTTCCATCAGAGGGACATTAACTGACCCATCCAAGCGATCTAATGTCTGTGGCAGAATCATCCCTGTTGTGGAGTACTGGCTGGGTGCTATCCACAGCCAGTATCTAGAAATGATGTCTATGTATAGCACCAGCCCCTTTAGGGGCATGTGGGCAGGCAGAGGAAGGTGAATGGCTCTTTCAGATCCATGCAGTGACACAGCTCCAGAATTGATGTTAGAGCTGGGACCAGTTTCCATCTGCAATATCCCTCTCACATGGGCCAGCTGCCCCTTCACCACAGTGATGTTCCCATTTCCACAACCCTTTGCAAAGAACAGGTCTCACCTGCTGACTTTGCTCATCCCAGGAGGCTTAGATCCTCCTGAGTGGCGTTGGTCCCAGCTGCACTCTCGTGGGCTGCTTGAAGTATGGGCTAGTGTGCCAGCCACTGGTGCTCTTCCCAGGCAGCAGGTCCTGGAGGGGCATCTGCATATCATTTTGCTCTGCATGTCTTAGCCATGTGAGTGCCTGCCAAGAGCAGCCCTCTCTGCAGCACTGAGCACTAGCCATAAGGGGTTGCTAGAGCTGCTCCATCCTCTGCCGGGAGAGAGACAGGTTCCTCCCAGGACAGGCCTTCAGAGCTAAGAGAGGGCTATTGCCTGGCATAACATCTTCCCCTGGCTCTAAATGATGCTGTTTTGGGGAAGGGGGCATGTTTTCTGGAAGTTACTGAGTAGCCTAGTGACCAAAGCACTGGGCCGGGAGTTGAGGTGCCTGGGTTTTCTTCCTGGCTGGTGGCCGTATCCCCTTCTCTGTGCATCAGTTTCCTCTGTCTCACCTCTAACTGCTTTGGGTCAAGGCCTGGCTCTCACTCCTTGTCTAAGTAGCGCAATGGCACTCTCCACCCAGCCGCCCTCCCCCCATCACTGCGCAGCCTTCTTAAAATGGGGAGACCCAGTCTTGTTAGGATCCAGCTTAATGGGTCTTGAGAGGGAGCAGGGGTGGCACTGATTTTTGCCAATCCATGCAGTGCCTGATATGACTGACCCTGACATTACCTTGGGGTCAGGAGCACCCAGGCTAGTGAAAGGTCCTGGTCTTGAGCAGGGCCTGGTGCAAGGTTAGGGACTCAGAGCATGAAGCAAGCCCTCTTCTGGCAGTGCTGCGTAAAGGGGTACCGCCACGGGGCAGCCTCCCTTGGTCCTCCCTTCTCTGGGGCCCCAAGCTGTCTGAGCGCTTATGGTAGAGGCCCCAGCTGCAGAACTGGTTAGGCCAGGGGCAGAGAGCATGTTGTTGGGGATGGGGGGCTTGGATGCGTCAGCCAGAGGATGAGTCAGCAAGGCAGGGCAAGGCTAGGCATCCTGCTCAAGGTGTCCTTGGCCCGTCCTCTGCAGGAGAACTGCACCAACGAGGAGATCCTGAACAGCCTGAAGTATGTGCGCCCAGGTGGAGGCTTCGAGCCCAACTTCACCCTCTTCCAGAAATGCCAGGTGAATGGGCAGGACACCCACCCTGTCTTCGCCTACCTGAAGGCCCACCTACCTGCCCCCATCGATAACCCCGCCGCCCTTATGACAGACCCACGGTTCCTGGTGTGGAGCCCTGTGCAACGCCCAGACGTGACCTGGAACTTTGAGAAGTTCCTGGTGGGGCCCGAGGGCGAGCCGTTCAAGCGCTACAGCCCCAAGTTCCAGACCAGCCACGTGGAGCCTGATATCCAGCGCCTCCTCAAGCTTGCCAAGTAGGGGGCTTGCCGGGGCAGGAAGGGCGTGGGTGGGGGCTAGCACCAGCCCTCCCTAGCTCTCATCTCAGCATGCAGTGTGCCCCCTATCAAGGCTGACAGCAGCCCTTTACTGGGTGACGGCCCCCTTCATAAACGCCTTGGGGAGGGGGGCCTGAATGGGGTGAAGGGCCTGCGTGCTTAGCTCTCTGCCTGCCAGAGGGGCACCTTGTACAACACTGAGACCAATAAATGAGCTGGAAATTAGCTGTGTGTTTTCTGTTTGTGCAGAGCCCAGTACCCGCAGGTGTCCATGGATGAGCTGTAACCAGGTCAGGTTCAGGTGGGAATGTAATTCACATTTTGCAGTTCAGGTGCGCATCGGAAAAAAATATTTGGGGGTTAGACTCGAATTGGGCTTCTGACCGACATGAGGAAAAAAACCCCCAACAAAATGGCTCTTTTGAAACTCTGTGGGCTCCTGTGTCAAGCCCAGTGTACGCCCAGAAAAGGTATCATGTCAGTTCAACTCTCCTTGCCCAACGTCTGTATAGATGGGGTGCTTTTATCTCATTGCCGATTGAATCAGCTATTAGATAAAATCACCAAAAAAGCCCCACTAAAGTGCCAGAGCTATACAGATGCTGAGAAGCTGGGTCCAATTAATGCATTGCTTCTTCTGATAAAGTGTGGCTTTGGGGATTTTTCTCATGTCTGTCAGCAGTAAGGATGTAAGTATCAATCAAATAATATGTTTCACCTGTTGTAATTACAGCTCGTTAAATGATTAATCAGTGGGTGCAACGATGGGCACGGTTGTGGCAGTGTCGGCCTGTGGTTCTGTGAAGTGTGGGGAGGCAGAATGAAGCCTGGGCCTGCCTCACCCCTCTGTGTAGGGGCTGCACCCACCCAGGGCAGGGAGCCAGGGGCCAGAGCTGCCCTGCCAGGGGCGTGGCACAACCCAGGAAGCCCTGGGGGCAGGAGGCAGCGGGGGCAGGGGACTTTATCAGCCACTGCAGACATGTAGCAAGGGAGGGAGCAGGCAACCCCTCCCCACCCTGCAAGAGCCTGTATGGAGTTGTAGGATCCCATCTGCCAGGCTGCTGGTGAGCACAGCACTCTCTGTTATAGGGCTGGCAGAAAGGGCACACAAGGGACCACTGGCAACAGGAAAGAGTGACATGAGGGAGAAGAGGGGCAAAAGGAGTAAGGCAGAGAAAATACCATGACCACTAAGGAGGTTTTACTAGTTACAGGGGGAAACCACTTTCTTGGCAGGGGGTAGTACCCTGACTGTTGTAATGCACAGATAGCCTCCCCCTTTCACTTCCAGAGGGAAGATCTCTGCTACACGCCAACTTTACGGAAAAGGGAGAGTCCTCCCTAGCTGGTTCCTGTGGCCATACGGTTGAGGGCAGGTGAAACTTGGGGGCATCTGATCTGAACCCCAAGCCTCCTGGCTTGGGCCTGTATGTAGGATGCCCCTCTAAAGCATTTCGAAGCATCTGAAGCCCCAGGCAGGGGTGGAGGATGCTTGCCTATAGCAGGGTCATATATGGTTCTTGAATGACTCATGGATTTGGAATTGATGTGGCTGATTTGCCCTGGAACGTGACAAATTTTCCATAAAAAAAAAGAAGTGAGGAACTAGCAGTGACAAGGAAGGGATTCCTGTTGAATGCAGAAGGCAGCAGCCTATGCCTAGCAAGGGAAGTTTGCAGCAACATGTCACAAAGGAGGCAATGGCTCAGGGCTGAAGGAAACCTCGGCAATGCCTGAGAAGCAAACCAGCAAGAGAGCTGTTCACTGTAAATCTAGCCCTGGTAATGTCTTGGGAACAGCCCCACAAGGGAGCATCATGCCCCCGTCCAAGAAATATATTGAAAAAGGCTCAAGAGTGAGCAAGACAGGGGCCAAGGATGAGGGGTGTCCTCAATCCCTTTCCAGAGTTGCTTTTTTTTCCTCCGCCCTGTCCCACCACAGGGATGTGGCCAGGGAGCAATCCCTTCTCCAGGTTCTCCCAAGTTCTCCACTGCTGTTCCAGGTTGAGCCCCACACACTTGGGATCCTAAGGCAGGACTTTCTGGTGGCTCCTTCCAGCAGAACTTCCCCCCTTGTCCTCCTCTCCACCTGAGGCCACCCAACTCAAGGAGCCCAAGGTCAGTACAGCAGCTGCGTAGCAGATGCCATCTTTCCTCAGAGGCCCCACTGGCCTTTCCCTGCCCAACTTCTAGTGTAGGTGGGTGGAAGGAGCAAGGAGAGGCCCCACTCTATTAGCCCAGCTGTCACTGAGGACCCCTGATGCCTGGGGGATTTCACAGCACTGAATTGGGCCCTTGGGGGCATGATGCTGTCCCAGCGTATGGAGAGCCCTTGGGCCAACTCCATAGTCCCTGGAACGGCAACTTGAAACTGCCACAGCCCAGCCAGATTTAGGTTCCACATTGTTTGATATTGTGATGGGTCCTCAGTGTGGCTCAGGGGCAGGATTATTAGACACTGGTCTGCCTTGCTCAAACCAAACCCTTCACACCTTCCCTTCAGCATCTCTCCACCCATAGCCCTTCTCAGGTTACCAGTAAGAGGCCACACTACATGGCAAGGATGGCTCTAACCAGCAACTCAGAAGCCCAGGTCTCCTCCCAGCTCTTCTAAAAACATACTGCGTAACAGCTTCATTTGATGCCTCAGTTTCCCTCCCCTATTCTTGGGCAAAGGCCAGGTCCCATGCTGTACGTGTAAAGCAGCTAGCACAATATGCCCATGACATGGGATAGGGCCTGTATATGCTCCCAAGAATCACTTGATCATGACAATCCCTGGGCCTATGCAGTCAGATCCATGGCCCACATTCTGGCCAAGGAATCCTAACAAACTCAGGAGGTGGGGACAGGCCTTACCCCCAACTTGCCCATTCTTACCTGAGGCAGCTGAGGAAGTGAGCAGCGCTCACATTTCACCGCAGCCTGACACTGAGGTCAGCCCATTCCCCAAACAAAGATCTGTCCACTCTTTACCCCACCTGCCTGCAATGCCCCTTCCACACTGAGATACATCACATACTAGGCCAGTCCAGGTGCTTAGGCCTACTGTTTTCTCATGTCATGGGTGACAATGCGTGTGTTAAGGCGCAGCAGGGTGAAAGTTGCAGGCCTGCTAGTCCCTGCTGCAGCCAAAAATCCTGCCAGCTGTCAAAGAGATGGGTGCAGGGGCTTCTGGGTTCTGGGGCCCTGCACCTCTGGCTGCTGACAGGCAAAACTCGTGACATTGGTGCTTGTGCAACTGACTGTATCTGGCTTAGGGCACAGTGGGGTGAAAACTGCAGGCCTCCTATGCCCTGCTACGGCCAGGAAGCCTGCCAGCTGTCAAGGAGATCGGTACAGGAGGAGTCTGGGTTCTGCACCTCTGGCTGCTGACAGGCAAAACTGGAACACGCAGCTCAGCAACTGACACCAAGGCAGAAAGCAGGGCAGTTCAAACAATCCTGCCTCATGCAGTTTTTCCATCCCACCCCCACCGCATTGGGATTGGAAGAGACCTCAGGGAAGAATGACAGTCACTGGCTAGCTACACAGTCAATAATGAGAGCACTCCTTCCCCAACCTTCCCCCTCCCTCTCCTTACTTTAGTTCAGCTGTGGGCAAAATATGGCCCGCGGGCTGCATCCGGCCCACAAGGCCATTCTATCTGGCCAGTGGGGCCCCTAAAAAAATGAAGAAAATTAATATTTCTTTGCTCTTAGTTCCTGTCAAAAATGACAGGAACCAAGGGCAGTGGGACCCAGGGGAAGCCCCGTGGGCTCCCACAACAGGGGCCAGCCCGGCCCCACCCCCCAGCCCTGGGTTTCTGGGCTGAGAGCACAGTGAAACTCAGGTAAGGGGGGGGGAAGGCCCCTCTCTGTCCACCTCTGGTGTCCTGCACTGCAGCTGCTTGCAGCCCCCCTCCCCTGCGCTTAGCTTTTCCCTGGGCTCCTTCCTTGTGCAGAGAAAAGCAGCCCCTTGCCCGCCCCATGGCCGGTGCTCCATGTGGGCTGTGAATGCCTGTAGCGCAGGGCGCCGGGCATGGGGCAGGGAGGGGCGGCTTTCTCTGCCCCGCCCAGCTCAGCACCAGCTTGTAACCCAGCCCCACTGCCAGGCCAGCAGTGGCGCAGGTTACAAGCTGGTGCTGAGCGCAGGGAAAGGCAGCCCCTCACCTGCCCCATGGCCAGTGCCCCGCACTGCAGCCACCTGCAGCCCACACAAAGACAGCCCCATGCGGGCTGTGAGCGCCTGCAGTGGGGAGTGCTGGCCATGGGGCAAGCGAGGGGCCACTTTTCCCCACACTCAGCACCAGCTTTTTCCCTGCTGGTGAGCAAGGGGTCGGGGCTAAGCTCTGCCTCCCACCTGTACCGCAGGCCTGGGGGGCACTGGGTGTGAGCAGGCGGAGAGCCAGTGGGAGTACAAGGCCCCCACCAGTGTCCCGGAGCCACTGCCAGTGGGGCCCAGGGCAGGGTGGCAGGAGCACAGGGTCCCGGCCAGCAGGGGCTCTATGGAGCAGAGCCAGCTCCCCTCTCCCTGCTGGTGCAGCCCAGCCTGGCTCCACAGACCCCTGCCGGCCTGCGCCCTGCTTTGGGCCCCACCAGGCCTGGGTTTGACCTTTGTGCTTAGCTCAGACTGCATGCTTAGCTTGCACTGTGGTTGAGACATGCACCCAATGAAACGGGCAGATGGAAAAATACTGTCCCTGACTTAAAAAGCATCAGGAAGTTGTCTAGCTAAATTAAATAAATATAACCTGGGCAAAAAAGGAACAGTCAGAACAAAACCTACCCCCACCTAACTATGAAAAGGTTATCTCAGCATAGAAAATTCCAGTTAAAGGTAAGCATACTTGGCAAAGAGAATATTATTAATATGCATTAGGAGGAAAGCTTAAACTCATTTTATGTATTAAGAAATGCAAGCTCTATGGTACATAAAGAGAGGTGAGAGAGTGTATCCTTCGGAACACTTCTGGAGGAAGCCTGAAGAGATCCTGTCACCAATCCAAGATCCTCAACTTCAGACATGGGAACAAGAAGCCCCAGACAAGACTTCACCATTTGATCAACCAGTGAAGTTGCGTTCGCAACAATACAGGGTGGTGAACATCTCCTTTGACTAACCACAAACCTAACATTTTAACTGCTAATGCTGCTTCAGTTCAAATTAGAGTAGTATCCATTAGGGTTCAATAAACTTCCCTTAGTTTAGGACAACTGTGTTCTAGTTTCCTTGACTGATATAAGGCCCATTATAGTGCCATAGGGATGCAATACTAGGGGCAGATGCTTTCCTCTTACTGGTTCAGCAATAAGGGGCAGCACCACTCTGTCTCTCAACATGCTCAATGTACCCTGGGCTTTGGACTTGCTGTGAAGGAGTTGCTGGCACTGTCCCAAAGCACAGATTTTATTACGTGCATGCGAGCATGGTGTTTGCTAGGCCTTTTGTTTTATTATGTGCATGCAAGCATGGTGTTTGCTAGGCCTTTTGTGTGAAGAAGAATTTAACCAGGAAGGGAGGGGAAATGGGAGGAGGAGCAGGAACAAAGGGACATTGTTGGGAGGGATAGCCCTGGGGCCACAGCTACCCTTATCTTTAGGGCAAAGAGAAACTATGGGCCTGGAACGCAACACTCTGATTTAACCTGTGTAGCCTGGCTGCAGTCACAAAGCTGCTAGAACATCCCCAGAACAGCTCTGAACAGCTCATCATGTACAGCAGGGGTTCCCAACCCCTGGGCCCAGTACCAGGCTGTGAAGGGTTGGCTACAGGAGGGTTGGCTGCCAGACCAGCAAGCTGCCGACCAGCAGTGCCAGCATACTGCGGGCAGGAAGCCAACCCTTGTTTTTACTCAGTATAAAAAAGGGCTGGCTGCCAGTCCATAGAATGCCAGTCACTTCCATTCCATGGTTTGCCGGTCCTCAGCATAAAAAGGTTGGGAACCCATGATGTAGAGGGATAAACACAAGCAATCATGCTACACAGTACAGGGCAAGGAGAAGCGCAGACCAGGTTCTGGGATTCCCAAGCAGCAAAATATGGGTGCAAAGGGCAGCAGGTCCAAACACTTTGCTTTGGTGAAGGTTCGGTGTCATAACTAAGTTGAAAATACCTGTAAAAAAACAGAGCAGAGTAAGGGCTCATTTGTACCACCCTTGAGAGCACCAAGACCCAACAGTGAAGCAGTAGCCACAGCACGGTCTCCGGCATACTTGCTGGCATGTGCTCAGCATTGCACCACAGCAGCTTCAACACCTTGTTTCCAGGATGTGGAGCATGTGGAGTGGGGAGCAAGTGAGTAGGGCATGCTTGTGTTTGTGTAACAGACACAGGGCGGATGAGTCATGAGGGGTCCTGCAGGCTTACTGTAAGATTAACCTCCCAGCTATACAGCAGCAAAGGAATGGATGCTTCTCAGTAGCCACTGGGGATACAAAAAACAAATCTAAGGGTGTGGACACATGGCAGGTTTGCTCATGAATAATTCAATTTGACTGTCAAGCTAGCCTCAAGGGATGAGCCTGTCCAACTATCTAACTCCAATTCTCACAAGGCCACCAGGTGTTGCTACAGGCCCAGGTGCTAGTTGTATCCCCTCACCAACAAACCACATCAACACTGGGCTGAACAACACAAATTATAGTGTCTGGGATTCATTCACCTCTTCCTGTACTGTCATCTGTATCATCACCTGCTTACAGTGCCCTTCTGTTGTCTATGCTGACTGGGACATTCTTTCTTACATGAAAGAATGAATGGACATGGATTCAACATAAACTCTAGAAACTCAAAAGCCTGTGGCACAACACTTTAACCTCCCTGGACATCCCATCACTGACCCCCAAGCAGTTGTCCTTAAACAAAAGAACTTTTAAAAACCAACTTGAATATGAAACTATGAAACTAAAATATGAAACTATGAAATCTCAGAACAAGAAATCATCCACAGACTAGACTGTACTAATCATGATTTCAAGAGGGACTGAATTCTTACCCATTACCTGGCCTATGCATTTACTCTAGTGTTCCTCCAGGTATTAACTGCCTTGCTCATTTCAACTTATCTAATCAACCCACTCATTACCTCTTAACAGATCTTCTCTCCCTGCCCCTTTCCCTCCTACATAAAATCTTTTCCTTCTGCCAGCAAGTGCATTCTTAGTATCTGAAGAAGTAGGTTATGGCTTACAAAAGCTCATGTTGAACCAATTAGTCTCTAAGGTGCCTCTGCCCTGCCTTCTGCCTAACTTTACTCTGGGTGAAAGTGAAGAGGACATATGATAGGCATGTGAGCCATAATGCTCCAAGATAAACTTAATCCTTGGAAAACAAGAAGTAACTAAACTTTGTGTCTGCTTCTCTAAGTCAGGGGTCAGAAACCCATGACCTGCATAGCCTTTGGCTCTGGAGCTGTGCCTTCAGCAGCAGGGGCTTTCCCCGTGTTGTGCTGCATTCGGGTACCTGCAGCTCTAGCAGAGGGGGAGCTCTGCCCATGCTGCTGCATCACAATCAGGCAACACAGGGTAAAGCAGAGGGCTTTTGCTTCATCCTGCTGTAGCTGAGCATTGGAGAAAAGTGCCTGTGGTGGCCAGGTATTTAGTACCCACCTTTTCCAACCTCAGCTGGGTCATTCTGGGGCCCCATGCAGGCAAACAAATGTTGCTGATCCCTGCCCTAAGCAATTCCATCTCCCACCTTACACAATGCAAATAAACTCCCAGCATTTAGTGGGCAAACACTGAAACACACTGCAGGAGGCCAACCTGCAAGAGGCTTTGTCCACTCCTTACTAAATAACATCTGGTAGAAGTTCCTCTGCAGTAACGGTGTTGTGTGTCCACACCCATATATTTGTTTGTGCCAGAGACTGATCCAAATCCTGCCAATTACCAAGTGTGGCTATGTACCCAAGCACATCCCCATCCTCTCCCTAACCCCATCAGTCCTGCCGTTCACAAGGCAAGCTGCTGCTTGTCCGGTCTTTGCATCCTAGGCCACTTCACTGCTACTGCCTCCCTTCACCTGCAGGACATCACTGCAAAGCAGGCACTGGTCTATTTGTGCCCACTGTACTGAGAGCAGTATGGTCTACTCCAAGCAAGGCACTGGATCCTGAGACTCTCCAATCTATAGCGTGTGCAGGAGCAGTTTGTGGGGTCAACCCACATGATGCTCATTCAGAACAAACTGCACATTTCCCACCCCCTCCATCCTGCCATCTCACTGCTAGTGGGTGTGTTACCCTGGGTGCCAGTTTCAGAAGAGCGGGGCCATCTGGCGAGGGTCATCAGGCAGGATGCTGATGGAGTCCTCAGCCCTGCCACACAACAGACACAACATCGTGTACTCCTGTGGGCAGAAAGAGATGGTAAATCACTGCTCTGATATACCTATGCTTCCCCAAAGTGCACAGCCTACATTTCCCACTAAAGGTGCAGCGGCCTATCAGTCCATATCATATCGGCACCAATAAAAGGAAAAATGACTTACAGGCAATCAGCTTTTTTTGGCCAATGGTGCTGATAATGTCACTGATAAATGGCCCATGCATGCACAGAGCCACAGTGTGCATTTGGCCAGGAATGCAGACTGGCAACATGGAAAGCAGACTCCAGCCAGTAAGTCTGTGGGGAGGAAGTAGCATTGGGGGGTAGGAGGAGGCACATCGAGGCCCGCACAATGAGGGAGGGAGTGGGGCAGAGGCACACACTGCCCAGCCGAGGCAGGATGCAGCACAAAGCCGTGGGCTGCGAGCGGAGGGTGGACTGCGGTGGCACTGGGAGGGGAGGGCTACGGGGCTGGCTATAGCCACCCCAAATTCTCTGTAGGCCTCCCTCCCAATGTCACCACCCACCCCACCCCTGCCCACCCCATGTACAGCCCTGGCCCAGTCCTCACACCCAGAAGAGGTTGGCCCAGACCCTGGCCCCAGCCTGCAGCAGGCAGCCTGACCCCACACACAAATCCAGGGCACATTCACCCCATTCCTCCCCTGGGGGTGCACATGGTAATGAGAGCCACACCCCCTCCACCCCTGGCTCTATCCCACACCCCACCCCAGCTGGCAACACCTGCCCCTGCGCCAACCCCATTCCCTCTCTCACTGTGGGAGGCCTTGATCTGCCCCTCTCATGCCTCTTCCCTCCCCCGTCCCTCCCCCCCAGACTTACTCGCCAGACACTGCTCTCTAAGCTGCCAGGCTGCATCTCAGCAATCAGATCAGTATCAGCCAATGTGGCTGGCTAATAATTGACCCTCAGTATCGGCCCCCAAAAAATCTTTATCGGTGCACCCCTACTTCCCATGTGCCCACCCAGGAGTCATCCTGGGCTCAAGGCTCCTCCTCTTTAATGCAAAGCAGCAAACCAGTATGTTGAGACCCATGGTCTCTCTGGGATGAAGAGGAAGACAGGCTTGGGCCAAGGGGTGTCCTCAGCCCTGCCTACATGTCCCAGGAGCTGTGTTGTCTTTGCAGAGCTGTTCCCATCCTGGAGTGTGTCCATTAGAAGGCAGCCTGCCCC
The DNA here is from genome assembly GCF_052110815.1 of Crocodylus siamensis. Lineage (NCBI taxonomy): Eukaryota > Metazoa > Chordata > Crocodylia > Crocodylidae > Crocodylus > Crocodylus siamensis. Next base: position 165,509,467 of record NC_143396.1, on the reverse strand, counting down.
TACCAGGTCCCTCATTCAGGCTGGCTTTAAAGAACAAAGGTGCTCACTGCTCCAGTACTTATGGGCAATGGTGCTACCTCCTTGTAATTCCTCTCATGTTCAGCAAAAAGCAACACCCTGCTGCAAGGGACTATCTTCCCAGTGCTAACCTCATTTCCACAGTGCATTACAGCCAGAGAAACCGGAGATGGAGCTGGCACCCAATCCTACTGCCACAGAGATGTCAGAGAAAGCCAAGAGAACAGTCAGGGCTTCAAGGCTTGAGTTTCTCCCAGGGGACCTGTACATAATGGCTCCCCATAGCACCTTGTTTTAAAGCATACTAAGTACTGAAGCAGTTGTGACCTCCCCAGGGAAACTCTTCAATGGCCATGTGCAGCTCCAGTCCCTTTCACCTGAATTATCCTTTCACTAATTCAGCAAGACAACCTACTCTGAAGGATAGCAGAAGTAAAATGAATCCATGACGGGGCACTCCATGAGTCACAGTAATCAGCACCAACTAATTCTGGGCAGGCAGGTTCCTGGCATGGTGGACCAAGTACCTTTGCTGAAGGTCCATAGCACAGCAGCTGGTTGATGAGGAAGTACCAAGGATGGCTTAGGGTATGCAAAGCCCTAGCACTGGAGCTGACAAGCTGGACAGACTCTGTCAGATAGTCACACTTAAAGAACTGGGCATCAGACAGACTGAGCTGGGCTTGGGCATGGTAACTGTAACATTTTAGTCAGTTTTCTCTGTAGCCAAGCACTGGTCCTGGGCCTGCAGTTGATCTATTTTCAGCAGCCACCCTCCTCAGGGTGGACAGGGTTGCTCTCCTCAGGTGGACAGGGCTTTCTCCTAATGAAGAGCAGGCACAGCCACTAAATGAGGGAAGGGGAAGCCTGGGGGAGCTTTCTTGCTGATCCCTGCTTGGAATCACTGTCTCATTCTTGCTGCCCCAAAAACGGTTTCAACAGGAACCAGCACTAGCTGCTGCCAGCATTGGTTCCTGTGTCCATGCAGCAATACACTGGAATGGAACAGTACTAATTAGATTCAACCTATGCTCAGTCCCTTCCAGAGCAGGCCAGGCCTCAGCCATTAAACACTCTGTTAGTGTTTAACACCCCAGAAGACTGGGCATCAGAACTTAATGTCAGATGTGGCTGTCCGTAGCCTCCTGTACATAGGCTGCTTGGAGCAAAGCAGCAAGGCACAGAGGTTGGTTGTGTCCTGCCATTTCTATCAGTTGCTGCCGTGAAGTATTGAGACATGCAGCCCAGGCAATGCTTGGCTTGTGCAGCCCACTGGCTCCCTCTGATGGTCACAGGGAGTGGAGATCACACAACATCAGATGATGTGGTGGTTAGGCAGGCACCCTACTGGAGCGCAGGGCTTGAAAGGAAGTTCTGAACCTCAGCTTGGCAGGGAAGCTGTTCAGAAACTGTGGTGCTAGTCCAGCTCTGAGATACCATGGCAGCTGGAAAAGGAGGAAACAGAGGCACGGGTCAGAAGACAGCATCTATCTCTGGCTTAAGGCTGGGGTGGATGCAGAGTAAGGTTTGGTGGTGCAGCCGCACCCCCCGCCCCTTGATTTCTGTTCCATTCAAAGTTTAAAACAAGCTGCCTACAGGATCAGCTTCATATCTATTCAGGTGGACTTAAGAGACTATTGATTTCAATTTAATTTTTGCTCTTTGCTTCAAAGGTGTTGACAACACGAGAACTGCTAATCAAGCTATCCTTTCTTCTACTGTTATACTGGTAATGTTTCTCAGCTTGTCTGATAAAGGTATGCCATTACTTAGGACCCTGTACTGGGTGGGTTTGTTCCTAGGGAATTCAAACACACAACAAAATCAGACACAGGGTGGGGAGGGGCAGGACTGAAGGCAGGTCCAGCTGTCCAGTGGCTGTGGTGCAGGTGATTAGAGACAGGAGGGAGTTGCAAAGAGGTAAGTTACTACAGTGACCTTTTCCTGGGTTATTCATTGCAGCAGATGATGGGAAGCTGAACCAGCAGCACAGTCAGGTCAGCATAAAGCCCAGCATGGGCAGACCCAGAGAGGTTGGTCTCCACTGGCAGGAGAAATGCAAGCAGCTGAAGCAAGTCCTCCCCCAACCCCAACTGTTTGTTTCAGTGTTTGGGGTCAGAACAGAATTTTACTCCATGGTCAAATTGGTATGGATTGTGAGGAGTTCTGCCCTCCTTTGTAGTGGGGGCATACCCCTCTACCTGAGATCTCTTGAGCTTATATTAACAACCTTTCATAAAAGCAGGAAATCGGCTGCCATGGTTCCCTTGCTTTACCTGTGGCAGGAAGGGTGTTTTATTTTGTGTTGTGTCAGGATTGATGGTAGTTGTACTAAAGGGTTAGATTATGGACTTGTTGAATAAGTCCATCAAAGAGCACATGTCAAGAGATGGCAGAGTAGATGGTTTGAATAAGGATGATCCTGCCTCAGGCAGGGCTAGGACAACGATGTTCCTTACAACCCTACTACTCCATGATTTTTATGATTTGTATGTTGAGGGTGAAAAACAGTGGAGAATAGCTACTGGCATGCTGTGGGGCAAAGGGGGGACACTGGAGGAGGGGGACAGTTACAGTCATGGCCCATGGCTGGGGGCCATGGGGGGATGTTTGGAAGGGGTTCTGAGGTGAAGAGGCTCCTGGAGGCCATCAGAGGCTAGAGAGGGGTTCACAGGCACCAAGGGGCTTTTGTGGGGATGGGGGCCTGTGGGGTAGAGCAGTGTGGGGTGAGGAGGAGCTAGGGTGTTATGGAGGTATGGGAGTGTGACACAAAACAGGGTTTGAATCTGAGGGGTATAATGAGGGCTATGGTACTGAACTAGAGTCTGAGGGGGGTTGGGAACAAGAGGAAGTGTGGGTGAGGGGGCCCCAGGGGGTGTAAGGGAAAGCAGTGAGGTTTGGATGCTCAGAAGAGCAGGGGAGGGCTCAGTGGGATATAAGGGGGATGGTGGGGTGTGATGGGGCTTGGGGCATGATGAAATGGAGTTAAGTATGGGGGATATGTGAGATAAAAGTGGAGCCAAGGGCATTTGAGATGGGAAAGGCAATGCATAAAGGATAATGAAAAGGAATGTGGACATCTGGAGGATCCAGTTGTTGGGGTTCAGGGAATACTTCTGTCTATAGCCAGGTTGGGGATTATATCAGATGTACTCCCCTAGCACATACGGAGGAACCAGGCCCAAAGTGCATATGCACAATCTCAACTTTCATGCTTCATGCAGCTTTGGGTGTCCTGAGCAGACAGCTGGAAATGATGCAAGGGATAAATCACCTTGTGCAAGGAATCCGGCCCCCAAGAAGAGAGGGAGGGTAGCTGTAATTATTCGCCTACTGCCTAGCCAGAGAAGCACACAGCACAAAGCAGACTCAGGCATGCTCAAGGTCAATGGCATGAGACACCCAGAGGAGAGCAGTCAAGGCCTGGGTTTCCTATGCTTCTGCAGTGTTAGGCCTGGGGTCTTCACAAGACTCAGGAAAGCATCTGCAGAGAAATCAATGAGTACATGTAAACAAGACAGTATACCTGGTAATCGTCCACCACACTGAATGTGTACTCATGCCTGGCTATCACATGATGACAGTTCTCACACATGTCTGAAAAGAAAACAAAAGATCACCAGTTTGCTGTGAGCCTTCCCATCCAGAATCTTGGTGGGGAAAAAGGTTTAATTTCTTCTGATTGGAAATGATGCTGATCCCAACTCTGAGACATACTATCATCCAATTCCTGGATACAAGCAAAGAGAGCCCTCCTGATCCAAAAGAGCCAAGATTGATAGCTTTAAAGTCATATGTCGATTGATCCCTATCCCCACAGTTAACTTCACCCTGATTTTCGCTTACTTTTTAAGGAGCAAATTAAAAGTTCCTATTCCTTACTACAACACACACATGGAGAAATGCTTGGTTTATGCCATTTCATTAAAACCTATTCAGTGCCTCCAACACTTGGCTGGCTTGCTGTTAAAGCAGTAGCCAAGGATGTGGGGGATCTGAGTTTTTTCCCTGCTCTGCCAGCCACTCCATGTGTGCACCTGGGCACATCACTTACTTTCTCTGAGCCTCCATCCTCCACTTGTAAAACAGAGATAATAGCACTTTCCTGCATCATATGGGGGCCATTCCATGAGTATAAAAACAATACAAGACTGTGAAGTGCCTGAACAGTGTGGTGATGGGGCTGTGTAATGCAAGGCTAAGTCTCTCCTGGGTCAACAGCAGGTCTTGTGGTGGAATTATCAGGGGAAGACACTGAGTCCAGAAGGGTAATGAAAACATAGCCCCTGTAATCATCCCCAGCTCATCAGCTGAGCCCATCTGGAAAAGCATGTTTACTTTCAGTGAGATTACCTCTTCTGCAATCACTCAAAAGAAACTAGGATCTCAGTTCTGCTTAGGCACAGGTGGTGATCCACCAAGTCACTAATTTAGTAGTTCAAAGACAGCCTAGGACATTTTGTGGCTACTTGTAGGCCTCTGAGTCAGCTGTCACCTCAGTTCCCAACCCACAAAAAACAACTAACATAAATGGACACTTTGGTTTCTGTGGGAAACTTGAATCGAAATGGGTGAGGGAGAAGACAGTTTCCAGATGGCCCCTCACAGTCAGAACTGACTTATATTTGCAATCTGTTTCACTGCGAAGTGTGACCAGCTACAGTGCTTGGGCCTTTACTCTGCAAGCAAGTAACCCCAGTGTCTTTACTGTTGCTCACAGATTTCCCCTGAAGTAGCCGAGACCAACCTGACTCTGGTTAGTGTCACAGATAGTATTCGGAACCAGTAGACTTACTCATGTATTTCACTGTGCAGTCACATAGTCAAAGTGAATGGTAACAAAGGCAGCAAAACACAGAAATGATTTATCCGGGAGGACAACAACCCAGGAACAGTGGGTGAGAGAGGCATATGAGAGACCAGCCCTGTCTCAACAGTCTGGAGTTTGGGAAGGTAAGGTGCAGGAGCAGTGAATCTTCCAGCAGTAGCATGGGGTCTCCTTCTCAGTCTCTATTCTGCTAACAGTTATGCACATGCTCACCTGTCTGTGGGATTTGGGCCTTGACTTCTGTACTAATATAACCATGAAGGTCAGAGGGGCTATTTTTTTTTTGGGGGCCAGTATAGTTATATTATTTCTAACCTTAATGTGGGTACAATTATATTGTGGTATCTCATTCTTCACCTGTCCAGAAACAAACTATACAAGATAAACACCTTGATAGCTGTGCTCATATAGCTCTTCATAGCTCCCTAGACTTTAAGGCCAGAAAGGACCTTTAACTCATCTACTCTGCCCCCCTCTGTAACACAGGCTGTACAACTTCACCCAGCTAAACTTCTGTTGAACCCAACAGATTGTGACTAGCTAAAGCAGATCCTCCAGAAAAGCACCCAGCCTGATTCCAAAGACATCAAGAGATAGAAAATGCATCACATCCCTACAGAGTTCAATCAAGTGATTAATCACTTTTGCTGTTAGACATTTGTTTCTAATTTGAATCTGCCAGGCTTTAATTCAAGCATATATAACAACAGTACTGGTGTAATTATAGCCACGTAGTTCATGTATGCAGAAAAAGCTTGAGATACCTGCCAGTTGGATTCTGACAAAAGACGAAGCCCTTGGGTAAGATTCTAAGATAGCAGCAAGGTAGGAATCCCTGTGGATGGGATCCTGAACTCCTCCTTAGTGCATGACCTTGGATCTCATTTGGGAGGCCTCATCTCTTCTAATATTATAAAACCTTATGTGTGTCTGTCTGTCTGTCCATAGCGCTTTATTTGCGCTCTGATTGGCTGACAAACACACAATCAGAGTGCAAACAAGCATTCCAGCAGGAGTGCCGCTTGTGATGGTGGGGACACGGGATGGAGGGGCGAGGCCAGCACAGCTGGCCTCAACACCCCCCACCCCTTCCTCCCTGGAGGCAAGGGCAACAGAGCAGATGGAACGGGGGGGCAAGGCCAGCAGGTGGCAAAGCTGGAGCAGGGGTGGGGGGTGGCAGCGAGGCCACGGGAGCTGGTCTCACCCCTGCCCTTATTCCTTGCAGGTGACAGTGGCAGCAGCAGAGGGGCGGGGAGCAGGGGCAGGATGCTGCAGGGGAGGCAAGGCCACTGGCTCTGGCCTTGGCCTGCCCCTCCCCCCTTCTGTCATCACCACCTGCAAGGTCCAACGTGGGGCGACGCGGGGGTGGGGGCAGGCACCACACAGGTTGAGGGAATAACAGACACGCCATGGCAGCAAGGGGGGGGGGGGGGGAGAGAAGAGTGGGCCCAGGCCCCACATGGGGGAGGAGGAGGACCAAGCCCGAGCCAGGGGAGAAGCCGCGGCAGGGGGAGCAGTGTGCCCAGGCCAACCTGGGAAAACAGGAGGAGTGGGCTTGGAGCCAATGGGGGGCAGGAAGAGACTCACTCCTCTCTTCCCCCAGCTGCTGCCATGTCAGACCGGGCCCACTGCTCCCCCCACTGCCATGGCGGGCCTGCTTCTCCCCTGGCTTGGGCTTGAGCCTCCTCTCCCACTCGGGCCTGGGCCCACTTGTCCCCAACCCCGCTCTTCTCCCCCACCCCACCGTAGGCTCCAAGCCCACTCTTCCTGTTCCCCCACTGGGTCAGCCTGGGCCCACTGCTCCCCCTGCCGTGGCAGCCAGGCTTCTCCCTACCCTCAGGCCCGGTCCTCCCCTGCATCGGGCCGGGCCCACTCCTCCCCTCCCCCTGCCATTGCAGCAGGGAGGGTGGGGAGTGGGCCCAGACCCCAAGCAGCAGGAGGTTAAGGGGGAGCAGGCCCAGGAGGGGGCCATGGGGCTCCAACCCTGCATGCCCTCCCCCCCTCCCCCCCCAGTCATTGCTTATGGGCAATTGGCTAGTCTTTCATATCACTGTCTGGCAAACAGGTAACTTTTCCAAGTCAAGTACTGAAATACTACCCCTGCTATCAGATATAATACTGTGCCTCACCCCCCCCACAGGGCAGCTTCCAACTGCCAACAGCCCCTGAGTGCTCATATACAGGAAATCTCCTTACGGTCATAGGTGATGATTTCTTCTCCATCCTCCTCCTCAGTTGCTCTGTTTGCAATCAGCACAAAGTCTCTCTTGTTGCACTCTGCACAAGCCACAAAGTTCAGCAGGAAAGACCCATTCTCCAGGCAGGTGTTACCCTAGAACATTGACAAGAGACAAAAATACAACCTTCACAATCTTTGTGGTGCTATTTACAATGCTTGCCTATCCCACAATTCAGTTCATCACCAAATTAAATTGAGTAGAACTGACAGTTCTGGCCGTACATCAAAAGAAGGGCTTCTCAAAACCCTGCACTGATTGGCAGTTGGACAGCATCCTCCAAGGTTGTTGTCACCTTCACGATAAAGGTTGAGCTGTTAGCCATAGGAAATTACAAGTCCAGACTTGCTACACTGCCAAGATCAAGATAGGGCATCACAAGATGACACCTAGCACCTTAGCAGCCCACACTTTCGTACAGAGGTGAGATCCCACGTTTCAAAACTCCACAAGGAAATAGGTGCAAACTCCAACTGACCAAGGAGGGTCCCAAGAATAATTACAAAATTGGGAGACAGCAGTAATTATATGTCTGCTGATTGATGCTATCAGTTTCCAAGTCACCCACAATGGCAAAAGACCAGTTGGAATGGTAAGGTAAGGACAAAGGGAACCACCCCCTGGTGCAGAAGGGGGTAGGTGACTGGTGCCCCAGGCGCAGCCTTGTCAGTTCTCAGCACTGGTGGATGAGAGGCGACCACAGATTGCTTGATAGATATACTAGATGAGGGTTTTCCAACTGGCAGCCTGCAAGCAGCATGTGGCCTGCAAGGGGTTAAGGTGAAGCTCCTGGGCTCCCACTCAGCTGCCACTCTCCCCCATCACTCCAGCTGCAACAGCAGTCAGAGTCCACCCCTCCTGCTTACACTTCCTGCCCCTGCTCCAGGAGGAAAGGTAGCATGGCATGACTCAGAGAGATGAAGGTGAGGGCCTCATTGGCACAGAGTGTAGCAGTGGGCTGGGGGAGGGTCATGTTGCAGCAGTGGGGGCACCCATGCAGGTGAATAGCTCAGGAAACCTGCAGCTCACCCCTGTCCAGCCTATGTGACATGTAGCCTGTGGGGTATGAGGCTCCCAGCTGCTTAGGTGTTAGACAGCTTCATGCCTGATGGCTTTCTCTTGCAGAGGGTCCCTGTTTAGGCATCTGTGACAGAGAGGCTTAACCTGCATGGGCAGTCTGAGGACACACAGGGCTGTACTACATCAACAGTGACTCTCAGGGAGAATGGGACTCAGCAGGCCCTACCCACCTGACTGCAAATTTGGAATAACCTACCCTGAAAAGTTGTTTCATACTAACCAAAGTACTTAGCACAAAGGTTTATATATCCCTTCTGAAACTTTAACAAAATGAGTCACAGGTAATACAATCTCATATTCCACATTAATTGATAGTCTCTGAACCCTGGGAAACTCTTTGCTCCACTGTGGCAGTAATTTCTTCCAGGCTGATTACACACAATAAAGGTGTTTTCTTTTATTACTATTTAATATACTCAGTACAAATATACAGGCAGCTACAGACAGAGAGAAAGAGAGAGGACTGGAAGGTGTTTGCTGGGCTGTTGAGACTGTTTACTTGCTATTGCTGGTAACTATATTATGTAATCCTATCTGCAACCTTATCAAGCTCCATCCTAATACTGTCTTTCAATGCTCTTCCAAGTTCCCTTTAATCATAAGAGAGGAGCTCCTCTATACCATTCATATTTTTAAATGTCTCTATTCAAGGAGATAAATTAACGAGGGGTTAAACCAGGGTGGGCAATTATTTCAACCAGAGGGTCACTTAACAGTTCTGATGAGCTGTCGAGGGCTGCACACGTAAAATCTTTCAGAAGATATCATTTTAACAAAATATAGATGAAAATAAATCATATACTAAAACCAAATATCTACTATATTTTAATTTTATTTCAAAAATAATTTTGTCCTGATTTTTTTGAATAGTGCATATAAAGGGGACTGCATAGCTCAAAATAAAGTCTTACTCTTGTATATTTTGTGGGAGGGGATGTGGGGGGGGTAGGGTGGGTGCGAGGAAGTGTGTGGGGTGGGTGTGCACATGTGTGGGAGGCTGCCAGTATGCTAAGTCCTGGAAGCTGGTCGGGGGTGAGTGGGGAGGGGAAGGGAGAGAGGCAGGAGCATGGGGCACATGCAGCAGAGCTAACTCAGACGGTGCAAGTGCAGGGGCACTCCAGGCCCCCACCCCATCTGGCCCACAGCTGCCCCCCTGGTACGCTGCATGAGGCCAAGCCCCATCCACTCTGACCTGGGGCAGCCTGTACTACATTCACAGCCATACCCACTGGCCCTAGGCCCAGTCCCTGCCAGTGTGCACAGCTTCCCCATGGGGCTGCTCCCGGTGCGGCCGCGGCTGCGCAGGTACTGCTCAGCTCTCCTGCCTCCAGAGGCTCCTTCTCCCCCTGCCCCTGCTGCACCACTCCGGGTGTGGGGGAAGCTGCAGCAGGGCAGTTCCTATCCCAATGCTAGGGGCTCCAACTCCCGGCCACTTTCCACCCACTTGGATGCCCACAGATAGCTGCTCATCACACTTGATGGCTAAGTAGGTGGAAGTGGCTGAGAGCTGAAGCGCTGCATGTTGGAGCAGGAGCCAGCACACAGAGCTTCCCCTCCTCCTGGAGTGGCACAGCAGGGGCAGAAGAAGAATGGGAGGGGAAGGGAACAGCAGTACAGAGGTGGCTGCAGCTGCACTTGGAACAGCCCTGCTAGAAAGCTGTGCATGCTGGCCAGGGCTGCCCTGGGCGAGGCTTGGCCCATAATTCGCAGGTGCCCACTCCTGAGTTAAACACTCAGTCTCATCTTCTTGGTCTCATGATGAAGCCTTCTCAAATCTCTAATTATTTTTATTTATTTATTTATTCAATGTTGCCCTTCCCAACAAAGGCTAAGGGTGGCTTATAGTAAGAGAAGAGAATAACTCATAAAACAGGAGAACAAGCAAGAGAAGAAAGCAAATTATGGAGCAACCAGAGGATCAAAATGAAACAGAACCCCGACAGAACAATATCCCAGTCTAGCTTGTTTACTAAGTGCCTGCCCAAGCACTTCTGAAGGATGTCCAGACTCAGGCGCTGGTGGGTGTCGAGAGGCTAGAGAATTGCAGAGCTAAAAAGCAATGCCTGAGAATAACCTCCCACATATTTTTGCCAAGCAGACTTGGCACATTGATAGTACTTGCAGCAGGTTGCTCTTGGCTGACTTCAGAGAAGATCACAGGGCTTAAGGGAGAAGACAGTTCTCTAAATACATAAGGCCCAGACCATTTAAAGCCTTATAAGTCAAAACCAACACCTTGAATTGCATCCAGAAAGCTACTGGGGGCCAGTGCAGACTCTGGAGAATGGGAGTTATGTACTCCTGGTGACCCACCCCTGTCAGAAGGCAGGGCATCCCATTCTGCACCTGTTGCAGTTTCTAGATCAGGGTGAGCAAATTATGGCCTGCAGAGTGATATTGCCCAGCCTGCAGCAGGTCCCTTAACACCATCAGCCCAGGGGCAAGGGCAGCCCACGTCATGGCCCATGAGGCTGGTCCCATCCTGTTCACGTGCTCCTGGCCAACCTCCATGGAGACCAGTCCCCGGTCCTGGATGCAGCATCCACACCAGGTCTCCCACCTGCTCCTGCTGCCACCACTGCCACTCCACTCTGTGCTGCTATGCCCTGTGCTGAGCTGACAGGGCTGGAGGCTGCTGCCACCACACAGGAATCCTGGGGGAACTGCAGGCTGACACAGGACAGGGGTTCCCAGCACCACCCACCTCCCAGCCCGGTCCTGGCCGCAGCTTCCAAGTAGATGGCAGAGAGAGTACAGCTGTTGTCCCAAGTGATGTGACCACTGGGTCTACACCTTTCCCTCCCCCACCTGTGGGCTGCATAACCCAGGCCAGGGGAAGGGAGAGGGAGGCTGTTTCCCCCACTTGGCAGTGACACGTGGCCATCCCCTGCCTCTCCTCCTCAGCAGGGCTTGCAGCCCTCCTCACCTCCTCATGGGTGCTGCAGCCTCCCAGCAAGACCCAGTGGCAACTTCTAGCTCTGCCCTGGTCCCATGTTGTCACTGTCCCACTGCCCCAGCCCCGGACCCCTGCCCAGCCACACACTGCATCTTGGGCTGGGGGCCAGCACCCCAGCCACGTGGGCAGGGAGCTGTGTCTAAGGCCACTACCATGGGGCAGTGACAGCACAGGACCGGAGCAGGGCAGAGCTGAAATCCACCCCCTGCACATCCCTGTCCGCAGAACCCACACTCAAAGGGGCTTAAGGGCAGTGAATCGTGGCTCTGACCTGGTCCTGGCTTCGCACTGTCACTGCCCTACAACCCTGCCCTGTGATCCCAGCCTTGCCTGCCCATCCTGCTCCTAAACACCTCTGCCTGGGGCCCCATCCCACATAGGGAGTTTCGGTTAGTTTTTGTGCAGTGGGCAGGAACAGGATGCTGACCTGCCCCATGACAGCTCCCCATCCCTGTTCTAGATTGTCTTCACAACCAACCAATGGCAAGCACATTACAGTAGTCTATAGCCTTGACGTTACAAAGACATGGATGATGGTAGCCAGATCAGAGTCTGAAAGAAAGGGATGCAGACCTTTCATTAGACAGAATTGGTCAAAGGCACTCCTAGCCACTACGGCTTCTATCTGAAGATCCAGGTGTAGCAGAGGATCCAGGAGCACCCCAACACTTCAAAACTGAGTGACAAAGAGATGCTAAACCTCATCAATGATAGATTTCCCAATCTTCCCACCCAAATCAAGCAGTCTAATCAGAGATGTGGGGTGGAAAATTTTCCAGTGCTTTATTTTTCCATGGGAAATTTTCTATTTCTAAAAATTCACTGTTTCATAAAATTCATTAGTAACAATGAATGGATGCCAATACAATACTAAGCAAGCTTGGTAGTTTCAAAGTTGTAATGAATGTTTTTCAAGTGATTATCCCTAGGAAATGTGTAAGACAGAACATCTATGTTTTATTGATTTGTAAACAGGAGGGTAAACACACTCACATAATAATCCAAACTAAAAATCAAGTTATGAATTCACTTAATTGGCTGTGCAGGTCAAATCAAAATCAAAGCTAAAATTCTTATTTCATATCAGGACCGCAAGTGAAAGCAAAACCAAAACTAAAATTGTGATTCATTTTTGTTTCACTTTCAGTTCAGCAAACACACAGAACATTATCTCATTTCTTTTCTTGAGCTGGGGAAGCTGGAAGTGTTTTTATAAGATCTGTTAGCTTTTTAGTGCTTTTGGTTTGAAGTAGTCATAATAATGCCTAATCAGAAAAAAATCTAGTGTGTGGCATCATTATAGTGAAGGTCAAGCAGAATCACTGACTGATGTCAGATGGATGAACTGATGTACAAGAAAATCTTTTATTGAACATTGTTAGCAACACCTGAACCAATATTCCTGAAAGCAACTGTTATCAAATCTTCTCATCCCACAGGTGAATACATAGCCAAATTACTGAGTGAAGAGACAGAAAGTGCAGGTCCCTCCAGGGTACAAGCCCTTGTAACTGATCATGCGAGTAACATGAAAGCTGCATAGCAAATATTAAAGGCAAAGTATCCTCATTTAATAGTATTTGGCTGTCTTGCTCAAGGGATGAATCTTCTGGCAAAGGGCATAGTAAGCGTGAATACAATGAAGACAATATTGGCAAACTACAAAGTGATTGTGAAGGTATTCAACAATCATCGTGTTGCTAATCAGGCTGTAAAGAAATTACAGAAAGAGAAGCAGGGGAAGGAAAGTGCACTTTTATTGCCATGAGAAACTAGATGGGGCTCAGCTACAAAGTGATTACATAGTTTGCTGTGCACAAAGAACTGTTTGCAGTGTGCTTCAATAGATGACGCAGTATCCCAGATTATTCCCATGAACATTCGGAAGCAGTCTCAACAATGATGCGTTCTAGGTTCGAGTTCAAGAAGCATTCAATTTGCTACTACCAGTTTCAGTGGCTATCGAGAAACTTGAGGGAGATGCACCAAGACGTTCAAATATTCCAGAGATATTCAGACAAATGAATGAAAATCTAACTGAGCTTTTGCCTTCTTCACCTCTATCCAAAAAAGGAGAAGTAAAACAAATGTTTATTAAGAGATCTAAGTTTTGCTCTCATCCAATTCGTCTGGCAGCAAACCTTTTGGATCCTCAACACAGAGGACAACATTTATCATAAGATGAAGTATCTACTGCTCTCAGTACAATTATGGAAGTAGCTAAGAATGTCCCCAACAACAAAATAGCTGTGATGGCAGACACTGCCAAGTACTGCACGAAAGAAAAAACTTTGGAGCAAAGATATCATTTGGTGGGCAGCAAAGAATATGTCTCCTCTCCCATGGTGGAAGGGATACTGTAACACCCGACTGTTGTCCAGGATTGCTCTAAGGATCCTAAGCATCCCACCAACAGCAGCTTCCTGTGAACAGAACGGGAAGGCTTTCAGCTCAATCAAGACAAAAAAAGAGGAATAAACTAGTAAATGAACGCATTGCTAAACTTGTTTCTATTTCTCAAAATCTCTTGCTTTACAATTAGTGAAGAAGATTCAGTGTGATGATAAGTTGCCCTTGCCCATAGACTCATTGGTAAAACCATCCTTTAGCAAAAGAGAATGTGGTTCAAGTAGTTCTGAATCAGATTTGCCTCAATCTGATTCTGAAATGGCACTAATAAATAGTGCAAGTGATTCTACAGATAGTGACAGTGAAACTAGAGGTGCCACAATGACCTCAGTGGAAGAGAGTTCAATTCTGTTGAAGTAGATGAGCGGACAACCACAGCATATCATGCACAGTTCTTTGGGTGTGCTAAAATTAGTGTGTCAACAGTTTTCAGTGCCTTCATTTTTTTTTCTTAAATTTACACAAAGAATATAGGGGGAGTATAAGCTATTGTGTATTGTCTTTACATTTTTACAAGTATTCTAATAAAATCATTGTTGTCAAATAAACATGCTAAATCAGATCACAGTCTATTTGGGGCACTGGAAAAAATTCCAATTCAAAATTTTCTGGAAAACCCACATCTTTGAATCTAACAACCACCATCACTTCTGTCTTGTCTGGATTCAATTTCAATTGGTTCACCCACATCCAGTGTACAACTGCAGCCAGGCACTAGAAAAGGACTGAGTTTGCAAGGCCTGGGTCCAATGGGTATCATCAGCATATGGATGATACCTCACTCCAAATATCTCTGTACTATCTCACACAGTGGCCTCATACACACGGAACAAGAAGTATAACAAAATGGACCCCCTAGAGACCTCATGGGAAGGATTCTGCAGGGCATGACATACATTTGACCATCACCACCCTGCTAGGGAAGAGCAGAACCCATTTAGAGTAATTCTGCAAGTTCCCAGTAGGTCATGTAAACCCTTTACCAGAACCCGATAACTCATGGCCAGCTGTATCAAAGGTACAATTTTCCCTGTCAATCTCAAAGCCAAGATCATTAACCAAGGCCATGAAGTCAGTCTCCACACTGTACTCAAGATGAAACCCAGACTCTTGAGTGTTCAGGAATCTCATGTCATCCAGATACATCCAGGGATGCCATTCAAAGACCTGCCCCAAAGAGTGGAGGTCAGAGACAGGGCAATAAGTGGCTGGACTGGAGAGTCAGTGTTAAGTGATAGCTTCTTGTGCAGGAACCAGACAAGTGAAGACTTGAGAACATCTAGTACCCTGCCATCCTGAAAGGAGGCACTGACAACCCTCACTAGTCTCTCCATGCTAGTTTTTACAAACCAAGATGGGCATAGGTCTAGTTCACAATTGGTCACCCTCATCCTCTAAAGCACATAGTGAGTGATAGCAACATGATTCATATCAACAGGACAAGACCAGTCTGCCTCAACCTCAGACTGATTCTGCAGCAAAAGTGATGGTCCCCAAGCTGTGCCAGATACTGACAATTCTGTCTGCAAAGTAGGCAGTCTGAAGACATGGCTTCCTGGCAAATAAGCTGTATTAATCACATCATTCACCACCCAGAACAATTCCAGGGATGACAGTTTGCAGATGCAATGGCAGTGGAGAAGAAAAGATTCTTTGCCTTTGCCACTGACCTGCCACAGCTCTTTAAAAAAAGACAGTAATCAGTCAGTTCTGGCATGAGCTGAGGGCCACCTATGCTCTAGCCATCTACCCTCCTGTTTAAGCTGCTTGTTTCCCAGTGTACAGGGGGCCTTGTCCCACTGCAACAGTAAGAATGAATGCTTGGGTTCTCCTGTAGCTATGACCAAGGTCAGAGAGTTATTCCACAGATCAGAACAGCCGGCTCTGGAAACCCACTAGCTCCTTGAGTCTCCGGGGGTGGGCTAGCCAAGTCCGCCATCCTGACAGGCGCAACAGAAGACAGAGATTTGAACTTCTAGGAAGTAACGGTCCAACCATGACAGATTTTTGATGACACCCCCCAGTAATTGAAGCTCCTGTATCTCAGCAGATGGAAAACATTAGGTTGAACATGAGCCTCATGGGTCAGCCCGGTTACTATGCTGGACAGCCCTGTGGTCATCATAGAGGCCATGAAGCCTAGTTCCAGCCCTGAAGAGTCAGCAGAGACACTTCAGTCCCCCAAGACAATACATCTAGGTGTCCTCAACAGGGAGTTCAACACCAGCCTGGCCAATATGATGGGGAACCTGCTGGGCAGCAGTGCGGCTGGCTCACCAGCAGGATCCCACCTCATCCACGGCCCCTCGCACCCCAGCCCCACAGAGAGGCTCACTCCGGCTGCTCAGCCACATCAAGGCGGACTGAGGGCTAAGGCCTGCCCCCACTCTGCATCCAAGACAGTCTTAGCCGCAAGCCCCCGAGCTGTACGGCGCCCTAGGCCCAACGCCCGGCCTCCAGGCCCAGGCAGGACCCAAGCGCCCGCCACGGCCCGTCCTTACCCGGGCCGGGTACTCCGTGCCCACGCAGCCCCCACACATGGCGCTGCTGCTGCTGCCGCCGCCGCCGCCTCCCCTCAGGCCGCCGCCCGCGCCCTTCCGCGAGGGGCGGGGCCTGGCCTGGCGGGGCGGGGCCTGAGGGGGCGGGGTTTGGTCTCGCAGGGCTCAGCCCCCCCTGGGGGAGCGCTGCTGGGGCTGGGCTGTCCCGTGTGACAGATGTGGCCGGGACGGGGGCACCCGGCGGCACAGGGGATGCGGCTCCAGCTGCCGCAGATACTGGGCTGGGGCCAGAGCCAGCGTGGGCTGCGACCTGGGCTGCGGCTGGAGCAAGAGCCAAAGCCACCGCGTGGGGCGGCAGTGGGGGGCCAGGCGAGTGCCCCAGGGAGCCCGGGGGCAGGGGCACATTTATATTGTTCCATGTCTAACCAGGGGGCGGGGGGGGTCATCTTAAATCGGTCACCTTGGATGCAGGTAAATGCAGGGCATTACGTTAATTACATTCTGCGCACACACAAATCCTTAATTTATTTTCTGAACTTATCGTGTTGGGAATTCGGGAACCTGGCACCTGAGTGGCACCTCCACCCTGCACGACCACAGGCTGCTTTGCTGCTCTCCTACGCTCCCTGTGGGGAAAGCATCAAGATTGGTATTAGAACAGTTTCAACAGTCAGGTAGCAATTTTTTTTTTTAATTTAAATGTTTGCAGCACTGAATTAACACATGTGTAGTTCCCAGTTATTGTTATTGTTGTGTAAGCCAGTGAAACAATATTATACTTACCTGTCAAATAACTATGTGTCATGTTTGATCAGAGTTATAACATTTCAGGCTATTTTAATACAGGTAAGCAAATTCCCCTTTTTTTTTAATATTGTGAAATAAGTGTCAGACTGCTGTGATACACAACGCATTAAAATGTATAGCAAATTTACTGTATTTTTAACTGCTAACTGGGAATAGTTTCTGCTTTTTGACATGGGGCCAAAGAAAAAGTCAGGTGTGCAAACAAAAAAGCTGGGAAAAAAGAGCAGAAGAAAATAAGAAACTTGTAAACAATTTAAAATACTGGATATCAGCAGAACAGCAGTTTAGGCCTAACAATGAGATGCCTAGCCAAGCAGAGGATAACAGTGATTGCTCAGATTTGGATGAGAGTTGAAAACATCAAAAAACTTTGTTTAAGTGAAAATGAAGTTGACCCTGAAGGGGCAATAGCAGAGAATGACAACCATTTAAACACATCATCCCAGGCAAAACAGCATGGATTCACCAAGGGCAAGTCATGCCTGACCAATCTGATTGCCTTCCATGATGAGGTGACTGGCTCTGTGGCCATACCCTGCCTGAGAGAAGTGCCAGCGGCACTTCTGGTTTTGCTGTCGGTACTTTCACTGGTGGTGGCCATCAGCCTCTGGGGGACCTCCTCCCCATCCCAGTTGGCAGTTGGCCACTGACTAGAGGGACCCTTGACTGGTCAGTGCTGGAACCAGGACCAGAAGGATCAAAAGGGCCAGAGTGCCCACCATGAGGGACGCCAAGAGCCAGGGGCCTGGCTCAGGCCTGCGTAGCCAGAGGTCCCAAAGAGGGGGCCACTGCTGAGAGGCAGAAGGGTTCAGGGAGCTTGACAGCCCAGAATGAAGGCAGAGTAGACTGCCTGAGAGGGGGGATCCAGGTTGGTGTCCGAACACCAGATTTTGGAACCCAGTGTGGGGCTGAGGTCACGTAGTAGATGCCATCTGCAAGACATGGGACATGGTATAGGGAAGGTTGGAGCTGTGTATATCACCCTAGGCATCAGGGCATTAAATGGGCAGCCTCCCACATTCTTACACTACTTATTTGTACAACAAGTCATGGCAGGAGAGACTGGGTAGACTGCCCCAGAGACAGGTGGGTGGGCCAATGTTGAGACATGGCCCTGAGCCAGCCCCTTCTCACATGAGTGGTGGCAGATGACATAACAAAGAGCAGTGGTCTCAAGTTGCAGCAAGGGAAGTTTAGGTTAGGTATTAGGAAGAACTTTCTCACTAGGAGAGTAGTAAAACATTGGAACAGGTTACCCAGAGAGGTGGTAGAATCTCCATCCTTGGAGGTTTTCAAGGCCTCGCTGAACAAAGCCTTGGCTGGGATGATATATTTGGGGATGGTCCTGCTCTGAGCAGAAGGTTGAACTAGATGGCCTCCTGAGGTCCCTCCCAACTCTACTTTTCTATGATCCTAAAAGATTACAGTTACTATACAGGGCTGGATGAAAATGAAAACACTGAAGCTGTTGCTTTAACTGAAACTTAGGCTGACTCTGAAAAAAACAGTAACCTGCTTAGACAGAAAAATTGACGATCCATTTAGTTGGTTATCCCTTACTGATAACATCAGATGTATAGTAGATCTTGGCATTGAATGAAATCAGTAGTATGATTTTACTCAAACAGTATCTGGAAATCCCAGGTGAAAGGTGTTTGAGTAAAGATTAATTTTATAAGAAACCACCTAATGGCAAATGTGTGGAAAGACATTGACTTTTTTCCAGGTACAGCAACCCCCCCCCCCCACACACACACATACACATTATCTTCCCCTCCTTGCATACTCTCTCCAGAGAGAATTTCAAATTATCCCAGTTGCGGACTCTCCTTCATTTGAGATAAGCATTGGCCAGGGATAATATAGGAGCAGCTACGCCTAAACTCTGCTGTGAGTATTTCGCCTGCTTCTGGGCTTTTCTGATTGTTGTTGTAACAGGGTACTCCTCCAGAGACAACTGGATGCTCCCTTGTGGTGGGTCTGCATCTGCCTACCTACTCTGGTCCCCTGGTGTGGCCACTTTTCCTCGTTCTCGCCTGTCACATCTTGGTGTTATTGGAGATGTTTCCTTGAGGCTGCATGGGGCAGCCAGTGCTATGCTTCTGCCTGCACCCGCCAGCCTCAGTCTAGGTTAGCATGCACAGCTTACCAGCAAGACTGCTCCTGGTGCAGCTGCCCAAGTGCTGCTTGGCTCCCCTTATCTCCAGTGGCGGTGGCAGCCCCTGTTGTGTCACTCTGGGTGGGGAGGAAGCTTCAGCTGGCTGGCTCCTGCCCCAGTGTGCAGGGCTCTGGCTGAATTGGGCAGCCGAGTGGGTGGAAAGCAGCCAGGATCTGGAGCTGGAGCCTGCCTGGTGCAGCACAGCAGGAGCAGAAGGGCCAATGCCAGAAGCAAGGGGAGCCGAGCAGCACCAAACTGGCTGCAGCTGCAACAGGAGTAGCCCTCTCGGTAAGCTGTGTGCATTGGCCAAGCCTGCTGGCCAGATGCAGGTTCATGGATTTGGCACCCCCTGTCCCCCATGTAAGGGTACTCTAAATACAGTACTGGGTTTCTGTGTCTTTTCATAAGATGACAATTTTTCCTTAATGGTACAATAAGCACATTATCAATTGGACTAGCTGACAAATTTTCAGCTAATTTTTTTGAGCCAAAATGCAGTTCTTGGTTTACCAAAACATTTTGCAAATTTATGTTTGTTTAGCTGAATCCTAATCAGTCAAAAACAGCATTAACTCTTTTTTGAAAAAGAAATTATATGAACTATTACAAATACTTAATTTTGTGTTCATTTAGAAATTTAATTCAGTTTTATATTTATGAAGTTAAAAAAACCCCTCAAATTGGTTTAGTTTGGGCTGAATGTTTTGTTTAACCTGAAACAGTTTTTTCCAACTTTTTCCTTCAGAAAATATTTTGAATGTTATTTCGTTTCAGGTTGACCCCAAACGAGTTTTTCTTGTTTCTTTCTCAGAATTGCTAACAAATCAGTTATTTATGCTGCTCTAATTATGTGTGCTAATATTTCTCCCATCCAAGTTTTCTCAGGAATAAACGTAACTTCATTGTCGATGGTTATTAGCCCCAGTGCTGAGCCCTAGCATTTGACTAATTTCTCCTCCAGTAGAGCAATACTCATTTTCCTACAGGTCAAAGTGTAGGTGTTATTTTAGGTCTAGTTCATGTTATAGCACATAACTACAAGCATCTAGCTTATAAAGTATTTAGCTATGGTTTGCGTAGTGGCACCAAACAGTAAGCAAAATGCAGCCTGGATCATTCATGTGTGTGGAATGCCATATGGCAGAGAAAAGGATTCAAGTGGCAAAATGTGCAATCTTAAACCACTATGCAAGCAGTACAGTCAGTAAAATGATAGGATTTGTAGGTGTGCACTGTCTGTAAGTGCAATATTTAAAAAAAAAATCTAGATATTTTAAAATAGCTGTAAGTCTATTTTTCCATGCAGTCCATGCTGTAGATTTTATTGGCCCAGAACCTTAAACTGCCTTAAACTGGAAGACTCACCTGAAAATATTATGACTGGCTTATTTTATTCATAGAGTCATAGAAAAGTAGGGTTGGAAGAGATCTCCAGAGATCAACTGTCCAACCAGCTGTTTAAGGTAGGATCATCCCTCTTCAAACCATCCCATACAAATCCTTGTCTAACTTTTTACTAAAACTACACAAATCAACCCTGTTGCACAACTACAAGGCATAGAACCCTAACCTGCCACAGGTAAAGCAGGGGGACAACAGTGGACAATGTCCCGGTGCTGCAAAGGCTGTTAAAATATGCTGGAGAGATCTGAGAAAGAGGGAAACACCCCTGACTACAGAAGAAGGTAAAGCCCTGCACCCTGTACCGATCTGACTGTGCGGGAAAATTCCTTTCTGATCCCAAATATGGTGATCGATCTGACTGTTGGTCATAATATTTTCATATGTTTGTAACAGACTGAGGACTGGTGGCATTAGTATTTAAGGAGTCTTGTTCTGCCAGCAGTGCTTCCTATGATCAAACCAAAGAGTAAAGGAGCACCTTGTTCTCAGGCAGTGGATGCAAAGGTGTTCAGATGTAATGGTAGTCACATTGCTCCTTGTGTCCTTGGCTAGAGAAATTGGTTTGCCTTAACTGTTCTAATCCAATAAGCTGTTCAGTTTGGACACTGAGCTTATTATTAGGGGGCTTGTAACTCAGGTACCTCCTGACCAAAGGACATCAAATGCTCTCTACTTACTCTGCCCCATTAGCTGTTGATGAGTATCCCATCATTTTCCTGAAATCTGGAGAAGCATGGGAGTTTGAGAGCACTTGGAAAAACCAGTGGACAAACCTCAACTGCAGCGATGCTCTGGCAACAAAACAATGTGGAAGATCTTCCATTTGATAGTAAAAGGTTCGTTATGATTGCATGAAAAAGATATTCCGGTTTGTAAAATACCCCAGGAGAGCAAGCTGTAGCTTTGGCACATCTCAGCCATTAGCCGAAAAGGAAAAGCACTACTTCTTTATTTCAAAAGCTGAATCCATGGCTTGCTTATTGCTTTTCAGACTAAGCAAAGTTAGGCCTTAATCAAGAAGGCATCCAAAGGGAAATGCAGCAAGCGGGGTATGCCTACATGAGATGTTTAGTGTGGAGTTGCCTGATTATCTTAAGTCTCAGCACCAACACATATGTCCCTATTTGGCTGCAATAAACCAATAAACACTATAGGTTAGTACTTGACAACACAAGTATTATCCTATGGCAGCATTTAGTATGCTGCAACACACGTGTAGATGCTGAGAGGGCTGGCTGGGATACAAGGGTGCTTCAGTGCAGGGGCTGCCTTCTGGCTAGCCCTGCATTGAAGCACTGCTGTGCCCCATCCAACCCCTCTGCAGCACATTGAGCCAGGTCGGAGCAGCCCCAGGCTGTCAGGCTGACCCCTGTGGCTCCCTGCCAGTTGGAGCTGCTCCACCTCAGCTCTATGCTGCAGTCCTGGGAGCAAGTGTAAACTGCACTGGAGTTTATTCAGTTGAATTAATTTCCCACATATATCAAAAAACCAATCAGTTTTCTCCACCACAAGCTTCAGATTTGATGGATTGCCCAGGAACCTAGCCCTCTTCTTCCTTCAGATGCTCTTCTTTTGTCTCACTTTAAAAGCTGCCTGATCCTCCCCCTCTATGCGGCACTGGTCAGGCCGCAGCTGGAGTACTGCGTCCAGTTCTGGGCGCCACACTTCAAGAGGGACGTGGACGATATGGAAAGAGTCCAGAGGAGGGCCACTCGTATGATCAGGGGTCGGCAGGGCAGGCCTTATGAGGAGAGGCTACGGGACCTGAACCTGTTTAGCCTCCACAAGAGAAGGTTAAGGGGGGACCTTGTGGCCTGCTACAAACTGGTCAGGGGGGATCAGCAGGTATTGGGGGAGTCCCTGTTCCCCCGTGTGCTGCCAGGAGTGACCAGGAATAACGGTCACAAGCTGGCAGAGGGTAGGTTTAGATTAGATATTAGGAGGCGCTACTTCACAGTCAGGGCGGCTAGGGCCTGGAACCGGCTTCCAGGGGAAGTGGTGCAGGCTCCTAGCCTGGGGATTTTTAAAAAGAAGTTAGATGAGCACCTTGCCGGGGTCATCTGACCCCGGTGCTCTTTCCTGCCAAGGCAGGGGGTCGGACTAGATGATCTACCTAGGACCCTTCCGACTCTAGCTACTATGAAACTATGAAACAATGTATTGAATTTCTTGTGGACTTCTATCAGGCCTTTGATTCAATGCGAAAAGCAAGATTGTGGGTTCTCATGAACTGTCTGTGGGATAGTTGTATTATATATAGAAGAGTTTTTTATGGTGGAATGTAAAGCTGTTTTTGGGTTAATGGTAAATACAAGGTGTGATTTCCTATCTTCACAGGTGTTTATCAAGACTGCATCTTGTGACATTTTTGTTTACTATTGGCATTGATTGGTTAAAACTGAAAGAGGCAAATGTTTGCAATGTTGAATTAAACATCACATTATTTTAAGATCTTGAATGTACCAGTAACATTGTGTTAATTAGCACAATTTGGTGAATTGCTGCAGTTAATGGATGGAGTTGCTAGGTAAAAAACATTGTATAAGTGTAAGTTATCAAGCTAGACCAAGCTATCTGTAGCCATTAAGCAGCTTTCAACACTTGATCACTATCCACTCAGCACTAATCTGTCTAAATGAAATATTGAACAGATGGACATGGATGGGGAAGCATCATAAAGCTGGAAGATGCTCAGAAAACTTGGATGCTTGTATAGGAGTAGTTGCCACTAAGTTTTGTGTGCTTTGGTTATCTCTGACACTGAGCTTTATGTGAAGCTGGGGGTCTGTAAACCACATTTATGTGAACTTTATTTCCCAGCAGTGAAAGTGGTCACGCTGAAAAGCCAAAGAGCAACGGATTAATGTTTTCTATTTCTTCTTTGTCAGCTTCTCTTCTATTAAAGTCCAGGATATGATCAGCAATTAAGATGTTCAGCCTAGCACCCAGATCCATAAGCTCTGTTTCAGTTTTGTCAGTTTTCTTAGTATAGATCTACTTAAATGGCATACTACCACCAAAACTTTGCTGGCACAAGATCATTAACAATGGATGTAAATTGACCAACTAGACATTTTTTAAGGACCTAGGTAGAGATGAGGCTGGATAGCATTCTGTCCCCATGTGGCCCATGAGGGGTTAATGTGGGATTCCCACCTAGCTACCACTCCTCACATTGTTTCTGCTGCTACAGCAGCAGGGGTCTCCAGGCTTCCTCTTTTTCTCCTTCAGCTTCTTCCTTCTCCCACTCCCAGAGATAGAGAGGTGCAGTGAGAAGGGGCCCAAAGAGGGGTCTGTTCTGCTTGCACGCTTCACACAGCTAGGGAAGGAGGGGTCAGACAGCGAGCATGACCAGGAAAAGTGGCTGTATGCACATCCAGAAGAAGAGCTGGGCTGCCCACGTTTGATCACAAAGTAAGAGTGAAGATAGTTTGTCTGTCTAATGGGGAGGATACCAGGAGGACATGCAACCCAAGGGCCTGTAGACCACAGGGCATGTGGCCCCCTCACTGCTCCGAAGTTGGACAACCCTGATTTGGGTTCAGAGTGCTGAACATTTTTCTGGGTGGACCTAAGCTGTAATCAAGTAGAGGCTCTCATCAAGTTATTTCTGGATTACTGTGACCATTTTTTGGTCTGGCAATTGCAGTTGGTTTATTCTGCCAAGCTCCATTGCTTACTTGCTAAATTTTCAAGGAAGGAAATTTGTGCTTTCTCTTACATTACATTTCATGCCTAGGGAGGAACCCCTGCCCTATAAAGATTCAAAGAGTTCTTTCCCAGCAATACTTGGACTACAGTTCCTGTGCCACAAATGGCTCTTCAGCTGAACAGTGCTATCATTTTTTTTTAATTGCATGTATTGGGATATGTCTTTTCTGCAGTTATAAATAATGCAACACTTACACAGGTTTTTTCAGGGGGGGTGTTGTTTTGGGTTTTGTTTGGTTTTGTTGTGGTCACTGTCTCCCCAGGGTAGCAACACAGAACACAGTGTTCCTTTGTTTGTCTATCACTCTTTTTAATTTTTCTCATCCCAAACTGTCCAATCCCCTGGCTCTGTGCCAAGCATTCTTTATATGGTGCACCAGTCCTCCGGCACTGTGCCAGCCACATTCCTTATAGGGAGCCTGTTGTCTCTTACTTGCCTAGTGTCCAGTCACAGCACTCGCATCTCCCAGTGCCCGGAAGGTTTAATTTTGTTGCTTAGTTCTAGGAAGGCCTGGACTATGGCTAAAAGCCTTAGCATAACTCCTTTTCCCCACTAAAGTCACATTCACAGTATGTTACTATAGACTTACAGTCATTTAGAGTCTATATACATGTTATATAAAGTCTTTGTAATCAGCAAACAGGCAGCTGCCTAGTTCAGGAGTTGTCAACCAAGGGTACATGTACCACTGGGAGTACTTGAGAAGGCCCCAGGAGGTACGTGTGGGTGGATGGGGACAGAGCACCATCCCATGCAGGCGCTGCCCACCTGGCCGGGTGGGGGGGTGGCTGGGGAAGCTCGCACAGCTGCATGCCACCCCCCCTCCCATCCCCTGCTCAACCTCTGGCCGCATGCCATTTCCCCCAGCCCCACTCCCGGCTTGATGGCCAGGGGTATGCTGCCCCGCATCCAGCCACCAGGGGATACAATGATCCAAAAAGTCTGAAAACCCCTGGCCCAGTTTATCTTAACAGTCTATTTTTCTTTTTATCTTAGTCTCTCGTGGCTCCCGACTCTCAGTTTTCATGGTTCTCAATCTAACCAGCTCCCAGGAGAGGTCTCACCGTATCTCTGGCAGGTAAGTTACCTTTGCTTTCCTGAATAGCAGCTTTCCTCTCCCAAGCTGCTGTCGGTTAGGTCCTACGCCTCTGCACAGGTTTCCGCAACCTTCATCAGCTGCTCTCACTCATCTTCTGTCGCCTTCCAGGGGTTGAGGCTTACTGACAGTAGTCTTTTTGACTGGTCCCCGCTGTTTCAATTTCCAGTAATTTACTAAACTCTCTCCACAGGTGCGGGAGACTCCCAGCAGTGAGCCGCTGTGTAATGATGTCATCACTCTAGTGCCTTGTGCTGCAGGATCCCAGTAAGTATTCATGGCACATGCATCGTAACAGGTCAGAAGTTCTCTTCCCTGTTACGGCCCCTACTTAATAATATATTTACATTACTTTTTCACATAATAATTCGAATATGTAAAATAAACAAAATGGGGGCCCCTTCTTCACTTAGGGCCCTAGTTTGCCTGTGCAGTAATCCAGCCCTGTCGGAGACAGCTCCTGCCAGCTCTGCACAGGGCCAGTCCCTACCTGCTCCCCCTGGGCTGGCCTCTGGACCACTGCCACTGTGGCTGGCTCCCCCTGCCCTCCCCCACACATTGCGAGGGTGTGTGTGAGGGAGACTGGGGGGCTACCCCTCCACACACCTGTTTCCGATTTTCTAGCATCCATCCCAGTCCCTGTTGGCTGTCGTGCAGGCCAGGGAGCCCCTCAGTCCTAGGGGGGCCCCTCCAATGCTATTACCAATGGCAGCGGCCTAAGAGGATCCTACAGTGCCAGTAGGGCCCCTCCAATGCTCCAGCTGCCTTGGCAGCCCCCACCCCCATCATCCTCCCTGCTGTGGTGAGTTCTGTGCCCCACTCCACAACAGTGTGCTTCCTCCCACCCTCCTGTGCCTGTGTGTGTGTGCTCCCTGGCCCCAGCCTCCCCTCATCCACATACTGCCCCTCCCCCTACTCTCCTGCCTCTGCTGCCCCAGCACAAGCCAGCCCCCACCCCTACAACACAATACACCCCACTTCACCCCATAATGCAGCCAGGAGGAGGCGCCTGCCCAATCCTTCCTGACCCTTTCAACCCCCCTGCCAAGTGGAGGGGGAGTCCCATGGCTTCCCCTTCCCTTCCCTCCCCATGTCATCCCCACTCCCTCGTGTAGGTGGGCAGGGGTCCCCTGAGGGCTGGCAACAAAAGAGGTGGAGCCAGGAGAGCTAGGGGGCTCCCATGGGTCAGACTCTCTTCCCCGCCCTGCCCCTCCTCACAAGAGACCCAGGGAAGGGGCAAGAGGAAGGGCTTCTTGGGAATCTCCTCCACACCTGGGGGTGGGAAGGGCAAAGGCCTGCCCCAAAGCACCTTAATGTGCGGCCCACTGTGGGGAAGCCTCAGGGTCCCCTTCCAGGGGTTCCTCATTCTAGTTTTCTATGTGGTGGGGGACCTGAGGTGCTACATTCAGGCATGCAGCTTCCATGCCACACACCGGGATGCTTATGCCAGGAGTGTCCCCTAAGTCAGCACAGGGGGCACCAAAGAACCCCACTGGAGACAGGTGCCCCCCCTATCAGCACTCCTGGCACCCCAGCTGCAGCACCCAGCCTCACTGCAAGCTCAGGGTTCCCTGTGCCTCAGCCCCCAACAGGGGCTCTGGGGGGAAAGCAGACAGAAGAGGGGAGGGAGTGGGGTGTCCCAATGCAGCTACCCCAGGGGCAGGTTTGGTGGTAGAGCCCTCCCCCTTCAATGACATGGGGGAGATGGGAGCCCTGGGGTTCACCCCAGTGAGCTCCAACAGGGAAGAGCTCTGGGGAGAGTACTAATACCACCATGGTGCCCAATTGGTATCCTCCAGCACCCCCAGAGAATGCCCATCCTTGTGGTCCCAACACAGAGGGGGTTGAAGCAGTGTCCCACTGACCAGCAGAAAACCATGAGCGGGACCCTGCACAGGCCCACCCTGTGCTCTGCCCTACCACCCCTGGAGCTGACCCCACCTCCACCCCAACGGGTACACTGCTCCCTTTGCTGGTGTCGGGGGAAGTCAGCAGACTGGGTGGTTCAGATGGTGCTCCACCAAGCTTCTGCCCCCACTGGGACAGAGGAGGGGGAAATCACCACCCTTCCAAACAGGTTGAGCCTGTTAAACCACAAGGCCAGGAAGAAGAATGAGAGGCTGTGGGCCCCGTAAAGTCCACAGACCTCTTCGCCCTGGCAGTCCCCAGGGAAGAGCTGCTCCAGTTTCTGGTAAAGGAGAGTACACAGTGCTCCCTGAATAAGGTACAGCTCACGCTGGACAGCTGGGGGGACTTCCACTGTGTCCTCAACACCATGAGGGTGCTGGTGGGTCCTAAGGGCCTGGAGGCTGGTCTCCACCTCCAGGTCCCCAGGGACGCTCACCCAGGACACTAACCTCCTTGCTGAGCCTCTGCTGTAGAACCCGCAGCTGTTGGTGCTGGCAGCGGGGGTGCCTAGGGTGCACCAGAGGATGGTTCTGGCTCACATCACCCATATCAGAGACCTCCTGGATTACGCCAAGCAGGTGTGGCCAGATCCCACTGCACTGGCCTGGTGCATGGAACTGCTCACAATGTGAGCAGCCTGCCAGGTAATCCAGGAGGTCAAGGCTGCCTTACCCTCCACTGCCCTCGCCTACATTGATCAGGTCCAGCACGAGGGTGGTCTCCACTTCCTGTGTCCCCCAGCCCTTTGGAGTGCATTGTGGGGCCCTTGTCTCAGCGGGCCCCATGACTGTCCCTGCCTCATCATCTGAGCAGGCTTGGGGACATGAAGCCAGTCTGGATTTGGGTGTCAGAAGCAGACTGGCTAAGTTTGCAGATGACACCAAACTGGGGAACCGCAGTTATGCTGGAGGATAGGCTGAGGATTCATTCTGACTTAGATAGGCTTGCAAAGTGGGTGGATGAAAATCTGATGACCTTCAATATAGAGAAAAGCAAGGTGCTTCACCTTGGGAGAAAGAACACACATCATAGGCTTGATAGTGTTTCACTCACTAGCACTATGTCCAAGAAAGACTTGCGGGTCATAATTGACCACAAGATGAATATGAGCCACCAATGCAATGCCACAGCTGGCAAAGCAAATAAAACTCTGGCTTTCATCTACTGATGCATCTCAAACAAGACCCAAGATGTCATTCTCTTGCTTCACTCAGCCTTGGTGAGGCTGCAGGTAGAGTAATGCATCCAATTCTGGGCTCCACACTTTAAAAAACATGTGGAGAAGCTTGAGAGACACATGCATGTTCAGAGGTCAAAAGCGTAGACCTTATAAAGAGAGGCTGAAAGACATGGGACTCTTCAGCTTGGAAAAACACAGGCTCAGAGGGGACTTGATGGCAGCCTAAAAGTACATCGGGGTGTATATCAGGACCTGGGAGAAGGTCTGTTCACCAGGGCTCCCCTAGGGAAGACTAAGTCCAATGGTCACAAACTGCTAGAGGACCACTTTACACTGGACATAAGGAAAAGTTTCTTAACTGTCCAAGTCTACAGGTCTGAAACAGACTCTCCCCGGAAGTGGTGCAAGGACCTACTCTGGACATGACCCAATGATCTTGCAAGGTCCCTTCCAGTCCTAATGTCTATATGTACCAGCCTGTTCTTGAACATCTGGTCACGTGCTCTGCACCCCTGGATGCTCGAAGTTGTCCTCCTGTCTGTCCCTGTAATCTCAAGCTGATGTTGTTGGCCCGACTCGTCTCTCCCCAATCTTTCCTGCCACGACTTTGATCTTATTACAGCGGTGGGGATTGACTATCGGAGCTCCTCATACCAGGGACCAAGGGACGTCTATCTTCCGCGAAGCTCCTCCTCCCTTCTACCTCACCCTTACACCCCACCTTGATGGATCTCAGTGGTCTTTGGCCACATCCCTCTGATAGTTGGGGCTCGGTGCCTTCTTCCCAGTGGGCTATAGGAATCCAGTTAAGTGCTCCCCCCTTTTCTGCTCTTTTCCCTCCTACCCGCTGCCTGTTCTGGCCCCGGCTACACCCTGTCAGTGCTCTATACCTCACATCCCCTCCAACAGTGGGTAACAAAAGCAAAACACAATATAGCACTGGCAAAAAAACACCAGATACCAAGGGCTGCCCTTTGCCCCTTTATATGCCTGCTCCTACCACCCGCTCTATTGCTACCAGTCGCAGTCTTTCAGGCTCTGAGCAGCCTAGACTCGGTCTGGGGTCAGCCGACTGTGTTCTTGGTGGATCCTCTTGGCGTGTCTCCCCCACAGCTCTTCTTTGGGGCAGTCTGCGCCCTCTGTGATCCCACCTGGTCCAGAGATCTGGCTTCTGCTGCCCCTTCTTATCCTTTGTGGGGTCCTCCAGGTTTCAGTATTTTCCAGCCCTCCTCTGCCTCCGCACCACGACCTTGCTTCCTCGCCCTCTGCCTTGTTGCCGGCAGCAACCTCCTCCTGCGGAATCTTGGTCTCCCCACTGGGGCTGCAAGCCCCTGCGCTCCTCTGCTCCAAGGAGACTCAGAGAGTGCTTCCCCCACCGGTGCTCCTCTTGATCTCTCTCCCTCGGGGCTGCACTCAGTTGCTTTTAAGTCCCCTGACCGGCTCCTGCAGCTGTGGCCATCAGCTGGCTGCAACTTTATAGAAACACGGCTAATGAGCCGCTCGGGTCCTGCCACCACTTCCGGTTTCATCGTGGTGCTCTCTAAAGGTAAGAACCTTTCTATTTGTTTTTCTTTTCTTTTTCTTATTTCTGTGTCCCATTCTTTCTCCCCGGGTTCCTCCTGGGCTCCCTGGGGTTTTCCCTTTGGCTGCTCCCGAGGACACTATGAAATCTGTGACATGCTGGGGACCTCCTAAACTATGCCAAGCAGGGAGGACAGATCCTGCTGCACTGGCCCAGCACATGGAGCTGCCCACACTGTGTGCACTTTGGTGCCTAGTCTAGGAGGTCAAGGCTGCCCTCACCTACATTGACCAGGTCCTGCGCAAAGACAGTCACCACCTCCCAGTATCCCCCAACCCTCTGAAGCTTGTCACTGGGCTCCTGCTTAGGCAGGCCCTACGGCACTCCCTGACCTACCATCTTACAAGGCGGGAGGGTACCAAGCTGGTCTGCTTTTGAACTGCCCACCATCCCCAGCTCTACATGCTCATACTCTGCATTGTCTAGTGTCCACCATCCTGTCCTCATATCCCACCCTGACAAGTGGTGGGACACAGTAGGTGAAGGCAGAGGTGAGTCCCTAGTGGACAATTCTGTATTGCAATTGATCCTGCGAGCCACTGGGGACCTCAGCTGGCAGCTCCTGCATAGAGCCATCACCACAGGTGTGTATCTGGTGCAGTTCACAGACACCCCCTGGCACCTGTCCCTTTTGTGAGCAGAGGGAGACCCTGGCACACATGTACCTGGAGTGCGCCAGGCTGCAGCCCCTCTTCTGCCTTCTCCTGGCTGTAATTCTCTCTGCACCTTTTTTATTATGCAGTACCTGTCTGTAGCCCCACCAAGCCCTGGGACCTGCTGGTCGACCTCCTCCTGGCTCTGACCAAGCTGGCCATCTGTAAGACCGGGAAGGAGGCTCTGGCTGGGGGGAAACCCAGGTGAGTGTGGAGCTGTCTTCCTCCCACTCCCTCACTCGTGTCTCCAGGTGGAGTTTCACTGCTCTGGTCAATATTCACAGGCTCCCTTGACTTTTTCGGGGGGCAGTGGGTGCTGGGCTGGCCTGTGTGCTCTGCTCCGTGTTCCCTTCCAAATCCCTTGTCATTAACCTGTGACCCCACTCCTGTTCCTGATTTCTTTTTTTGTTGTCTCAGGTACTCAGTTGATGTGTCCTCAGTGGCCTCCTCCCTTCTTAAGGCCTCTTTTGTTAGGCCTGTGACCACCAGAGGGCACTAGTACTTCTCCTTGGCGGCTGCTGTAAGGGGGCCAGGGAGCAGTAGGAACCTGAGAGCTGCTGCAGGCTCCTGCTCTCCCCACCATCACCACCACCACCACCACCTCCTCACCTGGACCTACAGCCTCCATCCTCTCTCAAGAAGAGTTGGGGGGAGGTCCTCCCTCACCTTGCACCAGCCACCACGTGCTGCTGCACCTGCCTGCAGTGAGAGGATCTCAGAGCGCCACTGGGACTCCTTCAGCAGCAGTACTGTCAGCTGTCCTGCTAGCTGCTCCAGCAGCAACCCCTGTGTCTGCCCTCCCATAATGAGTCCTGTGTTCCACTCCCTCTCTCCCTGTGTCTTGTGATTTGCTGCATAAGCCAGCAGCGTGCTTCCCCCTCCCTCCTGTGTCCTTGTTTTTCTATATTTCACCCCAGCCCGCCCCTCACATGCATACCACACTCACGCAGCCCCCCACCTACTGCAGCTAGAGCCCCCCACCCTCCACAACAAGCCACCTTTTTCTTACAGGTGAAGGGGGAGCTAACAGCTTCTCATCTCGCACACCCCTGACCCCTTCCCAAATAGCTCATGGCAGGGCAAGGGCAAGGCCCCCCAATCCTCCCAGGGCTGCCACAGCAGTAGCCCCCAACCAAAGGGCTGCCAGTATGAGCCAGAGGAGATTTTAGAAAGGGCCACAGCAAAAGCAGCCAGGGCAGGGGAAAAATCCTTGACCTCTTGGATTTTTCTTCTGTTTAACCTTTCTCTGCCCTGTTACAGCTACTTGTTAAACAAGGGACTTAAGTATTGATCTGAGTTTTAGCTACTTCTGCTAACTATCTAGGTTAGTTACTCTTAATTAAAGAATTAACTTACCATAAAGAGCCCCATTCAAAGACAGCAGAGGAGCAAACTGACTTGTGAACTATCTTGCAAACTGTCCTGTTCTCCCCTGCTTGCTGGGAAGGGTTGTGGTGGGGGGAAAGATCTCCTTTTGTGTTCTCCTGGGATTGGACTGGGTCTACCCCCTTGTTAGGGCTTTTGTCAGACACAGGCAGAAACCATTCATATGCAGGTTTCCCTCATTTTATGCTGTACATGTGTTCCTGGAAAATGGTGCACAACTCAAATTGGCATAAAGGGAACCCACTTTACAATGTAACAAACAGGGATGTGTTCCAAGACCTCGACTGTACTGACCCCCAGAGCCATTTCTACCACTTTCACAAGACAATTTTGGTACTCACCAACAGCAGACAGTACACACAAGCACAGGGTGGGGGTGAATGTTTAGTTGGTGTGAAGAGAGGGTGGTGAAGGGTCTTCGGTATCAGACCCCACATCACTGGTAGGACACACGAGCAGGGTAACATCCATAGGAGGTAAGCTAGCAGGATGCTTAGAACCCATAATGGGGATGGCAACTACAGAAACGTGTTGCAGACAATGAGCAAGGAGCACAGATCCACACAGGAGACTATGCACATCACTCCTACAGTGCACCTCACAAAGCAGCTGACTGGAGGTTTCCACCACACTGATCCCATAAGAGTGAATTTACCTTGCATATAATGAATTTTTGGTATAAAAAGGATCATCACATAAAAGCAAATTTGCACATACAGAACCCATATAAAACAAGGGAAACCTGTAGCAATATTCACTGGCTTCTCGGAGCACATGGCCTAAGTAAACACCCAAGCAAACTCATCCCGTTCCCTCATGCTGAACATAGAGTGATAAACTGGGATCCTGGTTTTCCCTGATAGAAAAATCACAAATTCTCTGATAAAAATCCCAGAATCTATGATTAAAATGAAAGGCCCTCCACAGCCCTACTGGTGGCTCTCACCCCCAACCCACATTGCCCCCACCTTTGCTGGTGTCCCTTGCCTGCCACCCACAGCCCCTGCTCCCCCAGCTGCCAGGGCTATGGGGCCAGGGAACCCAGGTCCACAGCCTCCTGCTTCTGGCAGGAGGTGACAGCTGCTGCAGCGGATCAAAACCCGGCTCTCCTCCTCCCCACCCCCCAGTCCCTCCCACCTCCTGCAGGCTGGGCAGGTGGGCAGCTCCCAGTTGCTGCATGCAGTCCTGGATCTTGGCACAGGTCAGGTGTGGGATTATGCTGCCTACTGTGGGCTTGGACTTCACGCTCTGCTGTCCTCAACTTTTGAACTTTCTTGTCGCAGGACCTTTTTGGGTGTTTATTGTTGGGAGAGGTATGGGAAGCATGCAAAAGAAACAGCAGAAAAATACAGAAATCCCAGTGTTTTAACCCAGAGAAAAAGATTGGATCAGCTGATGGCTGACATCTGGGCCCAATGAAATGTTTTTCTGCTGCTGGATTCCTCATGTACAGGGAAACAGCACTAAGTACAATTCCATTCCACAAGCCTGAAGTTGGTTCCTTACTCCTAGTTCCTTCTTCCTGGTTCCTTCTTCCTGGTTTCCAGTCTTTTTTTGAAAGTTAATCTATACCCAGTAAAAGTTTCTTATTAATGAATTTCTAAAGAGAGAATGTCATTAGCTATGCATATTTACTAACTAATTTGTAAAATAATATCCTGCATCAAGTACCAAGCCCTAATGAAGGTTCAGATTAGGATGGGATTATGGGGCAAAATACTTCTTGGGCCACCCCAAACTTCCAGTCAATGCCACCAGGGGACTGTCCCAAAGAACCCTGAGTGCAGTCCTGCCCAGCCCAAAGCGCAGTTTGGCCCTGTCCAGCTGCAAACTGATAGCCCCCCGTGCCCACTGTATTCATACAATGGATCAAATAAGGAATTGGCTTTTGGACTGGGATTACAGATGGAAATCCATTTTGGGCCACCAAACACCGTGACTCTGTGGCACCAGGGGACTCTCCTGGATATATCTGACCAGAGTCTTGCCTGGACCAAAACGTGGTTTCTCTGTGCCAACCTTTCAACTCACAGCTC
Organism: Crocodylus siamensis; assembly: GCF_052110815.1. Classification (NCBI taxonomy): domain Eukaryota; kingdom Metazoa; phylum Chordata; order Crocodylia; family Crocodylidae; genus Crocodylus; species Crocodylus siamensis. The sequence continues at coordinate 165,475,519 of NC_143396.1, read as the reverse complement.
CCATGCCCACTGTACTAAGTATAATGGCTCAAATAAGGAACTGGCTTTTGGACTCAGATTATGGCTGGAAATCCTTTTTAGACCCCTCCCACACCATGCCACTGTGGCACTGCGGGACTCTCCTGGACATCCCTGACTAGAGTCTTGCCTGGCCCAAAGCATGGTTTGGCCCTGCCAGGCTGTCAACTGACAGTCAGCCCCCCATGGCCACTGTACTAAGTATATGGACCCAAATAAGGAACTGGTTTTGGGCTGGGATTATGACTGGAAGTCCTTCGCCCACCCCACACCATGCCTTTGTACCAGATTAAGGCTAATAATTACAACACCCAGTTCTAAGTTAGTTAACCTAGTTTCTGGGTGGCAGCTAGAGGTAAATGTGAAAAGCTATTGAAAAATCCCTAGCAGCATCTATATGCATGCTCCATGGTGGGTAAGGGGGTGTGGCACTTTAATTAAAATGGCTCTGAGAGGCACTCCATTTAAAGCATTAGCACTATCACATGTATTCAGTGCCTCATGCTTCAAAATGGCAGTGGGTGTGCTTTAACAAAGCTTGTTCGACAAGCTTTAGTTAAAGTGCCCCCACTGCCATTTTGAAACATTGGGACAGTGAATACACATGATGCATAGAGTGCTGGAGCACACTAAATAGCACACGCCAGCAGACTTGCAGCAGACACATGCTAAATACTATGCGTCGGAGCAGAGGTCCATTGCATGTATAGGTGCCCTATATTTGGATGCAAACCATTCTCCCTGCCATCCAGTGCCTGATGGGACAGCAACATAGAGGTCTTAATGGTTGGGTGTCAAGTGTCAAGTTCACACTCAAAAAACAAGCATTGAATTGAGCAGGGACATGCCCAGATTTCTTCAGCTGGCTCCCTTGGTAGTGAGGATGTGTTCTGGGATGATTCCAAGAGGGTTTTGCCCCATGATCCCAACAGAAAGGCATCTCCTTATTGGTAGCAATAAAAATAGCACACAGAGATGGGGAATAAATTGGAGCCTAGCACGGCCAAAACTCTGGCTAGGGATGTCCAGGAGAGTCCCCCAGTACCACAGCGGCATGGCATAGGCTGGTCCATGCAGGATTTCCAGACATAATCCCAATCCAAAAGACAATTCCTTATTTGGGTCCATATACTTTGTAGAGTGGGCATGGGGGACTGTCAATTAGCAGCCTGGCATGGATTAGTCACGTTTTGGGCCAGGCAAGACTTCAGTCACAGATGTCTTAGAGAGTCTCCTGGTGGTACAGAGGCATGTTGTGGGGTGGCCCAAAAAGGATTTCCATCTGTAATCCCATCCCAAAAACCAGTTTCTAATTCAGACCCATTTATTTAGTACAGTGGACACAGAGGGGCTGTCAGTTGGCATCCTGGCACGCACAAACCATGCTTTGGGGCTGGGCAAGATTCTGGTCAAGGATGTCCAGGAGAGTCTTCTGGTGCTGCAGAGTCATGGGGTGAGGTGGCCCAAGAAGGATTTCCATCCATAATCCCTGCCCAAAGCCAGTTTTTTATTCAGGTCCATATACTTAGTACAGTGGGCTGAGGGGGCTGTCACTTGGCAACCTGGCAAGGCCAAATCGTGCTTTGTGCCAGGCAAGACTCTGGTCAGAGATGTCTGGGAGAGTCCTCCAGTGGTACAGAGGCATGGTGTGGGGTGTCCCAAAGAGGATTTTCAACCAGAATCCCAGCCCAAATCCAGTTCTTTAGTCAATCCCATATACTTAGTACAGTATTTGTGGGGGCTGTCAGATGTAAGCCTGGCAGGGCCAAACTGCGCTTTGGGCCAGGCAAGACTTGGGTCAGAGATGTCTGGGAGAGTCCCCCAGTGGCACAGAGGCATGGTGTAGTGTAGCCCAAGAAGGATTTCCATCTGTATTCCCAGCCCAAAAGCCAGTTCCTTATTCAGAGACATATACTTATTACAGTGGGCATGGGGGGCTGTCAGTTGGCAGCCTGGCATGGCCAAGCCATGCTTTGGGGCAGGCAAGACTCTGGTTAGAGATGTCTGGGAGAGTCCCCTGGTGTCACATAGGCATGGTGTAGGGTGGCCAAAGAATGATTTCCATCTATAATACCAGACCAAAAGCCAGTTCCTTTCTTGGATTTAATACAGTGGGCATGGGAGACTGTCAATTGGTACTCTGGCACAAACAAACCGTGGCTTGAGCTGGGCACAGCTGTGGTCAAAGATGTCCAGGAGAGTCCCCCAGTGCCACAGAGTTATGGTGTGGGGTGGCCCAAGAAGGATTTCTGTCTGTAATCTCAGACCAAAATCCAGTTCTTTATACTAGTTTATATACTTAGTACAGTGGGGGACTGTCAGTTTGGCAGTCTGACAGGGCCAAACCGCACTTTGGCAGAACTAGACTCTGGTCAGGAATGTCCAGGAGAGTACCCCAGTGGTACAAAGGCATGTTATTAGGGTGGCCCAAGAAGGATTTCCAGACATAATCCCAGCCCAAAACCCAACTCCTTATTTGATCATTATATTTAGTACAGTGGGCACAGGGAAGCTATCAGTTTGCAGCCTTGCAGGACCAAACTGTGCTTTGGCGGGGCAGGACTGTACTCAGAGTTCTTTGGGACAGTCCCCCGGTGGCATCAACAGGAAGTTTGGGGTGGCCCAAGAAGTATTTTGCCCCATAATCCTATCTTAATCTGACCTTCAGTTAGGGCTCTGTACTTGATGCAGGATATTATTTATGTATTACAGTAAAATCCCAGTTTTCCAGCATTCTACTAGATGGAATACTCTATTAACCAGCACAGCACCGCCACCGCCACCATCCCCCACCCCATGCCATCACCACTGCCACCACGTGCAAGCCATGTGCAACCACCCTACACTGCCACCATCTATCACCCCATGCTGCCACTGCTGTGTGGAAGCCTTCTCCCCCGTTCCAATATTTTTAGATAGCTGTAATTTTTACATAACCAGTACCTGGTATTCCTCACTCATGCCAGATAACAGAGGTTTTACTGTAATTAGTCAATATGCATAGCTAATGAAATTCTCTCTTTAGAATGTGTAATGCATTAATAAGAAGCTTTTATTGGGTATAGATTAACTTTGAAAAAGGGTCTGGGAACCAGGAAGAAGGAACTAGGAATAAACAACCAACTTCAGCCTCATGTGCATTTCTGTATGGTACATACTGCACCAAAGATCAAGAATGGATTGAACACCACCACTGCTTTCTTACAAACTGGAACACCTGCAAGACCACGAAGGTGTGACCAGCCGTTTGGGCCAAAATAGGCCCAGAAACGGCTTTGCTTTGTCTGTGGGCCATTGGTGTTCACTGACTGCCATGGTGTATCAGGTTCCAGAACAGACCAAACAGGGAGCAGCTGTAGGATTAACTATGTGAGCATATAGCAGTGCTGTTTTGATGCCATTCCCTGTTCCTCTGTAGGAGTCCCCAATTCAAAGTGTATCAGGATGTGCCAAGGAAAGGACAGGAGGAGGCAAGGTTGGATCATTCTTGTTTCCCATTATTCTCTGTTTGCATAGCAGCCCAGTGGGATCCATTGCAAGTCAGAGCTGCTTTGACCTATATCAAGGCCTTGGAAGCCTTGTGGGTGCTTTCACCCAGTGCACCAGGCTTTGTGCCATACCTGCATAGTCAGGATTTCTTTTCTAGTATATTTATTCTTTGCACTGGTGTCAGGGAAGAATGCTGCCTGTTGGATCACTGGCATGATGGTTTGGTGTATATAGTAGTTGTTTATGGTGGCATCATGATTCAAAGAACGCTCAATGACCTTGCCCTGAAGTCCTTACTATTACTTGCTTCAGCACCACGTGTTTTTTTTCCAGTGCATTTGAAGTTTTTATGCTGGCCAGCAGGATTTCTCAGCACTGTGTAGCATTTTAGATAGGGGGGTTGTACCCTCGTTTCAGGCTACTTAGGGAGAAGATCTAGCTGCCCTTTTCTGGTACCAGCCTTGCATGTAGGGGACCCTTTGTTCTCCCAGAGGCATGGGTGACTGGTGCTACCTGAGTCGGGGGGGGGGGAGGGGCACGTGCCCCCACAGCAGCCAATTGTGCCAACCAGGAAGCGGTGCTCCTAGAAGTGCCAGCGGGGCTCCACCTGGTGCCTTCACTCCCTGGTCGGCACTCACAGAGGGGCACCAGTGCTCTCACCTGCCCCCCTGCCAGTCACCTAAACAAGGAGCGCTGCCTGTCAAGGGGTGCACCAGCGCTCTCAAGGGGTGCACGTGTACCCCTATGCACCCTCTATGTGTCACCACTGCCCAGAGGATTATCTCAAGTGGTGCCTACTTGCAAGCATCCCATCCCTTTACCTTTACATAAGGTCTCTAGGACAGTGATCTCTAGAGGCATGATCTCTACATAGGCAGACAAGGTTCTTTGGGTAGATGCGATATCTTTTATTAGACCAACTAAATAGTTGGAAAAATTGTTCTCTGCAAGCTTTCAGGCACAAACATCCTTTAGTGAAAGTCTACTGTTTTGTGTGCTCTCCTGGATAAAATAGAAGCCAACATGCAAAATGTAGTCCTGTGAAAATGCAAATGTGTGCCAGTGAGGTTCAGAAGGAATGGGAGACAATAGGTGTGAGACAGGTAAGTGGGGGGAATGGGGAAATGTTACCCTGGTGATACAACGTAGCTGGTAAAATGCAGACAGGTTACCTGGGTTTATCCAATGGAAGGCAGGTTATAATCTGCCATAAATCAAATGTCTATATTTAGTCCATTTGTTGTATTCAGTAGATTTATGACGTTCATAGGCTCATCTACAAAAGGTGTTTTGTAAATTCACTTTGAGGGTTAAGATTGAGAGAATGAAGAGAGAGTGGTTGTCTTGGGTGCACATTTCTCATATAGTCATTGGATTTATTGCACATTATAACCTGCCTGCCAGTTAATAACCCCAGGTAACATGTCTGCATTTTACCAGCCACATTGTATCACTAGGTCAACATTTCCCCTCTGCCCCCACCTACCTATCTCACACCTATTGTCTCTTATTCCCTCTGATCCTCACTGCCACACATCTGCATTTTCACAGACCTGCATTTTGCATATTGGTTTCTATTCTCCCCAAGAGAGCACACAAAACAACAGCAGACTCTCCATATGCCTGAAGAAGGATGTTTGTGCCCAAAAGCTTGTAAAGTACAATCTTTCCAACTATTCAGCTGGTCTAATAAAAGACATCAAATCTACCCAAAGAACCTTATTTGCCTATGTCCTCAGACCAACACAATACAACCAACAACCCTATGATCTCTATGGGCACATCCAGACGAGCACACATGTGCCTCTTACAGCATCTCAAAGCTCTTTGAGATGCTGCAAGAGGCACGTGCGGGGAAAAAAAAAACATTCCCCACACAGCAAATTTGCAGTGCAGGGGCAAAATTACACCCCTAGATATCCAGGGGTCAAAATATACACCAAGCAAAAAAAGGTGGGAAGGGCACAGTCCAGGACTATGCCTTGAGGCAACCAGGGGCTCGGGTCCTCCACAGAATTCCTGATGCAGCTCCATGCTCTGTCAAGCAACTGGGGCAACTTGGGTTGAGCAGTGCCAGGCCCCAGGTGACAGCCGGAGCAGCCCCAGCTGCCTAACAGCACGCAGATCCCTGCCAACTCAAGCCACACCTTGGCCGCACAATGGGGCAGTGGCAGTGCGGATGCCAGGCGGCTGGGGCCAGTCCTCACTGCCCTGTGCTGTGCGGGGGGGGGCTCTGCCAGGAGGCCCCAGTGACCCCAACAGCTGCTGCTACTGCCCATGAGCACAGGGCTTCTTTTTTTTTTAAGTGCCAAGACACTGAGTCTGGGTGGGGCTGCAAGCGGGGATGGGACCATGTGGGGCAGCCATCAAGGGGTGTGGGGGTGCAAGCAGAGGGTAGGGATGGGCAGGGCAGTTATTGGGGGGTGGGGGGCTGTAGGAACCCATAGTGGATGGGGCTGGGTGGGGCAGCAATCCAGAGAGCTGGGGGAGCAAGCTGGGGTGGGGCATATGGGCCCTGTGGGGGAGGTGGCACCTGTTGGGGGGGCTGTGGCCCCTGTGGGGGGCAGTCCATGAGCTGTGTGGGGAGCTGCACCCTGTGGGGGGTAGGAGACCCACTCCTCCTGAGCAGCTCCCCCCCACTCCCCCCACAATCCACCCACAGCTATGCACACACCCCACTGTGACCCACATCCCTCCACAGCTACACACATCCCCACACCGCTCTCCTGCAAACCCCACATCTCCCCAGCACACACCCTGCATGCCCAGCTGCCAGACAGGATGAGACCTGCTGGCAGGAGCTGTGGCTGCAAGAGCAATTGTCCCCACATCCTGATGAGTGAAGGGTTCAGAGGGACCTCTAACTGCTCTATGATAAGAAAGCCAAAGGCAAACAGCAAAACATATACATATTTAGAAATCATTTTATTATGTTGATACAGACATTGATAAGCTGCCAAATTGCTGTAACACTGTAGATATATTAATAAAACATTGTCCAAATGATTGCTGTCTCTCTCTGTCTTGCTCACTCTTTCTCTATAGTGGTCTTTAGTTTTAATTGTGAAGGAACATGGATTTTGGGATATTTTACAGAGTGACTTTGGGATTTTTTTATCAGAGATTTTTTAGTTTTCAAACTGGGAACATCAGAATTCCTGCTAGGGAGGTCAGTGGCAGGACCCAGGCAGAGGAGCCTGCTCAGACCTGGTACCTTGGAGCTAGCTGGAGGTGGCTGGCTGACCTCCTGGCCAATTGCGGTCAGAAGGACATGCTTTGACAGCTCAAAGCAGGCCACCACACTGGGCAGCACATGGCAGCAGGTCACAGCCAGGCAGCAGCCCCCACTGCCAGACTGTGGCAGTAGGTAGAGGGTGCAGGGAACTCTCAGGGCTGCTTCAGTAGTCCAGCTGGAACAGCAGGTAGTGTCCCCAAGTACCAACTGGCCAGGCTCCAGAAGCTCCTGAGAGTGAGTAGCCCTGAGCTACTTGCCAGGGCAGCTCTTTGTACTGATGGGGCCAGGACAGGGCATCTTTTTACACTGCTGGGGCCAGCACAGGTGCTGGCTCCAAGCTCTAGCTCCCTCTGGCTGCAGTTCTGGGAGGAGCCAGGCACGGTTATTTTGCCCCACGTGGCACAACTTGCACCACACCAAAATGCATGTCTGGGCATATGCACTCAGGCAAAAAGTCCCGGCTCAAATTTTCAGTGCTTTTATTTGAGCTGCTGAAAGCACACATGCTTGCATGGGTGGACACATCCTACATGTCATTCCAGAAGACTTTCCTTCCCAAAGACTCAGCTGCCTTTCCATTGTGCACTATTCCTTCCACTCTGACCTGATGACCTGTCAATGTTTCCTTCTCTGAAGCCATTTTGTTTGAATGACATTTGTCTCACATGTTACTTGCATTTGATCTTGCATGGAGGATTCCACCCTTGCCAAGTTGGAGCTACTGTCAGACTGCCTCCTGGTGCTGATACGACTGGAATGCTGCTAACCCATGTCCACTGTTAGATGTTAATTAAATAAAATCTGGCCAAACAAATCAAACCACTGCATTTTTTATACTTACCTGTATTTGGTGAAAGGCTAGTTGTCACTGTGGTTATTTCTTTGGGTATTTTCGCTTAGCAGATTAAACAGAAGAGTGATGATGGTTACCAAATGGTCTGGTTTGTGTCACTTATCAAGGGTCTGGGAAATGGAGGGAGGTGATGATAGTTGTCTGGAAATACATGGATGGAGTGGGGTGAGGAGAACAAGGGAAAGTTGTTCTGGCTACTCAGCAGGGGATTGAAACTGCAGTCAGGACAGTTGAGGTGTTTTATTAAAAAATTAGGGGTGTACCGATAGAGATTTTTTGGGCCAATGCAGATGGCCGATTTTTAATGAGCCATATTGTCTGATTCAAATCCGATTGTTGATATGCAGCTGGGCAGCTTGGAGAGCAGCATCTGGCTGGTAAGTCTGCTGTGGGGGAATGGGTAGGGGAAGAGAAAGGGCATTGGGATGCAGATTGAGACCCCCCATGGTGAGGGAGGGAGTGAGGCTGGGTACATGCTACACAGCCAGAACAGGGTGGGGTATGGGGTGGAGCTGTGAGCAACTGGAGGATGCAGGGCAGGGAGTGGAGGATGTGGGGCGGGGAGTGGAGAATGCGAGGTGGAGAGTGGCTCCCACTGCTATGCACACTCTGGGAGGGCATGGAGGGGCATGTGCCCCCCAATCTGCACGTGGGACAAAGGCAGACTGCCGTTGCAGGCTGGGTCTGCACCGGGCTCTTCCTGGTGGGGGCTGGGCTGGGCTGCACTTGGGGCGGTAGCAATGCTGCTAGGAGGGGGACTATGGGGTGGTGCAGCCACAACAGAATTCATCATACTCCCCCCCCCCCACTCCTCCCAGCACCGCTGCTGCCTTCCCTGGCCCAACCCCCCCACCCCAAGAAGAGCCCAGCACCACCCTAGCCTCAGCCCACAGTGGCAGCCTGCCCTTGTTCTATGCAGAGATTGGGGGGCACACCCCCCCATGACCTCCTGGGGTACTTGTAGCAGTGGGAGCCGCCCCCTCCCACTTCCCCTGTGGAAAGGCTGCTCACAGCTCCTTCCCATGCCCCACCCCAGCTGTGCAGTGCCTGTCCCACTCCCTCTTTCACCACAGGGGCCTCAATCTGCCCCTCCCTCCACCCCTTCCACCACAGATTTACCAGCCAGACACTGCTCTCTATGCTGCTGGGCTGGGCTCCTGGCCACCTGCATGCTGCACTGCAACTGTGTGCATGCATGCAGCATTTATCGGCAACATTATCAGCCACGTTAGCCAAAAAAAGTCAATGCCAATACTGACGATTTTCCTTATATTGGTGCGGATCCAATATAGGACTGATGTATCAGTGCGCCTCTATAAAAATGAAGCTAGGGATCAGTTCTCTGTCTGGTGTAATTACACTGAAGTAGCAACAAGGAAATTAATGTTGATACAAGAATCAGTGTAGCTCTGGTAGTTTGCACTCAGTTGCCCCTAAGAATGCCTTGTCCATGAAAAGTGCAGCTGAGGGGGTACATGGAATCACACCAGGCTGGTCTCTACTGAGCACGGCCCTTCCTCATCAGTGTTCTTGCTGTATGGTTTCTGCTGCAGAAGTACCCTCCTCATGTCCTTGGCAGAGGCATCCAGTGGTGGGATTTTGTACTAATAACCAAAGGTCTCTGCTATATAAAAACTGCTCCTTCACTCTGAGGTGCTCTTTGACATGAATGAGGATGCATGTAAGGCAAGGTTGCAACAATTATTTTGGTTGGCAAGCCACTTCGTGAATTTTGGTGAGCTGTCAAGGGCCACACCCACAAATTCTTTCAGAAGATACCATTTTAACAACTTATAGATAAAAAACAAATTAGGTACTAAAATCATAACGTATTTTAATTTTATTTCAACGAACAATTTTTGTCCTGATTTATAGGGTTTTTTTGAGTAGCGTATATGCAGGTGATTGCATAATAGCTCAAAATCAAGTCGTACTTCTGTATATTATGTATGGGGGTGGGGTGAGTTATGGGCACATGGAAGGGTGTAGGAGGTGGGAGGTGTGGGCACATATGTAGAGTAGGCATGTGGAGGGTGGATATGGGGGCGGGCTGCCTATAGGCCAGGTCCCAGGAACCAGCTAGGGGTGGGGAGAGGGAGGGAGGCAGGGGCAGGGGACATGTGCAACAGAGCTTGCCTGGGTGGTGCAGTGCAGTCTGCCCTATCCCACCCTCCCATCCAGCCCCAGCAGCACTCTACATGGGGCCAGTCCTGCCCAGGGCAGCCTGCTGCCTTGCAGCCCACCCCAGCTTCTCAGCTGGGCTGCTCCTAGTGCAGCTGCAGCCACCCAGGTAGTGCTCACCTCCAGCAGCTGCCCTGGTACTGCTCACTGCCAGCAGCTCCTCCTCTTCCTGCTCCTGCTGTGCTGCTCCAGACAGCAGATAGTGCAGGAAAGCCATGGGGACATAAGGGGCTCCAGCTTTCAGCTGCCTTTTACCCACCGGGCTGCCCGCAGGTGGCTGTTCCACAGCAGCCAGTACACTGTAAGGCTTTTCATTTCAGGTTGTCCTCAGTGCTTTTGTCTAGCAGAGCAGACTCCTGCTTAATGGCCTGTCTCACCCTTTGACAGCCCCAGTTCATGTAACTCTTCAAAGGTCTCCTGTACCAGCAAATGTATATATCAGGTAATCCACTCAACAGATTCAAGGAGCCTCCCTTAAATTGGACAGTGAGGCACAATACAGCTGTTGTTCAGCCTTTGCTATGGAGTTGCTGGCCATTTAAGCCAGGGGTTGGCAACATACAGCCCAGTTAGAAGGCAGGACTTTCCCTGAAAAGACTGCAGAGATGCTGTAGCTGAGGCGTGTGAAGATTACAAGAAGCTTTTGATGGGAAGGACCAGAGATGTCAGAGAGACTGTGACGGGGGGAGCAGAAAGTGGGTGCTTGACTCTTAAGATGGGGAGACAGAAGTAAGGGACAGAGGTAAGGAGTGGTTCAGGGGTTGTGTGGAGCAATGAGGCCACCAATTCGGAGGTCTGCTGGGCCATTCTCACAGGTGTTCATGGTCTTAGACTGACTCTCAGTGTTGCAGGGCAAGCTTCAGCCCCATCCCTTCAACTCCACCAGACCATCTGGCAATGCAGATTCTGCTGGCAGCTTGCATGCACTGATGCAGTGTGTGCTTAGACTGTGTAGCAAGAGACATTATTCACTGGAGGTGATTGGTACAAAGAGGACTGCTGGAGTTTCTGACCAGAGCAAGAACTGTGTAAACAGCCCGAGGGCTGCCAAGATGGGAGCACGTACCTCACTGCCTGTCACACTTGCTATCCACAGAACTGGCATCCATTGCAGGCGTGTGCAGAAAGTGGATCACAGCTCTGCACGGGCCCCAGCTCCACGCTGTTACTGCCCCACAGTCCCAGCCTTGGCCGTGGTCCCAGCCTCCTGTCCCGCTCCCAAACACCACCTCCTGCCTGCCCATGGCCCCATTCCATCTGCCTGGCCAAGTGCACCCTGCCTATGGGGGTCCTGAGCCAATCTCCAGGGAGCCCCTGCCCACCCACCCCCTCCGTCTGCCACCCCCGGTAGTGGGTGTGGGATAGATGAACCTGGGGTGGGATAACAGTGGTGTTTTGTGCTGTGGCATGTTTGCTAGCAAAATGCCTGAGCCCTGCCAACTCATTGAACATAGACCATGAAAAAATCATATTTGATAGAACTGACCTCTAGTCACCTCCCCACTAAGGCTTCTTTGAACCAATGGCCTCAAAGTTACATTTTCTGTATTGTATTATGAATGCCCGGAAGCACATGCCCCCCTCACGGAGGACTACTACTGGAAGTTATCCCATAACACTATTAGCTAGCCATTCAGCACCAGTGCAGAAAAGCTTAACAGTCAGATCCACATAGACAATAAGCATTTTGCCTTCCTCTGTTGTGAGTAGCATTGTCCTCTTCTTTGGATCTTTTGAGAGTATTTTAACAAATTTGTACTTCTTGTCCTTGTAGTGGCAGGACATTGACAGTGTCCCTATTCTCTGCTTTATCTGTAGCAAGTTAGGGTGTTCTTGATCTTTGTTTTTAGTAGTTCAACACATGGCCAAAGCTGATTCTGCCAGACTAGCAACTGCTTGTGGTGGACAGATTTTTTAATGTTTTCACCTGTAAGGAGCTTCCAAAAGGCTGAGGCCACAAGCAGAGGCTCAGGGTCATCAGTAAGTGTTTCCTAGTATCTTAATTAGTAATTAGTAATGGGGCTATGGAAATAGCCTTGATGCCCATCATCTTGATGCCCATCTTGCTGGGGTCATTTGACCCCAGCAATCTTTCCTGCCCAGTCCAGGGGGACTGGCCCTGATGATATGTAAGGTCCCTTCTAGCCCCAATCAACTATGAAACCTGAATTATAATGGGCTAGAGTCTGAGAGTTGGGGAATGTACAATTTTGTTATGTGCATATTTACTGCATGTGGAAAGTCCCTGCATTGTGTATTCTGGTGCTGCTTCCCTGCAATCTTATTGCAAGTCTGGCTATATCTGCTGTTCTCAAAGCCCCAGATGTTTCAACTGAAAGTCTGCAAAAGAATCTCAACTTTAATTTTTTTAAAAAGGAGGAAGTTTCTACCCCTAGACAAAGTCAGATCAGAAATAAGGGGTACATTTGTAACAATTAGCCACAGCTACATCTTGTAATCAGCTGTGGTAGTCCACATAACTGGAACATTTTAAGTCAGAATTGGATGCTGTTCTGCTAGATTTCTGCAGAGAGTTGGATTAAATGACCCTTGAGGTCCTTTCCAACCCTATGGGAATATCTACACATGTCCATAAGGTGCTGTTGTTACTGCGCAGTCATTTAATACTTCCTTTTAGAAGTACTAAATGAAGGTGCAGTAACAGCCTGTACTGTGCTGTGTGCACTGCACACAGTTATTTTTAGCTGCTACGTTGCTGTAGTGATACGCTATACTGAGGGAGCATCTTGCTATGACAACGTAGCTGCAGCATCATAGATTTTGCTGGTGGATGCCATATTGCCGTAGTGTGTTGCTATGATGACATAGCATCACATGTAGATGCACCCTATCAGTCCGTGTTCTGTGCAGTTTCAAAATTACTGCAGCCCTCCATCCTGTGTTATAAAGGAGATCAGACTGGAGAGTCCCAGTGGCCCCTTCTGTCCTTGTAATCTTTAAATCTAGTAGCCATGCTTATCAAGTGGAGCGTTATTCAAAAGTGCCCTGATTCTTCTGTGGTTTTCCTTCACGACAACATAGCTGGCACTGCAAGAAAAATTTGGGAAGGGTGAGCTGGGAGTGCCTACCTGTAACTCCCACCATACCTTGGTTTGCCATGATCAGTGCTTGGTTGGATGCAAGTGAAAAACCTATGGAGAAATTCATGTATGTCATAAGTCCAAATATTTGGTAAAGCAGGTGAGAACACATGATAAGGAATGGCTACATAGCTTTTTACGGGACCTGCACAATTCCTCTCTGTTCTGTACTTCAGCTCTTTTTTCCTTTAGCTTTCAACTTCTGAGTTCCTGCTTGCCTTTATTAAAGATATAACTTTACTTTGCCTATCCAGTCATTGCCCTGCCAGGAGTTAACTAGATGCTTTGTAAAGTGCTTTGGGGTCAATGAAGTATGAGAGGTATCGATTCTGTTCTCTATGATTTTTTCAGATTAGTCTCAGTTGTATACTTAGCAACACATATACTTAGCAACACATATACTTAGCAACTCAAGAGGGTAGTTTAGAGGCTCTTAGAATGACTTTTATTAGTAGATGTTTTGGATGGGGAATCCAGGAAAAAGATGACAAAGCTGAGATGGAAATACAAAGCGCCTGAGCAAGGGACTAACAATCGAGGGATGGGGGAGAGGAGGGGAACGCTACTAGGTTACATACCATACAATGTTAGCCAACTAAGCCCGGGGGCGGGGGGATGTGGAAGGGGGAAGGTGGGGGGTTGCGACGCTGAGAGGGAAAGGAGATAGATACACACATACCCGTTACAGTGGTCCGCAATGTTGGAGAAAGTGGCTTGGAGAGAGCGTCTCAGTCCATAAAGTCCGATCGCGGGGGTCCTCTTCGGGTGGGGTGGGGTCGTCTATGGCGGCGAAGTCCTCTTGACACGAAGCAAAGCGGGGGCAGTTCAGGCGGCGGTGTCCTCTGGGTCCGGTCCAGCGGCGGCACGTCTGGAGGGGTCGGTGTACTGGCGGTGACCCGTGATGCGCTCCACGTAGATGTCGTGGGACCAGCGGATGGTGTCGGACACCATGAGGCAGCGCATCAGCTTGGCGTAGCAGTGGGAAACGCGGCAGGCGCGGAGGACGCTCTCGTTGCTGGGGTCCCAGGCTCCGAGCATCCCCACAACGAGCGCGTCCACCGTCACGTCGTAGCCGTGGCCCCTCAGGGTGTCGGCCAGTGGGGCGTACTTCTCCCGCTAGCGAGCCCGGGCGTCGGTGAAGGCTTGGTGCCGGTTCTCGAAGGGGATGGTGACGTCCACCATCACGATCTTCTTGGCCTCGTGGTCCTGACGACGATGTCGGGGCACAGCTGGCTCTCACAGCCCGGGACAGTGCGGTTCATGGCGATCTCCCCCGCCCCGGCCAGGATGGCCTGTACCAGGCGGTCCTGGACAGCGTTGTAGCGCAGCTGCCAGGTTCTGGCGTGCGGCTTGCAGCCGCACAGCACGTGAGGGAGGGTCTCCACTGTGTAGCCACACCGTTGGCACCTCTTGTCCCGGTGGCCGAAGTGCATGGCCCCGTTCAGAGGCAGGAAGTTGAGGCGGGTGCGGTGGAGGAAGCGCCAGTCCGCGAAGCGTGTGAAGCTCCCGCTGGGCATGAAGTGGTTGCTAGCGTCCCACTTCGAGGTGACGTCAAAGACCTTGCCCTGGTCAGGTTTGGCCCTCAGGTCGCCGGCGTACTCGTTGCAGACGGCGTCCTTCAGGAACCTCTCCAGGAAGGTCCTCGTGCAGGGTGTCACAGTGATGTGGTCGGCGTGCGGGGCTGGGCGCAGGCAGACTCCCAGCTCCTGGTGCTCCTCGGTCCAGGTCCAGGCGCAGCCAATGCGGTTCCCGAGGCGGCGTGTGGCGTTGCGGGCTTGGCTCCACAGCGAGGCAAAGTCCCTGCTGTCCCGGCTGAACTTGCCCTCCAGCGAGCCGCTGAGGAAGGTGTACAACATAATAACTTCATCCTCAGGAGTATGTTAAGTTAAATGCAATGTATGTAAAACCAGTCCTTCACCAAGGCTATTGATAACATCTTGGATTATTCAAGATGGAAATGTTATTCAAGATGGAAATGTTCAAGAGCAAGTTAGACAGACACTTGACTGGGATGGTTTAGTCAGGGTTGATCCTGCCTTAAGCCTCATTGGGCCCCTTTTTAGCCCTACTTCCCTATGAAGATAGGATCCTAAAATGGAAGATTTAAAAAAAAAACCCCACACTTTTTTTGGATACTACTCTCAAAAGTCTGCTCAGTTCACTGTTGTTTATAATCCAGGTCATTTACAGTTTGGGTACAGGCTTTGGTTGTGATTCAAGAGAATATTTACATATTTTATGTGTTGTAGCCCTGATTCTGTAGGGCGGTGCAAAACAGCACCTTTCTGCTTCAACTTCCATTTTGACGGAAAACTGTTTCATTTTGACTTTCATTTCATTTCGTTTCAAAAGCACTGTTCCATTTTGTTTCGTTGAAACTGTTTTGCTGTTTTGATACTGTTTTGACGTTTCGCCCATAAGCTATAATGGGGAAGCATAAAACTGCCTATAACTTCATAATTTCTTACCTGATTCAGATGAAACTTGTAGGGATGGTAGCCCCTTCTGCCTGCTGGATTACAGGAGGCTGCTGCTGCCTCCCGCCACCAGGCTCAGCTCCCTGTGGCTCAGAGCCCCTTGGCACTCAGGCTGGTGGTGGGAGGTGAAGCATGGAGACAACCAGAGTGCAGCCTGACAACAGGAGGTGGGTAGAGCTGGAGCTGCACTCCCATTGGCTCCACCAGCTCCATGGTGCGCAGCCCAGTGGCAGAAGGTGGGGAGAGCCAGGGCTGCGCTCCCCACTGGCCTGAGCTACATGGGGCTGCGAGCTGCTCAGAGCGCAGCCCTGGCTCTCCCCTGCCTCCAACCACCCGGCTGCTTTGAAGCTCAAAATGTTTTGAAACTCTTGAAATGTTTTGAGTGCCTTCATTTTGTTTCAAAGCTGTTTCACTGCTTTTTTGCTTTGTTTTGATTTTGCTGTTTTGAGCTCAAAACACATCGAAACAGCTTTGAAACAAAGCGCTCAGTGAAACTGCGCACAGCCCTATTCTGTATCAGTTTAATTGCAAACTCTACATGTAGAATGGTGGGGTGTTTTTAAAATGAAAGCTAGGCCTCATAAAATCACTTGACTCTAGTAGCTAGACCTTGAAGAAAGCCAGCAAATATCACAAGAATTACTGACAATGGAAACCAAGGGAGCACTTTCATTTGACCGTTCAAGCAGTACATAGATACATTTTAGCTGGCCTTGAATTTAGCTTGTGCTTAGATTAGTATTCTAGAAAATTATACCCATGCAAGACCTTTTCCCATCATGGCAGCACTTGATTTCCCTTCGTGATGATTGAGGATCTTGCCCACACAGGAAATATTGGGTGTCTAGTGAATGGAAAGCCAGTTAAATGCAAAAGAAAATTGGCCTAGGTGCACCTGATGTTGTTAAGAGGCGTAGCAGATAACCAGTTTTCTCAAGCAGACATGACCAGCTACACATGTACCCACATTTGCTCTTTTCCTACTGTTTGTGAGTGCCACTCAGTGGAGAGAAAAATCCTGCATAGCTATTATGAGTTAAGCAAAACAGTCCTTTATCTCATCTCTGCCCAGCTCCAGCTGGGCTCAGTGGTCTGTACAGATACTGCTATGCTGGTGGCAGTCCGATAGTGCTGCTCCAGTGTGTTTACTGTTTGATTAGATTGGGTTTGAAAAGCTCATCTTCACGCTCACCTTTCAGAGGAGAGTTTCATCGACATTAGGGCTGCAAGGGGCCTCGGAAGATCATCGAGTCCAGCCCCCATTGGGTTACCTGGACCTACCTGTTCTTTACTCCTCCCCCAGCTCAGTCCCTGATCACAACGCCTCTACAGTACCAGCACATCAGGCTAAATTTTGGATCTGACCAAGGTGCACCCCCCTCCCCCAGCTACTCTGCAGCTGCTGAACGGCTTGCTTGGAGAGGTGCCTTGGTGGACCTTGGCCCTGCCAAGAAAAGGTCCCCTGCGAGCGGGGTCTGGTATCTCCATGTGACACATGCTCGAGGAGCACCAGCCCTGCCGCTCCCTGGGCGGTACAGGGCCAACTGGGCCTTGCCTTTCGCGCCCCCGCAGTGCCGGGCGGCGGGCTCGCTCCATACCGGACCCGGACACGGGGGCGCTCTGAGGCTCCGGGAGGCGGGGGGGATGCAAGGCCATTCGCTACGCCCCGGGCAGGCGCAAGCCACCTGCTGGCAGACCCCGGGCGGCCTCTCTCCGCCGCAGGGAGGCGGTGGCCGGGTGCAGCGGGTCCCACCCGCGCGGCCCGGGGTGTGCCCGGCCCGCCCCGCTTGGCACGGTTAGGTGCCCGCGGCGCCGGGCATGGGCATGGGCAGGTGCCGCTCCTGGCGCCGGGCGGGGGGGGCCGCTGTGCTGCATTGCAGGGCGGGCGCCGCCGCCCCTCCGCCCCCGCCCCCGCCCCGGCGGGACCGGGACTATCTGAGCCGGGCAGCAGCGCTGTCCCCGGGCAGGAATGTCCCTGTCGCTGCTCGCCCAGATAATGTTATTTATATCGCAGGGCAGGGCCAGGGCGGCTCCGCTCCGCACGGCCCCGGCCCCGGCCCCGCCGCGCCGCCGCTGCGCTCCTGCCCCCGGCTCCGCGCTCCTGCCGCCGCCGCCGCTGCCCCGCACAGGTGAGGCGCGGGTCGGCGGGCCTGGGGCTGGGTGCTGCCCCTGGAGGAGTGTGTGTGTGTGTGTGTGTGTGTGTGTGTGTGTGTGTACAGTGCGGACTTTACCTCAGGGCGGGCGGGAAGGGGGAAGGGGCCTGCGGGGTGGGGGAGGAGGGCTCCTGAGGGACCAGCTGGTTTCCCCTTGTCTGGGATGGGGGTTGCCTTGGGTGTTTCCCTCCGCCTTGGGCCCCGCGAGCATCCCTCGGGGGTGCAGCTAGCAGGCAGAAATAAGAGGGGAAAAGTTGGCGCTGTATGTGGGCGCGCCCTCCGGCCTCTGAGTGCCCAGCACCTGGAGACCTCCTTGACCAGGCTCTCCGAGATGGTGGCCTGTTCAACACCTGCCTATGTGCTCCTGGTGCCCGGCTGGGGCTCTGGGCACAACTAGGGTCATGGGCCACTGGTGCCACCTTATTCATGGGGAGGCACGTGCCCCCCCCACAGCAACCAGTCAGCAACCGGGGTGGGGGGGATCCCCCCACAGCCGATTGCACCGACTGGGAACTAGCCGCAGCCGGCACTCCGGCTCCCTGGCTGGCGCTCATGGGGGGGCACCCCCCTGCACCCATTGCCTAAGCAGGGAGCGTGGCCTGTCAAGGGGTGCACCTGCACTCTCACCCCTGCTCACCCCTTACACGTTGCCAGTGACTAGGGTGGCCATTGAGGTACCTCAAGAATAGAGAACAGTTGCATTTCGTGCACAGCGATGGGTTTTTTTTCGCCCTTTCTTCTTTTTGCTATGAAGTCGTGTTCTCTCGACCATTCTGAGTTGAAGGATGTCTTTTACTAGGGCATTTTGAATTGAGGGTGATGTCAAACTGATTTGGAAGGCAAATGTTTAATGGCAGCAAGCAACAGCCCTAATGTAAGGGTGTCATTAGGAAGTGTGACAAATAGGATCTTTGTTGGCATTTGCAGGGCCAATACGACCGTGGGATTAATTAAATGACAAATATATTCACCAATGAAGATGAACAATCCAAAGTTCAATTTGGGTTGAAAGGTTGGGTGTCTCAAGAGAAAAAGAGAGGACATAAAGACATCAGATTTTGTTATCAATAGAGGACAGAGCAGCAGAAAACTGGACTGTCCTCTATAAAACCAGATGAATGGCCACCCTAGGTACAACTGCAGTACAAGTATTTTATTTATGAGCCCAGAAGTAGGTGGAGGCAGACCCTCTGATAACACAGTGATGGACAGCCTTATGCAAGTTCAGGTCTCTACTGAGGGGAGGTGCTGCCTATGGTGGAAAGAAGGGGGGATCAGCAGGTATCTCTCTCCCATCCAGCCTGGGTCTGTAATTTAGGAGCAGCTGGTGTGTAGAGGTGATGGTGATAGTGTTCCTTGGTTGGGCTGTGTCCTGCATAGGTGCCTGTGCCAAAGCTATGGGGACCCTAGGCTGGAGTGTCGTGTATGACATGCTTTCCAGTGCTTGGTCCACTCTAGCTGTACTGTCTCTCTTCTGTGAAAACCATTGACTGAAATGATACAGGAAAAAGTTTTGTGTAGTCTTGGAAGTGGTGGTTTCACTGCCAGGCTGCAGTGTGACAGGGGCCATTGTGAGATCACAGAGCAGTTGCTATATGATACTGTACAGCCATTATCCTTCACTTTAGAAAAACCCAGGGAAAACTGGGAAATCCTGTTCATGTGGAAGGTTGTTGTTCCAGCTCTAAGTAGTTGTGTATAGTACCTGTTCAGAGCCCTGTGCAGTGAAAAAGAGGTCAGAGGTCTACCCATGGTTGGATTAAGATAGACCAGTTTCTGTAGCTTATAGCACATAAGGGAATTCATAGACATTAGGGCTGGAAGGGACCTCGGGAGATCATCAAGTCCAGCCCCCTGCCCAAAGGGCAGGAAGTCAGCTGGGGTCATAGGATCCCAGCAAGATAAGCATCCAATTTACTCTTGAAGGTGTTCAATGTAGGTGCTTGAACCACCTCCGCTGGCAGACTGTTCCAGACCTTGGGGGCTCAGACAGTAAAGAAATTCTTCCTTATGTCCAGCCTGAAATGGTCTTGCAAGAGTTTGTGACCGTTCGACCTCATCATCCCTTGGGGCGCTCTGGTGAACAGACGTTCCCCCAGATCCTGGTGGTCACCCCTGATAAACTTATAGGTGGCCATCAGATCACCCCTGAGCCTGCGCTTTTCTAGGCTAAAGAGTCCCGTGGCTCTCAGCCTGTCATCGTAAGATCTGTTTTCCTGACCTCTGATCATGCGCGTGGCTCTCCTCTGGACTCTCTCAAGCTTCTGCACATCCTTTTTGAATTGTGGAGCCCAAAACTGGATGCAGTACTCCAGCTGCGGCCTCACCAAGGCCGAGTACAATGGGAGAATGACGTCCCGGGATTTGCTCGAGAAGCATCTATGGATGCACGCCAGCATTTTGGTCACTTTACTAGCCGCAGCATCGCATTGGAGGCTCATGTTCATCTTGTGGTCAATGATGACCCCCAAGTCTTTTTCTTCTGTAGTGCTAACCAACGTAGCACTGCCGAGCCTATAAGGGTGCTGCAGGTTTTTCCTCCCAAGGTGGAGAACCTTGCATTTTTCGGTGTTAAACACCATGAGGTTCTCGTCTGCCCATTTGCTGAGCTTGTCCAGGTCAGCCTGGATCACCCGCCTATTTTCCGGCGTGGATGCTTTGCCCCAAAGTTTGGTGTCATCGGTGAACTTGGCCAGTCCACTCCTGACTCCAATGTCCACATCGTTAATGAAGATGTTGAACAGTATGGGTCCCAGGACAGAGCCTTGAGGGACCCCGCTGGTCACAGGGCACCATGATGAGTGACTGCCATCAATCACAACCCTCTGGGTCCGACCACGGAGCCAATTTCCCAGCCAGCGGATCGTGGTGGAGCCAAGGCCACAACTGGGCAGTTTGGCCAAGAAGTGATCATGGGACACCAGATCAAAAGCTTTTTTGAAGTCAAGATATATGACATCAATCTCTTCTCCCTTGTCCAGGTGATAGGTCACCTGGTCATAGAAGGAAATGAGATTGGTCAAACAAGACCTACCCACAACAAACCCGTGCTGGCTGTCCCTTAGAATGTTAGCCTGGGCCAGTCCATCAAGGATGGCCTCCTTAATAAACTTTTCTAAGATCTTCCCCAGGATAGAAGTCAGGCTAATGGGCCTGTAGTTAGCTGGATCCACTCTCCTCCCTTTCTTGAAGATCGGCACCACATTGGCCTTCTTCCAGTCTTCTGGCACTACACCAGAGCGCCAGGAGTTTTCAAAGATCCGTGCCAGGGGCTAGGCTATGACGCTCACCAGCTCCTTGAGTACCCTGGGGTGCAGGTTGTCAGGGCCAGCTGACTTGAAGGTATCCAGCTTCTCAAGGTGTTCCTTCACGAGGTCAGCATTTATGGAGGGTAGGGGATTCCCCTCACCCAGATTTCCCTGTCCCATAGCAGGCATGGGCATCCTGTGTGATTGATGAAAGACTGACACAAAGTACCTATTTAATAGGTTGGCTTTTTCCTGGGCGTCAGTTGTCAGTTGCCCCATCTGGTTTAGCAGGGGTCCAACATTGCCCTTGCTTTTCCTCCGGCTCCCCACATATCTGAAAAAGGACTTTTTGTTGTCCTTGATGCCTGAAGGTAGTTGGAGTTCAGTTGCAGCCTTGGCTTTCCTGGTTTGGTCCCTGCAGGACCGGACCAGCGCAGAGTAATCCTCCTTGGAGGTGAATCCCGTCCTCCATCCTTTGTAGGCTTTCCTTTTTAGCCACAGTAGGTCCGCTAGGTCTCTGGAGAGCCAGGGGGGCTGCTGTGCCTTCTTGCTGCCTTTCCTCCATGTTGGAATAGATTTAGCTTGTGCACTGAGGATCGCTTCCTTGAGAAGCAACCACTCTTCTTGAACTCCCATCTCCCTGGGGTCATGGTCCCTGAGGGCCTGACCGACTAGCCTGTGGCAAGTCTGAAACCCAGCTGCCTTTGACTCCCCTACCTCAGTAACTAGATTCCTACTTCCTAAATTATGAAAGACTGCATGATATCAGGTGTTTGCCTTTCCCAAGTAGTCTATCTGGGCCTGGCCCATATTTCATGTATATTAGCCCATTCACTTCATATCTCATGGTCATGGGGTTTGTTGTCTCTTACTGTTAACTGAATGAAAAATAAGCGTATTTCTGCAGTTGCAGTTCTGAGACTGGCAAGAGCTGAAGTAGGATAAGTGGCTGCCCCTTTTCAGTCATTTTAAATATAAGAACAACTTGAAGCAAAGCTTCCTGCTACTGTGTTATGTGGGCAAATGTTGCCCCCAGATCTCCCCCCCTTGCTCCTACATTCTGTGCAGTGAGGCTTCCTGAGATGCTGAGAGCAAAATAACCCACAGAGCTATGGTTCTGGTTCCAGAAGCAAAAACTGTACTTCCCCATTGCCCCCAGCGATTATTCACTCAACTCAGGACTCCAGAGGGAGTCTAGGGGATGTCATATGGTTCTTTGATTGTTGGGCACCCTACATCTCAACCCTAATGTTAACCTGTTTTTTGTAGTTAATATGCACAAATGCAACGTGCGGAAACTGCAATGGATTACTTTAAGATGTACCTCTAAGATGCATTTGTCTTCACTATGGAAGATGTTAGGGGAATTCTCTCACCAGATCCACTCCTTTCTAGGGACAAGTCCGTGAAGCTAACCAAAATTGAGGTTTCAATAGATCAGGTCATAGAGGAAATGAATACACTTAACAGTAGCAAATCAGCAGGACCTGATGGCATTCACTCTAGAGTCCAGATAGGCTGCATACTACAGTTAGGAGTTCAGCAATTTCCTATCACTAAAAACAGCCTAAGTACTAGAGGGCTGGAGAGTTGCCAATGTTACTCCCATATTTAAAAAGAATTCTAGAGAGGAAATAAGGAACTACAAGCCAGTGAACCTAACTTCTGTTCCTGGAAAACTGGTAGAAACAATAATAATTTTTAAAAAATTGTTCCACATGTGGATGAACATGACTTGCTGGAGAGGAATCAACACAGCTTTGTCAAAAGGAAATCGTATCTTACCAACTTACTTGAGTTCTTTGAGGGTGTCAATAAGCATATGGATTGGGGAGATCCTGTTGATGTAGCATGTTTGAATGTCCAAAACACCTTTGACATGTCCCTCTTTACTAAGGTTGTCATGGGATTACAGGGGATGTCCAATCCTGGCTTACAATTTGGCTCCAAGATAGAAAGCAAAGAGTGAATATAAATAGTCAAATTTTCAGGATGGAAAGAAAAATGGCAGGATCCCTCAGGGATCTGTGTTGGGGTGAATTCTATTTAACATATTAATAAATGATCTGGAAAAGGGATTGAGTAGCAAGGTGGCCAGATTTGCAGGTGACACAAAATTATTCAAAGTGGTAAAGACCAAGGTGGGTTGTGAGGAATGAATGGGCAGCTAAGTAGTAGATGAAATTCAATGTAGATAAGTGTAAAGTAATGCACATGGGCAAAAATAACCCAAACTAGACGTGCTTTATGATGAGCTCTACATTAGCAGTTACCAACACAGGAAAGATATCTGGGAGTTATTGTGGGCAGTTTGCTAAGGCTGTCCTCAGCGGCCAGCAAAAAATCCCTAACGTCTTGTTTGCCTTATTAAGAAGGGAATTGTAAACAAAAATGGGAAGTATCATGGATGCCTCTTTATAAATCCATGGTGTGTCCAAACCCAGAATATAGAAGGTCCATAGAAGGGCATCCATGATACTTCCCATGATCAGTGGTATGGAGGGGCTTCTATATGAGGAGAGACGGAAGAGGCTAGACCTATTTAGCTTAGAAAAGAGATAAGGGTTTACAAAATACTAAATAGGGAAGAGAAAGTAAGTAGGAATTTAGTAGGAATTTATTTTTTACCCTATCATAATACAATAACTAGGGGTCACAAAATGAACTAGTAGGTACTGTAGTCAGTTTTAAACTAACAGAAGGAAGTTTGTTCACACAGTGTGTAATTAAAGTGTGGAACTCATTACCACCAGATGTTGTGGAAGCTGATTCAAAAAAGGGATTGGACAAATTCTTGGAGGAAAGGGACATCAGTAACTATTAAGCATGAGAGCTGGGGATACAGCCTCTGAATCAGAACTGCCTAGTATTTAAATGGTGGAGGCTGCAAGTGAGAGAGGAACAGTGGAAAAAAACCTTGATCATAACCAAGTCACTCTCCCTTTCAGCATCCGCTCTCTGCCACTGTGAGCCAGGATACTGGGCAAGGTGGACCTATGGTCTGAGCCAGTAAATGGCAATTATGTTCTTGGCAACATTCTTCTGAGGGAGAGTTCCGTGCAATTGGCCTTCTGCATGCATTTTGATTGATAGATGCTGTACTTGGGGATTAAGATCTAAATGGTTGATCAGTGCTTCTAAATGTACTGCTGCTTCAAAATGCAGGCAGCCCCTGCCTGCTGTGTGTACAGCCTGTGTCTCTGCAAGAGAGGTCTGCCAATGCCCAGGACTTGGAAAGAAAATGAGGAGCATCATATTCTACCTGAGTTATGGCCTTAGAATGCAAAAGCAAGGACTGGGATTGAAAGCTCAGCATTTTTTGTTTTTGCAGACCTCTCTGAAGAGACAGGCTAACTTAGGGCTTGGGAGATGGGGGTGCAATACTCTGTCAGGGATATTTTGTGGGACATAACCGTATAACTTAGCCTTTCTGTGCCACTCTTTCTGTGATTTCAGTAGGGGTAATAGTAAGGGTGCTACAGATATGCAGTTATGAAAGACTGTGAGCCAGCCGCTCAGCCTCCCTGGTGATGGGGCCAGATATGTACCATTAGTGAAGTTAGCCTTCCTGTTATCTGATGTGGTCATAGTGACAGTGTGCCTGTGCTATGCTACTAACAGGTTCTATTTTTTCCCACTCCTTCAACAAGTACTTCTGACTGGCCCAAAGACACCCTATTCCTAGTTCCGATACCATTCTTTTATTAGTTCTTCGTCATGGTCTTGAAAAACCTGGACCTGTCCATCATCCCTCCACAGAGCGCAGCTGTCAAGCCAGCTGGCATTCCCTTCTCAGCCAGGATACTATCCAAAGGGATGCAGGGTTGCCTAGTGGAAAGAGCCCTGGGCTTATGCCAGGAGATCTGGGCTCCCTTCTCCACCATGCTGCTGGAGATCCTGGAGTACATCATTTTCTCTACCCCATGCTTTAGTTTCCCACTTTTGCAAAATGGGAAACCAGCCTTTTTGTAATATTCTTTGAGCTGTGTTGACCAGCAGGACTCTGACAGAGCTAGGTGTATTACCTTGTGTTGATGTTTGAGCCCCCTGGGTCTTTTTCCACATTAACTCTGCCCCAGACAATTTCTTAGTGTGGCCTGTCATTGCTTCCTAGCTGTGTTGTATTAAATGCAAAATGCAGGGAAGCCCTTGCTTTGCACACTTGAGATCTTGTGGCTGCTCCTTTTGTCTCATGCCTACACCTGCTAGACCCATCTTTGGCTCAAGGTCTGAAAGGGAGCTGTGAATCTGACTTGGGTCTGTGGACACTGCTGGGATATAACTAGAAGCCATTCTCACTGCTGCTGCCAGACAAGGGCAGCAGTAGGGCACAGGAAAGGGAGAAGTGCCCTCCCAAGCTCTGCCCACACTAGTCATTTTCTACTCCCACTAGACTCATGTTGCCCTGGGTGTTGATGTGATATTGCCTGTTTGGGTGGTCCCTGGGGGCTGGCATGAGCCCAGGAGGTCTGCAGAGTATCTTGGGTCGTGACTGGAGGACAAAATAATGACATGGACCCTTCCCAAACTGACTTGGGGCAGCAAAATGAGATGTTGCTCACAATGAACCTTGAAAACTGTGACTTGCCCCCTTCTCTGACACCAGCAATAAAATGTAAACATTTTTAATGATAATGATAAAATTTTAAAAATGTAAATGATCATCTTGGGCACCAGAATTAAGCCCTTCTTCTTTAGTATGGCTGACTTGGAGTAGCAGTTATAAGTCCAGTTAAGGTTAGTTAATCAATCTAGTGCTCTTTAGGAAAGGGAACGCATCTCTGCAATGTCATCATTAAATTTGTATAGAGGGCTGAGTGTTTGTTATGTGGTCTGTAGTTTGATCAGGATTGCCACAGTCACATTTTGCAGAACTCCTAATACTGCACACCATTTGTGTATCAAGTGACTGCAGCAGCCATGCCTGGTTCAGATCCAGTTTAGAGCCTTCCATGTTTTTCATGGGAGGTCAAAACCAGGAGGCTTTATTGTTGCTTTATAATTAAAAAAGGCATTATAATTAGGCCCTGACTAGGGTGGATGGGGTGATTCACATCTCTCTGAGCTGTTGCCTCAAGCTTAGCTCTATCTTGATTCCAGCTGCTTTATATTTTGGGGCTTTTCTTTTCAGCAACCCAGACAGCTAAGACTGTCTTGACTGTTGGTGAAAGCTGAAATCATGGAAATCTTGAAATCCTGTGAGCCCATTTTAAGGGAAATAAGGGGTCATACCTTACGAGAATGGAGAGGCTGTTCCAAAGCTAATAATTAGGTTTCCTGGATGCCAGACTTCCCAGTGGCCCATACTGAATTCAAACCATTTTTTAAAAGGACAAATCCAAGGAATCTGAAACGAACCTTTGAACTTTCCTGCCCTTACAGCAGCAGGACACTGACAGTGCCTTTGTCTCCCTCCTTTACCTCTGGTGCAGGCTAGTTTGTTCTTCATGTTTCAGACATTGTGCTTGGAAGTTGTATGAGAGGGTGGTTTACCAGTTTTTAAGCATAGATTAGACAAACACATGTCTTGAATGGCTCAGACAGGGTTGATCTTTCCTTGAGCAAAGGGTTGGACTAAATGACTTTCTGAGGTCTCCTCTCTTCCTCCCCCTCAAACCCTGCTTTTTGGTAATTCTATGATTCTTGCTCAGATGAAAGATAACATATTTAACTTTGTTGCACAAATACATAGATAGCCTGTGCTGCTGGTCAGTGTAGACATTTAAATAATAGTGTTTAGTGCTTCCTTGACATCTTTAATTTTCAAAAAGCTTTCCAAATACACCCTTATCTGCTCAAGGCCCTGGGGCAGGTCCTTAGGAGGGTTTTAACATCACATTTCCTTCAAGTTTGTTTTCAAGGGGCAGCACCTACTGTTAATAGTTATAATTAATTAAGAGGACCCCAACTTCAGCACTGGACCAGAGGAAGGGCATAAGAGTGTGTGCAGCATATATCGACCTGGCCTGCATGATACAGCCATCAGTGCCTGCAGGATGTGCTGACTGACTGGTCATGCTGATGAAATGCCACATAAAACTTTTTGTGGCTTTGATTCCAATTGACTTGGAGTGAATAGGAGACACAGTCCCTCTTTAATAACAATCTGCAGCTTGTTTGCTGAGAAGTGCCCACATACTTCAGGGGCAGGGCTAGCATGTTTCTCCTGCCTGACCACCACCCATTTGCACCATTCTCTGAGCAGATGGAGGTGACCTTGTTTATGCCTGAATACAGTCCTGGAAGCAGTTTTAAATTTTCAGTGCTGGCAAGACGCGGGTGTGTCTGGGCTGTTGCGGTGAGGCTGATCTGTCTGGTAAGTGCCAGCTCTGTGATGATGAAGCCAGATATCTGAGCTTCCTTAGTACTCAGCCAGCCTAGCTGAATGCCAGTTACTGTGGTGAAGTCCTGCCCTTGCCCCTTGTGCGCCATGTCAGAACTTGTAACATAATATGCTGGCGAAGTTTTGCATTCTGGGCTGAAGCCACTATCACTTGATGAATACAACTTCTCTACTACCTAACTTTTATCTATCACATCTTGCTTGGAAGGTTTAGCTTGTGGCAACAGTTTCACACCCTTCCTACTTGCCTTCTGTGTTGAACATGTGTCTGAGATCTCCAGTAAATTAATTGTTCTGAGCATTGGGCTGCTTCCTCAGTGTGCAGGGTATTCTTATGTCATGAGCTCAGGCATTTCTGCTTCTCCTTATTACAAACATACTGCTTAATCTGGGAAGCAGTCCTGATTTTATCATCGGTCTCATAATGCTTAGGGTTCCCTGTTCCTCCTCACCCCTTAAATCCCCAGATCATGTAATCATATGCAGAGCTGACCCTAGGGGCGTGTGGGACCCAGGGCATATCAATCTGTGTGGGGGAAGAGAAGAGGGGGTGGCAGGCAGACAGAGCGGGGGGCAGGGGGAAGAGGTGACTGTGTGGAGTGGTGGCTCCCTCAGGACCTGTACAGCACTGTCTGCAGGGCCCCCCAAAGCGTGGAGCCCAGGACAATCTCCCCAGTTCACCCCCCACCCCCAGGATGGCTCTGATCATATGAATATATGTTAATCTTGATCTCAGTGATTGAAGCGGTTATTTAAGCCATTGTGGTTATGGAGAAAAGCTTGAAAAGGTGCCCCTGAAGACTGAAAACACACATAAGGGGAACTTAACATGTATTAGTTAAAATCATCAGGTTTTTTTTTAACAATGATCTTATGCTTTTTGGGGGTCTGACTAATGACTGGAATGGTTGTGATCGGCAAGACTGACACCTACTGTGGAAGAGGAATTACTAAGAAGGGAAGGGAGTAGAGATTATACTGTGTTTTATGTAACTGAGACCTATTTTTAGCATAAAATGTATGTGGAATGTCAGCAAGCGTGTTTTATGTGTTCTTGCAGATTAATTGACATGGGACAGGCAGTGCAGACTTACCGTGTTCTCAGGTTGGAACAAAAAGATCTGCCTTGGCACTGGCTGCTGGGAAAATGTGACATCTTTGGAAAATATTTAGCCAAGTTGTTTTTTTTATGCACTTTCCATTCCATTTGCTACTTCCCAAAATACATGAAAGCAAAGTGCTATCGACCCAACTGGCACGGACTGCGTTTTGCTTTTGCTTCTATCTGCACAGGGTCTGTGCTATCACTACAAATGATACTGCTGGATTAACCTCACCAGGGGAAAGCAAATGGATAGGGGCATACTGAGGGAAGGGTTGACTGAGGGTGGCTTTAAATACTGTGAGGAAAATACCCTTTTTTAAAGTGACTTTTAGGGCAGAGCAAGGGATAGGGTTGTGTAGGTGCGTGTGTAGGAGGGGCAGTGTTTGTTGCCAGCTCTCACAGTTTATCACAAGTCTGCTATTTCTCTTGTAGACCCTGCTCCAGGATTTTGTGAGGATCTTAGATCTCATTTTCTTTTGAAAAAGAGATTTCTAGCTCTCCTTGATGTGAGAACAAAGCTTGCAAATGTGACTTAAGTGGCCTGAAAACAAAAATAAAAATAAAAACATTCCCATGTCTACTATTGTTTTAATTAATTCACCTGATTCTCAAGATGAGTTCATGAGTTGTTGGGGTCTGGTGTGATATTTCTCATGGATTTCTGGAGCAGGCAAGGCTGGAGAGTGAGCCCAGGAGCAAATACAAAGCAGAGACAGGGAAAGAGAATAGCAGGTAGGGGCTTGGCAGTGCTGACAGGCAAGTGGGGTCTTCCAGCAGGGTGACCCACCTGACCTGCTCTCAAAGGGAGCACAGGTTCTAGCAGGTTCAGAGTTCTCCTGATCTGATCAGCCAGACCCCATTGCCTGCTGGCTACCCTCTAGTGCATCATCTTGTGCAGGATGGAACCTAGGACCTGGGCTTCATAAGGTCTGGCTTCTCATTCCTGCTTCTCTACACCTTCCCTTTGTGGAGAGCAGAGGGATCACTGGGGGAAGGGCATAACTTCACTGTACTTGGGAGTGCTGCCATGATGCCCCATGCATGCCAGCTCCTGAGACAAGGCCACGTGGATGCACGAGAGCTACCCTGAACATCCGCTTGGTACCACTCTCAGGTGCCTAAATTGGGTGTTCTGATTGGCATGTGGCCAGGACTGCTTCAGGGTGGCTGTATCACCCTCTTCCTGAAGGGTAGTTAGGTACAGTGGGGTGGTGGTGGATAAGGCCGCTCTGCTCCTTCCTGGAATAAGGTTCTAAACAGTAAAACCTTGTTAAAACCTTGTTTACTGACATCTTCCATCTTGGAGGAGGTGTCAATGCCACTGACTGCAAAGAGCCCCTTTGCAGTGATTTCAAGTCAAAGAAAGCAGGGGCGATCCATCTAGCCCCATGGCCTCCTTCTGTGCTGGCAGTTGCCTGTGGACACTGATGGTTTAAGGAGGGAAGTGGCCTGTGAATGAATAAGTGGTCAAAAGTCCTGCAGGCCTAGATGGACAGAGATAGTATGTATTGTGACTATATTTTAGGTGTTGTCAATTGGCAGAAGCCATAGGCAGTTCTCTGATGGTGCAGTGAGCCCTGGGCTCTGCTTGGATCCATGAGGGGCTCTGTTCCCTGTTTGCATCTGTCAAGGCTATCAGCTGTAGGACTTGTACTCCTATTCCCACCCCAAATGCCAGTCTAGAGTGGGGCAACAGGACTGAGGAGAGGCAGCACTGTCCCTCAGCTCATGCTTGCTTCTCTTGCCTGCTTCTTCCACTAGCTTGACCTCCAGCTCACCCTAAGGCTTGCAGCACTGATGCCAAGTGCCCCACACCATCTTGCAGATGGAGTGCACATGTCCGGTATGCTGGGTGGGGAGCTGACCCCACAGGCAGCACTCTGTGTCTCCCCAGTGAAAATCATCCAGTTTTATGCCTGCTCTCTGTTCCCACCTCTGTGGGTGGGCACTGGAGGGTCAGGGTGGAAGGAGGGAGATGAGATTGCAGGGCCTGTCCCCGAGATGAACTGCACCCATGTAATTTGTACTCTGGATCGGGGGAGAAGGGGAAGTTGCAGAGGGCGGGTGAGGAGAAAACAGGAGGAAGCAAAATAGTAATTGCGTCTGTGGCCCCACCATCCCCATGAGGTTGAATCATTCTCCATCTTATCCTCTGCTCCTGTGATGGTACCTTGCAGGGAATGTCCTTTCTAAAACAAGAGGAGTGGGCAATCCAACCCCCTCTTTGGCTTCATTAGCATATGGGAACAAGTCCAGATCTTGCATGCCTATGGCCTTGGTGACACCAAGCATAGAGGGGTAGGTTCTGAATGAAGAAACCAGAATAACAACAGCTGTCTTGTGGGCAGGGCTCCTAGGAATTAGCCTTGCATCTGAGTGTGCCCCCAGGCCCCACTATGAGAACTGAAGCTTGAGAGAGGCGGAGGAAAAGGAGAAGCCAGCAGGGCCAGAGCAGATTGCATAGCATACTGACCTTCACTAAGTGAGATCAAGATTTTGAAGAGGAGGAGACTCAGGTAGAGCTGATGCATGGCATGGCACTGACCCTAGAGAAGGTGGGAAGTGTCTTGGAAACAGACCAGGTCACAGGGCAGCAGCCTTTCCCTGGTGCCCTCTGGATGTGACCAGATTGTGGCTGTGGGTTGGAAGTCTCCACCCACTTCTTCCTTCTCCTCCCCCTCCCCTACCTGTAGCTAGCTGCCTGCGCTCACTCAGCTCCGACAGGTTTGTGCTTCACTGTCCCTACAGCCAGGGAAGCACAGACAAGCGGGGGGTAGCAGGCTCTGCAGTGGAAGGGAGTGCTGCAGAGGGGATGGGTGGTATGGTACAGCCCTGTGTCACTGATCCCCTGTGCTGGAATAGATGTCTGTAGGCTAGATTGAACATCCACAGACTGTAGGTGGCAAGCCTGTGGATTAGGGGGCTTGCCAACTCTTGGTGTCCTCCCTTGCTCATGGCAGCAAAGCTGTGCTGACAGACTATCCTTAGGGAGCACACCAACTCTTGTACCATCAGTAATGGAGGCCCTGGGCAGTAATATGGTGAAGGTCTGGGTTGCCCAATGTGAGAGGTTTCACAGCCTGGCCCTCGCCATTCTCTCCCTTTGTCTCCTTGCTTTGGGTTAGGCCTAGCTGAACTGACCTGAATGAAGCCCAGTGACCCAACACTGAGGTGCTCTCCAAGGAGAGTGTGGTGCGGTTCCAGCCTTTCCCTGTTGCTTTGTTGTGGATCCGTTGCAGGACAGTCACTAGGCACCCTGGGTCACAGATCTCACCAGCTGCTCCCCTTTGCTCAGTGCAGTACGAGGCAGCTCTTATCCCACAGTTTCTTGTGTTTTAATGTCCTTGGCCTCCTTGCCCCATCTTATTTGGATCAGGCAAGGCCCAGAACATGTCTGCCAGTATCTTCTGGGGGAGGCAGGAAGGGCAGTTGCTTGGGTGAGGATAACTGCCAGGCATTTAACCTTCTGTTCTCCTCTTAAGCATTGCATTGTTGCCCAGACTTTCATTGAGGACAGCAAGCTCCCTCCCCTACTCTTAAAATAAAACACCCAGCTGTCCCAGAGCCAAGAGGCCCCCATTGTTCCTCAGCCCAAGGCTGACCATGCAGGGAGGACTGCGCTCGAATTCAAGCTCTGGGCAGCCATGGAGCTGGCAAATCCATGTTGCAAAAACCACATGATCTCAGTAGATTCAGCCTTCAAGTGGAGGGGACACAGGAGATAATCAGCATGGATAGACACAGATCCATGTTTGCTCATGTAACCTGGGTGGTACTTCAAGGAGATACCCCCTCTCCAATAGAAGGGATCAAAGCAGGTGCACAAGCGCTGTGGGAGGTGTAGGGACTCTTCTCCCCCTATAGATCAGAGTCAGACCACTAGCGGGGACTTAACCATATACCTTTTAATACTGGGAACATAACAGGCATAAATCAGAGGGTATAATGGACACTACAGTGCCCCAAGGGGACAGGATTCGACAGAGGTTAGACACTTACAATCACTGACAAAAAACAGGGTTAACAAAATATAAAACACAAACAGCAGAACAAACAATACGGGTTGGTGGAATATAAAAAAGATGCAAAATGTCAAATGACAAGGAAATATAGGGCCCTGGTACCGCGAAAACACAACGGCCCCTTTCTACTGCAAGAAGATTTACTTGTTATCTCACTTACCCCAAGTCACCTCAGCTGGGACTTGAACCCAGATCTCTTACACAGTAGGCAGGAATGCTGCCACAGCCACCACTGGTGGCACTGCTTCTGCCTGCTAGGGGTTTTGACCTTCCTAGAGCTCGGCCTCACGTCGAGCTGCCTGGCCTCTGATTGGAGGAGCTGGAAGCAGAGCTGGGAACCCCTCAGGTCACTGCTCAGATCCTTCCTGGAATGGGGGAAGCCTCTCCTGGTGGCTGCAGCCTCTTGTAGAGGATCCTGGAGCCCAGTAGGGAGCTTCCTCTGCTGGCTGCACACCGCACTGCTGAGGGTCCCACTGCTGCCTGCAGGTTCTGCTCTTTCAGCCTTTTCCGGGTACTGCTCCTACCCCACTGGCTCAGCTCTTGCCAGCTCTGTGAAGTTCCTTCCTTGTTGTCCTTCGCTGGTCTCCCTCCTGAGTCAGCCCATGTTGCCCTTTTTATCCCCCTCCATATGACCAAAGGGGCCAATTGGGACATGGGGAGGGTGAGTCTCTGGGGCCTGATTGGTGCGGAAAGGGAATCTGCATGAGCCCCTGAACCCCCCCACCCCCTGCTCCTTCAATCCCCCCACAGGTGCCCCGCACAGGCCAGCTCCAGCCCTTTAAGGAAAAAAAAAACATGAAGAAACCCTGGGACTCACTGCTGCTGGTGGCGGGGGGTGATCCCCACTGCCCCCTGCCATGTGGGGGCTCTCCAGGAGCCGCCAAAGCCCCAAGGCTGCACCAGGAGTTGTGAGTCCTATGGCTTTTCTCTACTTTTTTTTTTTCGTAAAGGTCCAGAGCACCAGCAGGCAGGGCAGTGCGGTGGGGGGGAGGTAGGGGAGCAGGGGGGGTCGAGGGGGCTTGTGCAGAGCCCCCCATGCAGCATGGGGCAGTGGGGATTGCTCCCCGCCCAGCAGCACCCAGTGAGCACCAGAGCTTTTCTTTGAAGTACAGGGAGCTGGGACAGGTGGGGCAAGCTATGGCAGGAGTGGGGGAGGTCGGAGGGGCTGGCAGGGGTCCTCCTATGGTCCCCTTCCCCAGCCCTCTCTCCCCTGCCCCTGGTACTTACCAGCTCAGTGTGGCTGCAGCTCCCTGATACAGCCACCGGGGACTGCCCAATCAGCCAAAGCAACCTTTAGATTGGTCCCCTGATTTGATTTGGATTTGGAGATTTGGCCACCAAATCGGGCTGAATCTCCTCCAAATCGAATCACCACCCGAAGCTTCGCACAGCCCTAGCATTCATGGTGTAACTGAGTCATTAATAGCTGTCCCAGAGATGGGGCTATGTGATGGGGCTGTTACCACTGATTCAGCCCTTTTGGGGTACTTTACTCCCCAACTGTAATGTGTTGAGCCAGGGATCTTGGTCATCCAGGTAATCTCTCCTCCTGGAGGCATCCCCTGCCCATGCCAGAATTAGCAACAACTTTTCAGTTCTCTGATTCTTGAGTTTGGGAATCAATCAGGAAACCCACTCAGTTCTGGTTTGAGATGCTCTCACAGCAGAACAGCAGGTGGCTGCTACCTGTCCTGGTGTGAGATCAGCAAGGATTCTGGTTTTCTCTGATTAAAAATGGCAAATTCTCTGATTAAAAAAACCCCAAATCCACATTTTTCCATGATTAAAATGAAACACCACTATACACAGAGAAATATCAGTCTAACACAATGTTTTGTTGATATTTACCATTTTAAAGTCATTTGGAAGGCTACCAGTGCCTCAATCACTAAATAAGATACATTCTAAATACCTATAAATGTTGGTGTTTGATTTGGGGTTTTTTATCATGGACAATCAGAGCTCCTCCAGCCCCTTTTGCTCATCAAGATGTGGGTCCAAGTGCAGTTGTCTCCCTGTCCCCCTCCACTGCTTTGTGGCACTGAGAACAGTCCTAATATGCTGGTTCCCTGCCTATGCCACTGCCCGTCACACCCTACCCACAGCACCCTAACGCCTAGTGGTGCCTCTCATTCCCCACACAGTCCCCTGGGCCCTGCTAGTGCCTTTTACTCCCCACCCACAGCCCTCTCACCTCTGCTGGTACCTTTTACTCCCCACCCACAGCACCCACAGCCATGCTGGTGCCCCTCACTCCCCATCCACAGCCCCCTGGCACACCCAGCCCTGCTGGAGGGAGCCCCTAGCTACAAGAGTTATGCCACCAGGGACCTGGGTCCACAGCACCTCCTGCCCCCAACAGCAGCACCTGAGCTCCAGCTGCTACATGTGAGAGGCAGCTGCTGCTGCCACAGAATGGAGCATGGAGCCTGGCTCCTATGGCTGGCATGGCCAGAGCAGAGCCCATGGGGGAATGCGCAGTGCGGGCTGCTAGCTTGGGCTCCTCGCCCTGGTCCCCATCCCCCAGGGCCTCCATGGCTTAGTGGGCAAGACCCAACACAGCAGGACAGAATGGGGCTGGGCAGGGAAGCTCAGTGCCGCTGTTGGCAGCTCCTCACCGCCCTGGTGAGGTACCCCCTGCCCATCCAGCAGCACAAGGTGTACAACTCTGTGCTGCTGCCCCTGCTTCTGCTGGGCAGACAGGGGGCATGTCACCATAGCGGCACGGGGCACCAAGCTTCCCTGCCCCCCTTTGCCCTGCTGCACTGGATCTCACCTGCTGAGCTGCAAAGGCCCCAGAGGAAAACCAGCGGGGAAAAGCCCCGAGCCTGCAGTCAGCAGCCCGCTCCATGCACAAATCTGGGGGCACATACCCCCCATGCCCTCCGCCAGTAGTGCACCCAGTGGTGGGAAGTCAGCCTCTGCCCCCTAGACAAGCTGCTTGTGGCTCCACCCCACTCCCTGCCCAGGGCCCTGCGGCTACACACTCCAGCTCCAAGCCCCATGCACCACCCCAGCCAACAGCAGCCCCAGCCCTGCCCAACTCATTCCTTACCTCACTGTGGAGGCCAGAATCCCCTCCCCACCAAACTTACCTGCCGGAGCTGCTCTCCAAGCTGCTTGGCAGTCGTGTGCATGTGTGTGTGTGCACATGTACATGGCACCCCCTGCCTGACCACCCTTCTTCTGCCCCTCCCAGCCCCTTGCAGGCTGGAACTCTGCCCTCTGCAAGGGGAAACACATGGTTTCCCATGGATTCTTTAAAAAACAAAATCTGGGTTTTTCATCTTAAAATGAGAAAATCTGGGTTTTACAGCATTTTTCCGTGGCAAACGGAAAACCCGGATCCCTGGAGATCAGGTGCACCTTGTCCACACAAAGTATCATGCAGTCTCTTGACCAGGTTGGGAAGCTTCCCTCCTTTTCTGGAAGAGTAAGTACAAATGTATGCTAGCAATTAAAATGGCTGCTGTTTTTTAGGTCAGGTTGAAAACCCTGTACTATGTGAAGTAAGACCGTTCTGCCTGCTAAAAGCTCACATTTGCCTCATGTTCAACTGAAATGGTTCCTTCTTGAAATTTTAAATTAAGAGATCAGCATCCAGGTATCACAA
The DNA here is from genome assembly GCF_052110815.1 of Crocodylus siamensis. Taxonomy (NCBI): domain Eukaryota; kingdom Metazoa; phylum Chordata; order Crocodylia; family Crocodylidae; genus Crocodylus; species Crocodylus siamensis. Next base: position 165,439,681 of record NC_143396.1, on the reverse strand, counting down.
AACCTCTGAATATCAGCAGCAGGAGCCAGCAGAATCCCAGAGATTTACAGCAGGCCCACGGTTGCAGGGCTGAGCCCCAACACAAGGTCTTTGCCAGTTTGCTCTGCCCTATAAAGCGTCCATGAGATGGAGGATGAAGAGTTGATTGCTTGTAAAGGAAACTTACATCTGAGAGTCCCTGGAGATGCTGTTCAGGGTTGCTCTTTCACCCTATGGAAGAAACTCGATGTTAAAAGGGAGCAGAGCAGTCTGGTGGTGGCATTAGTACCTGGCTGCTAGAGCTATTGTGAGGCATTTCCATAGGCAGTGTGCTTGAATCCCCTTACTGAACATGAACACACTCCCTCACTCTTGGGGGTGGTCACCAGAGCCATCCTGGTCAGCTGAAGCCTATTTTAGGCTGTGGCTGGTCAGAAATATTCTAACTAAAGAGTTTTTTTCCCTCTGTCAAGAAATGCTGAAGGGATAAAACCAAACCATCTAATAGAAGCATACTGGGGCTGGATTATTGATATATTTTGTGATAACTCTTTTGACTACATTCTTTTCACTTTTATGTTAAACTGTCAGTGGTATTGGGGTGCCTACCTTCCATGTGTCCCCATTTACACACTGCTTTAGTTATAAGCTGTAAACAGGGAGGCTGGGAGGATCAAAGGATCCAGGGTGCCATGTGGCAATGCAGCTAAAAGATGAGCCCCTGTTGGTTTTAGCAGTTTGGCAGTAAACATGTTCCTCTATGATAGCTGAAGCCCATGTAGCCTAAGTTCAGGTCTGGGATGAGCCCTTTTCCCATAACTACTGGTTTTGCTGGCATCCTGGCACCCCCTGCAGGTGATCTAGGTTTGTGATGCACTGTTCAGGGAAGGGTTGGGGGAGAGAAAGACAGTGGCTAGGGCCCCTGCCCTACGTTGTATTGTCTCCTTTGCTTAGTGATGGTTGATGCATTAGTTAAGGAGGATGCTCCAGCCCTGGTTAACAGAGGCAACTCTGTGTTTGTCAAAGTACATTTAACCACTTAGAAATGATAATCATACGTAGTTCTCCAGAGACCATAGGTTTGATTCCTGCTGCTGCCAAGCCACTCAGGGTTGCAAGGGTAAATTCCAGAAGTTTTGCACCAAGCTTCTTGTATTTCACCAGTAGAACTGTCAAGCATAATTGATTAAATCAGCAGCATCTTGGAGGCTTTCCCAGCATTATTTTGCTTTCCCAACATTAAGTGTGTGGCAAATATGATGCCACCATGTCAGTTTCCAGAGCTGGTTCTGCACAAAGGTCCTGTGGCTAGGTCAGATCACTCCCCACCACAGGCAATGGACTGATGCTTTACTAGCACAGGAGCAGTGAGGGGTGGGAGTCATTATACAAAGGATATTGCCCATGGCTTTTCTCTGTCAGATGCTGTTAGTTCTGAGGCATCGGTAAGTAAAAGCAAGACCTAAAGCCTTTGAGAATATCTGCTCTGTAAATGAATGTTGTCAGCCCAGTTTAATCCTGTGGGAGCGACTCCAGAACAATTTTCCTTCTCTAGAGGATGGGTCTGTGACAGCTCTGCTTTATGGGAGAAAACACTGCTTTTGTTGCTGTTGTTTAAGCACTACTATAATATGAACAATCAGGGCTCTGGCCCAGATCATGCACACAGCACCTAGCAGAACAAGGCCTTGAAGTGAGAGCCAGACCTTGCTCCAAAGAGCAAAGCAATTTGAGGTACAGAGTGTTGAAGTAGTTTGCCCAGAGTCTCACAGAAGGACCAGGAGTAGGGTGTAGCTGTACTGATTCCCAGGGTAGTACCTTTTTCCCATTAGATTATACTGGTAGCACTGATATGCACCTCCCATACCTAGAGAAAACTGTACTCTCCCTTGAACGGGAAATGTCAGGCAACCTTAACTACAATTCCATCTCCTACATTCCAGTCCTAAAATTTGATAGCTGAACAGAATTCAAAGCAATTACATCTTCCAGAGGTCTCAGCCTAGTATCAATGCCCTGTTTCCAGGAATCAAGAGCCCCCCCGCTCCCTTCTCCAAATAAATAAAGACTCCAGCTAGAACTTGAGGGAGAGAGCAACTCTAGGCCTGTTTGCTGAGTTCCTTCTCTCCTGAAGCTTCCTTGTTTCATCCCAGAACTAAGTGCAGCATTTCTTCTCCAGAGTCATAATTTGCCTATGCACTGAGGGTATGTTTGTGCTGCACCAACTGCAACTCGTACATCTGGAACTGGTGCAAAAGTACTATTAAAAAACACCCCATACAAGGGCATCTTCAGTGACATTCTGATCTAACCTTAGACCTCATCTCCCTAAACTTTTCCACCACTGAGTATGTATACCAATAAATACTAATTCAAAACCAAACATAGGCCTAGTGTGCTGGTTACATTTTTGCCAGCATTCCCTTGTTAGGTTGGAATGTGAAAAGACCATCTCTCCTTGACTGGTCTGGCTATGGCGGTAGGTGTTACACATGGACCCACTTACACCAGCAAGAAAGGAATTTTATGGAGCTCTTTGTCTAGCTTGGGGACCTGGTTCAAACTGTATTGGCAAAAGCATTCTTTTGCTTGTGTAAGCTGCACTGCAGCCATATTCACACAGGAGTAGGATGTACTTGAACTAAACTCTCCTGATCTGTGCTGAACTCTGCAAATCTCACCTTTTATTAAAACCTGACATTTTTAACATTCTTTACAATTTGTGTGCAGATTTTTCAATGGTGAGAGCAATTTCCCATCAGAATGACTGTCCTGAGGAGGTGGTAGACTCTTCCTCACTTAGAGTTATTAAATCTAGACTGGATGTCTAGCCTTTCTGCTCAGCCAGACATTCCAGCTGGGGTCTGTAGGCAAGGGGTCCTTGCTGTGCTATTCAGAGGGTCATAATACATCTTCAGAACTCACAGTTGTGCGGCAGAAACTTATACACACATGCATGTTCTGTTCTGTAGATTTCATAGATTTCTAGGGTTGGAAGGGACATGTTAGATCATCGAGTCTGACCCCCTGCTCTGGGCAGGAAAGAGTGCTGGGGTTAAGTAACCCCAGCCAGGTGCTCGTCTAATCTCCTTTTAAATACCTCCAGGGTGGGGGAAAGCACAACCTGCCTTGGAAGCCCATTCCATATTTTGGCAACCCTCACCATAAAGAGTTCCATCATCATTCTTTTTTTATGTTGAGTTTCATGCTTACTCTTTGCCATGGCATGGACAAATGTTTACAGCAGAAGTCCCTGAAATTGGGATATGATGCTCTGTACAACTGTGATCATTACAGACTCCCCTTGTGACTAGACCTGCACTTCCTCAGTCTTGATAATAGCAACCTTTTCTATTTGGGTGCATGTATGTGTTTATTTTTATCCTTCCTCATTTCTAAGTGGTTAAATGTACTTTGACAAACACAGACTTTTGTGTTCAAAACAATCCTGGATGAGTTCAGCCCTGAGGAAAATGGTTTTGAAAAGTCATATATGTATGAAACCCAGGGGAGGGGGGAGTTAAAATGTGACATTCTTGCTGCCTCTGAGGCCCTTTCATATGATTAAGTGGCAGTGCAAATAAGCAAAAAATTGTTCTGTTAGGAACCTCAAATCATTGCCTTGTTGTACTCTGGACTCAAAGCTTTGGTTGAAAAGGGAAAAGGCTCAAGGTGCCTCAAATGTGTCTTACAGGATGGAGCATGTGGTAGGCCTGGTCAGCATTAGAGACATTTGTGCAAGGGATGGTCTTCCAGTTCCTATCCTTCATCCTCGATGGCGGAGCTGGCGAGTTCCCGCAGGTGCCACCATCAGCAGCAGGGGCAAAGCTGGCAAGCTCCTGTAGGTGGCCGTGGCTCTGTCAGACAGGGCACATCCCCCCCACCCCCGTGCCCTTCCACACATCACCTATGCTATTCCTACTGCAAAAATCTTGCCATAGTGCAAAGTCCTAAGTGCAGACAGACCTGCAGAGCCTGATTCAGCAATGCAAAGTTTCCCTGGCTCTTAGAGCAGGGAGTGGGTTGCAAGCATCTTCCCTGCTGCACAGTCATATGATAGGGGAAAAGGGATGTTGGGAAGAAACTGAGTTGATCTGCTATGGCCTTTGAAGGTGATTTGGATGTTGGAGAAGAGAAAGGGGAGGAGCTGGCACCAGGTGACCAGCTTTTCACAGAAATGTCCAGGGGGTTAAGAAACTCTGTGCAATGGTGGAAGCAATGGCCAGGATGCAAGTGGAGGAAAAAGTGAGGGAATGGCACATGCCTGAGTCTGCAGGCAGCCTATGATACCAGTTCCAAGTCTGGTGTGAGCTACCCAATGATCCTGGGTGGTATTTCAATGCCAATTATTAATAGGAGAAACTTAGCCAGTATGGCTGCTGTGAAGATACTGGGGGTTCAACTGGGGTATTACTAAATCATCACAGGTTTAAGAGCTACAAAGCTGTGGCTTCACAGCCTGTTCCCTCTTCTCTTCCCCCCACATATAAAGTTACCTCCAATCTTGCTTGAAATGGAGAGGAAAGAGTTGCTGCATCCTTTCCCAGAACCCAGGTGGCAGGTGCACAGAGTGCTCACTGAACTGTTGAGAGGGAAGGTGCAGAGAGTCATGATATAATGTGTCACTCAGGACACAATCTTTGTGTGTGGGTGTGAAGTATAAACAGGGATCACTTCACTTCCTGCCCCTTCACTTCCTGTCCCATCAAAATGGGGCCATCTCCAAGGCAGAGCATGGTGGTAGTGTAAAGTGACACCGTCCATTTAAAATCCACTCTTCCATCCAAAAACACTTGCCCTGCTGTTGCTGCAGGGGACAGGAAGTTTTTCTTATTTGGAAACTCAAGAGAGATTTTTGAGTAAAAAGCAGTGCCTGTTGCTGGTTTGCTCTGCCAACTGGATGGCACTATGTGGAGCAGGTCTCCTCTCAGTTTCCTGGCTTGTTTGCATGGGTCTTCCCTGGGCTTTAGAAACGTGTATCTTTGTCCACATGAATGTGGGCAGAGTCAGGCTAGGGCTGGGGCAGCTCTGGCAAGAACACACAGCCCATTGTTTGAAATTAACTTCATCTTGGGAATAGGTCCTGTCCTGACGGTGTGGTAGTTTGGAGTGGGAGGTGATTTGAACTCTGGCTTGTAATTAGCAGGGTTTGTCTCTAAATCAGCCAAATGATTTTCACTTGCTTACTCCAGAGAAGGTGCCCCGGGATGTTTTAAAAACCTCAAGTATCATGGCTTTGGCTTTATTCATAGATTGTAAGGCCGGAAGGGAAAATCATTGGGTCCAGCCCCCTGCACCAAGCCGGAAAGATAACTGGGGGTCAGGTGACCCCAGCGAGGTGACTGTCCAGTCTCATCTTGAAGATTTCCAGGGTAGCTGATTGCACTACCTCTGGATGGACGTTATTCCACAGTCTGGACACCCTGACTGAAGAAGTTTTTCCTAATGTTGAGCCTGAATTGATCTTCTGGGATTTTGTGGCCATTACTCCTAGTTTTGCCCTCGGGTGCCCTGGTGAACAGTTGCTCACTGATCCCTTGATGTACTCCCCTAGTGTAGTGGTAAGCTGCTACCATGTCCCCTCTCAGCTTTCTTTTCCTCAGGCTGAAGAGTCCCAGATCCCTCAGCCTTTCCTCATATGGCTTGCCATGTAAGACTGATATACAGGTGGCTCTTCTTTGGACTCTCAAGCTTGTCCTCGTCTTTATTAAGGAGTGATGCCCAGAACTGGATGCAGTACTCCAGCTGCAGTCTCACCAGTGCTGAGTAAAGCAGAAGAATCACCTCCTTGGTTTTTACTGGAGATGGATCAATTGATGCATGCCAGAGTATTATTTGCCCTACTGGCTACAGCATTGCACTGCCGATATTCATACTGTGATCTATTATGACTACCCCCTAGTCACATTCAAACAAAAGCAACCCTTGCACCACCCTGGGGCATATTAGTATAGTGACTAGGGCTCACCCAGTTTGAGTGCCTGAGATCTGATGGGAAGAGAGCTGGAGCTAGTATGATGTATTGTGCTTGTTGTCATAACACAAGTGTACACACATGCTGTTCTCTCTCATTACATGGCAGCTATCAGCTGTCAGTGCATGCCTGCTATTTGCTGTCGTTGCAGACTATTGCTGTGCCCACGATCTGCTCTTGTCGGTCCTCCAAATGCTGGCTGGCTGTTCTCCCACCATGTGCTTGTGCTCTCCCAGTGGCACCCACACATGCTGTCATGCTGCGCACATCACACACATGTACATTCAGGCACCTGCCTGGTGCTTTAATCAGGATGGATTGATTTAAACCCAAGTACTTTAAATCACTGATTTGAATGAGGATTTAGATCAGCAAACAGGAAACCTTGATTTAAATTACTACTTTTAATCTTGTATTGCATTTGTACTCTTCTATTGCTTTTTCTAAAGACAGGCTGATTCTCATCAGTTCATTTAATCTGGTACTTCTTTTTGCTAACCAGAAACTAATCCTTTATTTAGGTAGTTGTACAGCTGAACATTTATTTTATTCAAAGGCTTAATTTTTGTATTTGTACTACATTGGAAAGTGGTGAATTGTGCTTTTCGTATTTGATAGATAATGCTTAATTTTTGTATCAGTTACTTGTATCCAGATCCAGCTGGACAGAAACTGAAATTTAATTAAATGCACAACATCAGCACTTTACATTTTTTTTAGTTAAGTTTTTTTAGTTTAATGTTTTGGATGCAACAGTCAAAAATTAAATTTATGAAAATTACATTGAAAGGTAACTGATATTTTAAACAAAGGAAGTATTATCTGTAGTAAGTTAATAGAATTGCATGTTCCACCAGCCATGTTCTTTAAAGTCTTGGGACTTGGAGAGATTCTCTCCAATATTGTTCTTATCCATTGGGTGGAAGAGGAGAACAAGACTTTTCGCTTTTCCCTGTTAGGCTTTAGTGTAGGTTGTCATTTCAGAATCAAAATTAAATGGATTTTTAACAAGAACATTTAACTTGAACACCATCAAATTTGAATTAAAACCAATTAAATGAAACACCTATTTTTTCAAAATCATCAATATTTATCCATCTGGAGAGGGATGTGTTCACAGAATAGGTGTTGTCATAAATTAACATTGTGTACTTGCTGAGGAACTTTGTGTATGTGTATGTGTGCATGTGGAAGTGGACACTGTGACCCAGAGCCTCTTCCACTTAAGCATGAAAATGGACTTGGTTGTTTTAGCATGATTTTTTCCACCCTGCTTCAGTTCCTAGAAAGCCATTAATGTGCCTACTTTGAAAATACATCACCATCTCAACCTTGAGACTACATCACAGAAAGCAACAAGGAGAAGGAGGACCCACCTGTTAATGGTTTTTCAGGGATTTTAGTAGGGTTGAATAGGATCACTGTTAAGCATCTGATAGCTTGAAGGGGATCCTGCCATGAGTCAAGTCCTGAGGTCTTTTGCTCAAACTGTAGAGGAGCCAGCGTTTACCTCTTGTGGCCTGTGGTTCAATCCTCAGGTGTGAGAAGGGCAATGCTGATGAGATGTATTTGGTTAAACCCTAGAAAAGTGACCTTTTGCTATGACAGCAAATAAAGCAAGGAAATTAGGTATCCTAGCAGTGTACTCAACTGGCTGTTCTCAACAACTACTTCACATCAAGAGTGTTTGCTCTGGCTGTCAAATTGTGATTCGAATGTGAGGATGATCTCTCCTAGAGTGCATGGATTCCTCCTGCAGGATGTGGGCAGTGTAGCCTGAGTCAGATCTCCTGCTTTTGAGCTGAGACAGCAGCTCTGTGGTCAGTGGAATGGCACCAAATGTCTGCATGTGGTATTTCTGATTAGGGCACTTCCATAGGTGGGGCTCTGACAGGCTGTGAGATGGAGGAGCACTGTTTGCCCCAGATTAAGTTGGGTTTGCTGCATGTGGATGTTTCCAGGTAGGTTGTTGTTTTGTAGCTGGGTTTAGCATCAGCTCATTTCTCTCTGAACATCAGCAGGGAAGGGTTCTGGTGTTTAGAACAGGTGGCCTGGACTTAGGATGCCTGGGTTGTCTACTTCTGATTTACTGTGCAGACTTCAGCACATCACTGGACCCCCTCTGAACCTAGTTTTTCTACCTGCAAAATAGGGATAAAATGTCCCTCCCACAGAGGGATTGCCCTGCTAAATCATTAGCAGCCTCTACACATTTCCGTAACTAGCCCCCCACAAAGCAGCAGAAGCAAAGGCTAGTTTGTCACAGTCCTGCAGTGAAACCGGGGGTGCCAGAGTTGTGTTAAAAACATGTTGGCTTCATCTGCATCTTCAGCCTAATAACATTCTCCACATTGATAGCCGTGGGAATGACTTTGCAGCCAGTGTTCAACTGCTGAGCTGACAGAGCAAGGAGGGCAGTAAGGCCTGGAAAACTTTACCATGCTACAGAAGATCCTACCGTGCTGGTGATGTGTGAAGTGTACAACAATGAGCACACCTCTGTTCCCTGCACATCGTTGCCATCTCCTCCTTTCATTTGTAGGAGGCAACTTTCAATTGTAACCATTTCCAAGTGTCTTACACTTAACATTTCTCAAAGAAAGAAAGACTTAATTAGAAAATGGCATGTTTTAAAAATTGCTACTGTTTGAAAGCATTTAATAAGACATTTAGGTTGTTAGTTGTCCTGTAAAGGGTGTTGTCACTTTTTAGGGTTTTTCTTTCCCTTTTATATTGCAGTCAGGACTGCTTGGCTTACTAACATGGCAAGATTAATTTTTTCAGTGGCCCACAAAAAATTCTCCCCCCCCCTTTTATTTTTAATTAGATTTTTTTAATTTCCCAGAAAATTTTCATTTTCAGAACTGGGGGCATTAGGGAACTGATTTAAAATATTCAGAGAATCTGAAAAGTGGACAGAATCAAGCTGTTAAAAATGTAATAGAAAAGAAAAAGCTTTGTAATTCTTGGAATTGTCTGTGAAATGTTGGTGTCAGCTTGTAAGTAGGTCTGTTTTGCCCCTTGTGGGGTGTTTTGTCACCCTTATACAAGTCATACTTTCCTTTCTCATGCAGCCTTTATATTAGTTGTTGGATCTGGGCAGCTGACCTACAGGAGGGCAGGGTCTTGGTGTGTATGGTTAAAGAGATCCATGGCTCTTTATTTAAAGGTCTTAAAGGGAAATGTATGTCTTAGAACCAAAGTTTAGAATGTCATGCCTGTCTGAAGTCAGGTGAAACATGACTTGGGCCTAATCTATACATCTCCTTAATTACCTCAGCTAAATTGCTGCTTGAAAATAATTGTTAAGCCTATCCTGTTTCCTTTCAGTCCTGAGAACTATCCATGTAGCCCCAGAGACCAGTTCTAGAGGGTCTTGCACATCACAGTGAGCTTCCAAGGCCTCATGGTTCAGCCAGTCTTTGTTCCCATTGCCATCTCTAGCTCAGCGTGCTGAGATCTTCCATTTTTCTGACCCCACCAGAAATTTTTGTGCTCTGTTTTCCTGTTTTTCTGGGCACCACACTTCAAGAGGGATGTGGACAGCATGGAGAGGGTCCAGAGGAGGGCCACTCGTATGATCAGGGGACAACAGGGCAGGCCCTATGAGGTGAGGCTACGGGACCTGAACCTGTTCAGCTTCCAAAAGAGAAGGCTGAGGGGGGATCTTGTGGCCTGTTATAAACTAGTTGGGGGATCAGCAGGCATTGGGGGAGTCACTGTTCCCCCGAGCACCACCAGGAGTGACCAGGAATAACAGTCACAAGCTGGCAGAGGGTAGGTTTAGGTTAGATATCAGGAGGCGCTACTTCACGGTCAGGGCGGCTAGGGTCTGGAACCAGCTTCCAAGAGAAGTGGTGCAGGCTTCTACCCTGGGGGTGTTTAAGAGGAGGTTAGATGAACATCTTGCTGGGGTCATTTGACCCCAGTACTCTTTCCTGCCATGGCAGGGGGTCGGACTAGATGATCTGCTCAGGTCCCTTCCGACCCTAGAAACTATGAAACTATGGTTTGGAACATTAATCATCAGTGTCCTATACTTTGATAACTTGCTGGGGAGGATCATGCTAAAGGTTACAGGATCTTCAGTTTCTTAATATGCCATGGGTGCATCCTTAGCATGGGGGAGGACTCCCTTGACGCAGCAACAACTAGGACAGGACGCCAGGAAAGACGGGTCCATTACTATATCTGTGGTGCCAGAATTCCCTCTGCATGGCAGGTGGGGCAGAGTGCCAGCTCTGGGAGCCAGAGTCGAGCTTCTCCCCTCCCCTCTCCCCTGAGCAGAAGAGCCATTGGCAGGTAACTGAGGAGCCCTGCTGAGGCTAGCCCTGCTCTCCTGATCACTGGCTGGCACAGCGATACCACCCAACCCTCCCTTCAGACCTTCCGTCATTGTCATTAGAGCAGCAACCCCTTGGCCAGAGCAAGCAGGCCAGGCATTCAGAGCAGGGATGGGAGCCAGGAAAGTGGGGCCAACCCAGCTGCTCCTGAAGAGAGATGGGTTTGCTTCCCATGGTTTAATGATTCCCTCCCCATGACTACAGCAACAGACAGAGGGGACCTGACTTGATGGCTACATCTCCAGTTGGTGGTTGGGCTCGGCAAAGGGAGCACGCCCACAGGGCCAAGACACAAAGATAGCTCTGTGCTGCGGCAGTCTGACTACCTCCGTCTACTCCTGCTGGCGGTAAGATCAATGTGTACCAGCCCCCTCCCTCTCTCCCTGCTAGGAAAATGCTGGCAGCCAAGGTGTGGGAATAGAGGTGGAATTGAAAATGTAGGGCAGTCTCTCCCTCAGTCTCTCACAACTCCTTGTATCTGCGTGTCGCTGTTGTCCATCACATCAGCTGTGGCTGGGGCAGCTTTGGCTTCTGGCACTCAGCACTTTAATTTGGCTAATTTTTCTGAGTGGGGCCATGAGGTGCATGACTGCAGTGCTCTTGGAGCCTCCCAGAGCCTTTCCAAACTGACAGTTGCTCCCAGACCATTTCATATGCTGCCACTTGCTATCTATATCTTTCAAATGACCTGCCCAGGCAGGCGGGTGCCTCTCCCATGGCCCCATCCCCGCTTGCATTCTGAGACAGGAAGAGCGCAGCAGCAGCTGTCACTGGTATGGCCAAGCCACGCTATTTGGAGCTCTGCTGCTTTTCAGCGGGGAATTTCCAGGCCAGGCATGTTGCAGACATCCCTTCCTAATTCCAGCCAAGGACAGGGGCCCTTCTGGGTAGTCCGCTATCTATGCCAGGAATTGCTACAGCTGTTCTGGGTGATACTGAAATTCGTGCTCTTCAGCAAGCTATGTGATAATGTTATCAAGCTGCACCTTGGAAGCGCTTTACTAGAGACCAGGCCAGCAACAGCAGCCCAGGGCTGTTCTCAGTTTTCCACTGCAGAGAAGTGTGTTCTTAGCCCTGTGTGTCCAGGCAATCCAGCTGTTGGGTTATCTGGACTTGCTTTTCCTCCTTCTTGTTGCCTTTCAGCATGGGAACCATACTATCAGATCAGTCACATACCTACCATACTGGGCAGGAATGTGGTAATTATGCAATCATAGAAAAGTAGAACCGGAAGGGTTGCAGAAAGTCTAGAGATGGCCTGTTTTAATGCCACTTGGCCTGTTGTAATTCAGCACAGATGACCCTATCTTTCTCTCCCTTTTCCACTGTGCAGATTGAATAGGGGGTGATAGGCAAGACAGCTGTACACAGCTCTCTGGTCCCCTGGTACCAGTCATACTGGATCCCCTGGGGAAGTAGCTTGCAGTTGGCCTGGTACTATAGAAAAGGGGGTGAGAGTATTGCTCCAGAGAAAGGGGGGATCTCCCCAACAGCGGGTCTTCTGTGCTCTGACTGAAAGAACTAGAATAGCAGGGCCAGATTGAGTACATCGTCCCTTCCAGTCTGCTTGAACCATCCTTGTGATAATTCTACTAGAGCAGGGGTCAGCAACATTTTTGAGAAGAGTGCCAAAAAGCACCCGCAATGTTAGCATACCGGGGTGGACAGCAGGAGAGCTGCGAGGGACCTGATCCTTGTTGTGGCAGCACAGTCCTGGCCCATTCCCCACTGTCTGCTCTGAGATGCCCACACCAAATAAAATGCCTTCACGTGCCATGCTCTGGCACGCATGCCCAGGATTGCCTACTTCTTTGTTACAGTACTGGAAGGAGCCTAGGCCATTAGTGCAGAAGTAGCAGGGTGGGGAATGTGGGCTTACAGATCAGGCCCTTGGCTGTAACTCTAGAGCAGCGATTCTCAATCAGGATGCTGCTGGTGGAATTGTTTTTAGGGTGCTGTACAATATTAGCGTGGTTAAATGTGCAAACATCAATACCTGGTTCACAAAACAAACCCAGAGATTTCAGTTGGGAATCCATACTGCCACCTTCTGACCTCTTGTGTAGTCTGAGGTTATTTTGCAACAAAAAAATTGCTGTATTATTTTACCGTAGTCAAAAAATAAATGTAAGTTAAGAGCTGGCATTTTCTGAGGGGTGCCTTGAGTCTAGCAGGGAGCACCTGAAGTCTAAAAAGGTTGAGAGCCACAGCTGTTAAGACGTGGGTCCAGTTCCTAGCTCTGCCACTGACCACCTCTGATCTGAAGAGTATGATCTCTTGCGCATTTAGCCTGGGAAGTTCCTTGCAGCAGGATCTGTCCCTCAGCCTTTGTTTGTTTAGTGCCAGCGATGTAGGATTGCAAATGTATGCTAATAACTATTAATGTAATCCTAATGCTAATGACTATTAATAAGAATGCAGGGCAGGACGCCCGCTGTGCAAGCTATATTTCTGCATGGCTCTTTCCAAACAGCCCCTCAAGTAGTGCTGCTATCAAAAGCTGCACATGGGACTAGTGGGTGGGGCAAGGGAGTGGTGCAACAGAGTGCAGGAGGGCTGCAAAAGCTCCTGAATTTGTGTTAGGAAGCCTTTGCCTGCTGTTTCAGCATATATCTTCTTTAGTGCAGAGAAATCTTCATTTAACCTTTTCTGATGCTAATTGAAGGGTAATTAACCAGTAGATCAATTCACCTGCCACTGCTGCATGCTGTGGCATTTGGCTGAGTATGCAGAAGAGCCAGCTGCATGCTAGGAGCCTGCTGGCAGAGCAGTGTTGGAAGGAGGATTTTGGGGGTGATATTTCTATGTCAGAGAGACAGAGTTAGCCATGCTAGTCTGAAGTCAAGCAGAAGGCGGGGTAGATTTGCACCTTATAGGTTACCTAAATTAGAGATACAGTTGGACTCCGAGTTACGTGGGGGATACGTTCCTGAAAAACATCATGTAAGTTGAAACTGTGTAACTCGAGGCATTAAGTCAATGGAAAACAGGGGGATAGGGACCTGGGACCAAGATTTGGTAACATTCTTTCATAATAAAAGGATATTTAAACAAAAAATAATGGAATTAATAGGCTTATTAAAACCTTTACTCATGGCTACATGCTCATACAGAGACAAAGCTTTAGCCCTAATTGCCACGCCATCGACAACTGCTCCTTTTGTATTGGTCATTTCATTCATTCATTCCAAAGATTAAGGAATTTCTCTACCTTATCTAAATGAGGAATTCTAGTTGCCAGCTACACTCTTGAACTCGCAGGGGTTGTTGTTTTCACACAGTCTCTAATTTTTTGCTCACTTTTTTTAATAATACACAAAGTCGATTCACTTAAACTGTATTGGCGAGCAGTCAATGCAGCCCTATTGCCTTCTCTTAATTTATCAAGGATTTCTATTTTCTGGGTCAGGGTGATAGACTTATGTGCTCTTTTGGGTGCAACATCAAAGGCTTTATTTGTCGCCATTTTTACAAATATTCAGGGGTTAACGTAACCAAAAATAACGGACAATCTTGCAGGAGACTATAAGTGATGCCAACACTGTGTAATCAGACTACAAACTAGCAACCACTCTACCGCAAACAGTGTATAAACTGCCCCCTCTCCATCTTGTGTATGACAGAAGGGCTGAGGCACAGCTGCAACCCCATGGTGGGAGTATTTTCCTTGATGTCTGGCAGCCATTTTTTTGTGAGTTCTTGTTCAGACCTGTGCTGAGGCTTGGGTGAGTTTTTGGTGGGAGTTCGCGCTTTGCTCTCTTAGGCTGTGTTGGGAACCAGCTTTCCTAACTGTTAAGATAGTGGCTCTGTAACAATATGCATGCTCTGCCCCAAACTGTTTGTAGGCCAAGGGGACAGATATACAGGCCATCATCTTTCTGGGAAGGAGTCAGCAGGTGGCTGCCCACCCCTCCCAAACAGAATATGCAGGGCCTCTTCATGGTAATGTGGACCTAAATATGGCTCTTTCTGTGGTACCCATGCAGAGTTGTGTTTAGTGGCTGCAGGTAGTGACTGTATTCTCCTGGCACTGGAAGATCCCTGTCTGTATACAATCTGTTAAGTCCTTAGCTTTCCCAGGATAGTGGAGACAGGCAGGATTAAATGGAGTGCTAGAAGTCACTGCAGTCTTAATAGAGCAGGGTGTGGAACCAGGCATTTCTATACACGCATGCGTCTTAGTGCCGGGCTCATGCATTTGTATAAATGGCAAAATGCATGTCTGCACTGAGATAATGGTGGCAGTGGCGTTTTAGTTCAAAAGCGCACCACAGCCATTTTCTGCATGCTGATGCGCTTTTCATCATTTATACAAATGCATGCAACACAGTGCGGGGCATGTCAGCTCGCATGTTCTGCAGACTTGTTTAATAGAGTCTGCTCCAGCGTGCTGGATTTCCAGTGCGCCAGAGCAGACAAAGGTACATATGTAAATGCCAGAACTGCTAAAATATCAGTGCAAGGAAGAGCAGGTGAGACCAGGGAGCAGAGTGATTTTTTTTTTCTGTATTCCAAGCCAAATTAGCCAAAACCAATTCCACATCTGAGAGTCAGTCCAGAACCATAAGTGGCCCTATTACCAGCAAACATCTTCCACCCCCATCTGGGGCTTTAGATGTTTTCAAAGACTTTGGCGGGCATCCTACGTGTAGGCCCAAGCCTGGAGCCTTGGGGTTCAGATGACCCCGAGTTTTGCTTGTCCTCAGCTGTAAGGCCGCAGGGGCAAGCCAGGGAGGAGTCTCCCATTTCCATAAAGTGGGCTTAAAGCCAAGACCGTCCCACTCCAGCAGCTAAGTGGGAGGTTTACTATACACTACCTTGGCAGGTACTATCCCCATGCCAGGATAGCGGCCTTCCCCAGTGCAACTAGGAAGACTGCCTCCCTGGTCATAGTGTTTCCCTTGCCAAGTAAGCACAGACTACGCTTGATATGAGCCCTTGGGAGTGAAATACACTGTGCTGTGCCCAGGGGGCTGGAAGTTCCAACAGCTTGGGGACTCTGGCTGCAACAGGCCGGGACACCGCATCAGCCCTGCAATGAGGGAGAGATGGGCACAGGCAGCTGGGACAGAGAGTTTGCTCTTTGGAGTTGGGGGGAAGCCAGCAGCACCTGGTTGTGCCTGAAGGGTGCCTTAGCCCAGAAGTAAGTGTAGGGCTGTTTTCTTGATCCTGGGCAGACTGACATTACATTTGTAGCAGACACTTAGGGCTGGACCTACTTCCCCGTCATGCATCTAAGTTGCACTTATGGGAGCTGTCATGGCAGCTCTTGACTTGGTGCACATTTTGGATCTGTTTGGGACAGGATTGCCCAGGCATGTGCAAAATGCCTGAAGCAAAACAGAGAAGGGCAAGTGTCCTGGCTAGAAGGTGCCCAGGGAGCAGTAGACCTAGGTTTTGGCCCCCGAACGATGTTTGAAATTGTGTCTCATGCTTTCTCACACAGTGCTCTAACCACCAGACCATATTCAGGTGCCTCCCTGACCATCCTCTTTAAGCTAACCTACTTCACTTTGTATTTTATTTTCATTGGCTCAAGCAGGTGAACAGCACTGGGGATGTTTCTGCCCCCAGGGGAGCAAGGATCCAGGTGGGAGCCCTCCTTCCTTTTAGGGCAGTGTCCATCTGAATTGCCTGCCTTCCAGCTCATCTGTGACCTCAGGTAGCCAGAGCACTTCATTGGGAATCAGGAGTTACAGGTTTAAATCCCATTTGGTGAAGGGGTCCTACACCTTGGGGTTCCCATATCCAGTGCCTTCTTTCCTTTGCAAACACTGGATGAAGGAACCTGGGCTCTGTTCCTGCTGCCAGCAGTGTTTATGGATTTTGTGTTGGACATTTGTTGGTTAGAAAACAGGTATGACTGGCAGCAAGACCCACTGGCTTCCCCCTACCAGGGCCCAAGGGCATGTTCTCTCTTGTTTGCTCTCCTCCTGGGTCCAGACTCTTTCACATTTGCCTGGCCCAGACCCAGCTTTACCAGTAGGGGTGGAGGGTAGTCCCTACCCAGCTTAGCTCACAGCCTCTCCTAGGAAGTGGGCAGTGGAGGTTCAAATCTCCACAGGGTGAGATGGGCCTAGCTCCATATATGTTCTGCTTCCTGGATGAGTGCTAGTGCCACCAGGCTGTTATGCCACAGGCAGAGATCCCTGTCCCTGCAGTTTGTCCAAAGCCCAATGCTGCTGTCAATGTAAGTTAGGCATTCTGGTCAGGTAGGAACTACTCTCCAGGTGCCTGACACCTTGATATTTTGGGGATGCTAACCTGAGCTCGGATGTAAGTGGTCTGAGAAGGAGTGTGCTTTCAGACACCTCCCTGTGCCTAGAGTTCCCCATTGGCGTCCTACAGATGCCTGGGTGTGTTGGGTGGCACTTCCATGGTGGCTAGCAATTTCCATTGTCTTTGTGGGTCCTGGGGGCCTAGCCTTATGGTTATGGCTAACACATCTAAGGCAAGGTGCTGCAACACAAGTGGTGGCGCCCGCGAGAGCAATTTGAATCTGCTCCTAAGTGACATGCCCACGATCATGCAGGAAGTCTGTGTCAGAGCCAAGACTTGCCTCCAGTTCCCTTCCAGCTACCCCATCTCTCAGATGATGGGTTCCCAGTGAAGCTGGCTGCAAGGAGGAAAGACAAGGATGGTAGGAAGTGAGGAGTCAAACAGTGGGAATGGGAATGAAGGATGTTAGGTGTTGCTGCCCTTTGTGCCTTTGAAGAGCCTCTGTGGCCGCCAGGTCTGGCCCTTCCTGCAGAATCCATGGCTCAGGGGTGCTCCTGGGCAGGGGAAACCTATGGGAGAGGGCATGCTTTCACTTGTGAATGAGATATAAAATGTGCTGGGCTGTGGAAAAGAAGAGGACTTACCTAATAGAGCAGTGAGCAGGGCAGGTGGGGTAGGGATATTGTTATTTGCCTTGATGTTGAGGAATTTCCCTCTCACAGGAGCTCTGATTGCTCCTGGCCAAGACTGTCTAAAAATAGGAGCTTCCAGTTCAGTGGCTGGCTTCCCTAAGTAATAAGCTCCTAGCAGCTCTCACCAAGGCCTGTGGGGCTGTAGAGTGCTCTGTTCTTCAGAAAACCAAGCAACAGGGCTAAACGTGGAGTTACAGACATCTGAGCATCCTAGTCTTGGGAAGTCAGGCTGCTGCTGAGACCATTGGAACAAAACTTTCCAAAGAACCAAAATCCCTTTCTCCAAAGGAATTTAGGCCCTTGGGAACTTGAATGCCCTGGACTTTCAGTAAAATATAGGTTCCTAATCACTTAATTTACCTTTTGAACATGAGACAAGGCCTCTAAATTTAATTAATCACTGTCGAAAACCTTGTTCTTGGCTGCTAAAGTCAGGCTGCTTGTTTTTAAACTCCTGGCCAGGGTGCTCAGCTGGCAGCAAAGGCTAGGCATTTTTCACCCTACCCATTACAACCCAGCCAAGCCCAATGCTGTCAGCGAGGTTTTTATATGTTTGAAATCTCTACCTCTAATGCAGAATCAGTTTCTGATCCTGTTGGTACCATGGTGTGTTTTGGAGAGGCTGGCTTCTGCGGTCTGCAGGGGCTAGTCAGTTTCTGAGCTGTCACTGCTCCAGGCTGCCAAGAGCAGGGGACTACAGTGGCACTCTTTGGTTTGTTCTGGCAGGGATTACACTTTTCTTCTTGCCCTGAATTGTTGCTGTGTGCTGTGAAGCAGGAGACGTGTGGAACTTCAGAGGCATTTTGGCACTGAGCAACGTGATCACTAGAGCTATGTGTAGCATGCAGAGTAGTGCTTTGGGACCCTCCAGGAAGAGAGATAATAGAAATATATGGGGTTTATAGCTAGTTCTGGTTGGTTCCTAGTAGACATAGAAATTTCCTGAGCCAGATCCCCCTGTGGTGCCATCTGGGAGACTGTCAGTGCAAGAGCTGCCTCTTTCCTCAGGGGTGCTTTGCAGCAGCATCCAGTGAGGCTGGGGAGAGAGAGCCACACTTGGTCCCTTCTACAGCTCTGGAGGAAACCATAGGCTGGTTAATATGCTTGGAAGCTGCAGGGAGCCCCTGTCCATTGCTGAGGCAGTAGTCCCAAATATAATTTCCTACTGGAACCACTGGCAGCCAGGTTGGAAGACCTTTCCTGGTTGTCTGCCTCTGCTTTTTTGCTGGAGGAAGTGGTCTGTCCTCATCCAGTTACCTGCAAACCTTCAGGGTTCCTGCCAAGCCCCTACATGGTTCCTTGTTACGCACAATTCCCTGAGCTACTACCAGATCCCCTCCACTCCTTGTTAATCACAATCCCCTGGGAAAGCAGTGCCCCCTTCCCCATGTGAAGCAGGGCTGACTGGATTGGACTGGACCATGATGGCAGGGAGTGGTCCCTGTACAGGGCCAGGCCCTTGGGGGAGAGAGGGGAGGTGCCCCAGTTAGAGAAGGTAGCAAATGAGTGATTGACAATTTCTTGGGTGGTGTTAGAACAGCTACCCTACTCTGACCTCTTCAGGGACAACGTAGGCCAGAGACCCTCACCACCTAAACACCAACAGCCATAAAAAGTAAAGGTGATTCATTATTTCATGGGATCTTCCTTAAGGCTGCTGGAGCTGAATAGGGATTTTCCATCAAGATGTGGAGATGGGCAGGGAGAGAGGGTGGATGGAAGATTTCCCTGTCTGGATGGCATCTTCTGTGAGGAACATCTACAGCATTGGTGGGCATAGATATTAAACAAAGTCACAAGAAAGCAGTTACCATTGGAAATGTTGAAACAGAATGTTTCCAACAAAATCCTTTCTTGAATTTTCCAGTCTGCAGAAATTTTCCATATTTCAACTTATCTTCCCAGTTCAGGATGGGAAGAAGAAAAGTTGGAATTTCATGTGGGACAGGAATCCAGATTTCTGACCTGCCAAGACATCCAGAAAACCCTGCTTTTCTGAACAGACAGGGCTTTTCTTCTGAGCTGCATTGCAGCGTGGGGGCAAATTCAGGCCTTGGTTCAAGAGATTCATAGAACTTAAGCATGTGCCTGAAATTAAGCAGACACTATTCCCAGGCATTAAAAAAATATGACCCCAAATGCTATGAGACTGACTTAAAATGTGGAGATTAAAGAAAAATGAAATTTGCTTGGGGTTCTTTCTGATTTTTAGACTTTGAGTCATACTTGGAAGCTATTCATTTCTAAGTCACAGCTCTATCTGTGAAGCCCAGCTCAGAAGCCATCAGCTCCCCATGCCACTGACCAAATGCCCAAAGGGCCACTGCAGTGTTGCCTAACATGCCAGAGCCTGGGGGTAGGAAACTGGACTGGTGGCCATGCAGGAGTTTTAGCTTCCCTGAACAATTTTGGCATATCACTGGTTGGGGTGGTCTCAGGGAGAAGCTGACACTCCTGTGTGCTTTTCTGCAGGGTCCCTTTCTCTGTAACCAAAGTAGGAACCACTGTGGACACCAGCACAGAACATGGCATCAGACAATGACTTTGATCACTTGGATAATCAGCAGCAGTACAGCCGCATCAACGCTCGGTGGGAGGCCTCCGATGATGAACTGGACAATGACAACAGCTCTGCCCGGCTTTTTGAGAGGTCCCGGATCAAAGCCCTGGCAGGTAGGTGCTGCCGTTTGTTGCATGCTCCTTTCACCTCTGCACTCTCTCCTCTTGCGGCCCTTGCGCAGAGCTTCTTAAAATGCCCGTGACTAATGCAAACAGTCATTTATACTGAGCAAATGTTAGGTCAGTAAGACTGGAAGGGGCCTCCTGGGCTGAGTCTGATGCCTGCCCTTGACCTTCATTTAGGTCTCGGTGATCAAGACAGCATTCACACTGTGTTCAGCTACTTCATGTTCTGGCTCAGGGGTCAGCAACCCCTGGCACGCATGCTATGTGTGGCACACGAGGCCATTTTGCTTGGCGCACCACAGCCAGCCCTGGCTCTGGGAAGCTTCTGCCAGCGACAGAGCCGGGGCTGCTCTGACGGGGCTTGCAGTGTCTCAGCTGCCTTCTGGGAGCAGCCCGGGATTCCAGCTGGCAGCAGCTCCCCAGAGCTGGGGCCAGCTGCAGCCGGGAGGCTCCAAACAGTTGTGCCAGCTCCAGTCTCCGGCACCAGCTCCGCATCAGTGCATGCAGGCTTGTCTTGGAGTGGGCGGTGGGTACGGGGCCTGAGGCAGTGCAGCCCTGGTCTCTCTCCTGCTCCCAGCACGGAGTTGATAAGCCCAGCACAGCTGTTTGCAGCCTGCCCACTGCTTGCTGCAGCTGCCCAGAGCCTGGGTTGGCCCAGGCTGGCTACTTTTACCATCCAGCTTGCTTAGTGGGGATATAGTCCCAAGCGTGCTGTAAGCATTGGACTCTTCATTTTATTTGCAGCTGCCCAGAGCCTGGGTTGGCCCAGGCTGGCTACTTTTACCATCCAGCTTGCTTAGTGGGGATATAGTCCCAAGCGTGCTGTAAGCATTGGACTCTTCATTTTATTTGCCAAGCTTTTAAAAACCCTGATTCAGGACAACCATGTCAGCACATGCTTATCTTTTAAAATGTTGCCATAAAATGAAGTGTGGGCACTATGTGGGAGGTTTTCCTTGGAAGCTCAGTTTCCAGCTTTCCTCAGCAAGTTTCTGCACCCATCTTGTAGTGATTCCATTTTGAATGTGGGAATATGAGAGGGTATGTGGAGGAGAGGAGCACTTCTCACCAAGGAAGAAAAGAGTAAAGCCAACAGTCCCTGTGCCTTCACAAGTGTGTGGACAGTGTCTTGCACAACAGTTCCCTCAGGATGTAGGGGTAATCCATGCTGTAGCTAAGCAAAGTGTGAGGCCTTGCTGTTCTCCTATTATTTACCCCTCAGACTCTCTGTGCGTGGCACTCATCACTGGCCCTCAGCATCCCTTGGACTCTTGGAATGCTACCAGGAACATGTGCAAAGCACTGTCTGCTCCTGTGGGCAGGGAGCACTCCCTTCCACTGTCATGTGGGAGAATTCCTCTGCATGTCCACAGTGCACAGCTCCAGAGTCTATCTAGAGAGATGGAGAAATAGGATTTCATAGATTTCATAGACATTAGGGCTGGAAGGGACCTCGGGAGATCATTGAGTCCAGCCCCCTGCCCAAAGGGCAGGAAGTCAGCTAGGGTCATAGGATCCCAGCAAGATAAGCATCCAATTTACTCTTGAAGGTGTTCAATGTAGGTGCTTGAACCACCTCCGCTGGCAGACTGTTCCAGACCTTGGGATGAGGCTCCCAACCCCATATGTTGGTGCTAGCTACATCATAAGACTGGAGTAGCGGAGAAACTCTGGCCTGCACTACAAGAAGCCATGTACTCCACGCTGGGCTGGGCAGAGTGGGGGTGATTTAACACTTTGTGCTGTTTATGGTGTATCTGGATAGTTATTCACAGGGATAACTTGCTACTATAATCCTGTTAGTTGGTATGCTGAATCCCTGCCGGTGTCCCATTGTTCTGTACACAACATCCTTTGGCTCATTCATTATCTGTCAAAGTATGGTCAGTTACTTGCAAATGTTCACACATACTAAATAATGGAATTTGTTTCTGATGATTAGTCAAGTTAAAAGGCACTGACCTGCATTCTCCTCAGCAGGTCAAGCAGCACCTGTCAAGCAAGTGGATGCTCATAAAATGGAGCTGTCAAAGATCTAGCCCATGGGCCAGATCTTTCCCCTAGACTACAGCCCTACCATCTGGCTTGTGGTGCTGCTTATGGGTCTTGGAATGGACCTACACATCACACACAGTGCATACTGGGCCAGATCTTGTATTGCATGCAGCAGAAGGGGCTGGCCTGGTATGTGTTGCCCATGTCAAACTAGCCCCATGCAGTGGATCAGACAGACGGCGCTAATCTGTGGACCTAGTTTGGCCCATGGACAAGCCCCACATTACCCATCAAACCTGTGGACCAGTTCCATACTACATGGCCTGGATGAGTGTGACACCCCTGTCATAAAGCATTGGGCCCTCTTCAGCTTTCCTTGCCTCAGCATGACCCAGACAATCAACCCAGACAATCATTTGCTTTAGTGATGACCCAGGCAATCATTTGCTTGAGTGATGAATGTATCTGAGAGCAAAGCAAAAATCTTTGACTTTTTTTAAGGGTCAGCTTGACAAAGCCCTGGCTGGAATGATCTAGTTGGGGATGGTCCTGCTTTGAGCAGTGGGTTGGACTAGATGACCTCCTGAGGAGCCCAGCCAACCTTAACTTTCTATGATTCTATGATTTACTCCCTTATATTCATGGAATTCTTATATCACAAACACTCTGTTTGTAAGAAAGAATTTTACATTAAGTTTTCATTTGTATAATCACACAGTTATCATACAGTAAGCCAGTAAAATTTGCACTCAGAACTTTTGTAATATATATTTTCTTCATTATGTCAAAATCCTTTATCATGTCTCAGTCTAGTGTACAAAGTACATCTCACAGAAGGTAGAAAACAGCTAACAGCTGATGATTAAACACTTATGGATAATTAGTTATAACTGCCAGTCCCCTTGGAGTGATGAATTAACCAGATGATACCTGTCATTAATATTAATTATTAAATATTACGTGAGAAGCAAGGATTTCTTAGGGTAGTATTTTTTATTGGACCAACTATATAGTTGGGATAAAGTTAGACAAGCTTTCTAACTTTTACTCAATATAGTTGGTCCAATAAAAGATATCATCTGAAGAAATCCTTGCTGCTGATACAATTTCTGGACCATCAAGGCTACATCATTACTCTTATTCTCCTTATTAAATATTTGTATTATAGCGCCACCTAGTGGCTAGTTTGGGGACCACAGTCCTGTTTGTACTATGAATGTTAATACTGAGCTAAAGAAGCCCCATCCAAAAAGTTTTCTGATGGAAAATTGGATTTTAGACTACAGATTTTTTTGCTATGTTGAAGAAGTGGAATTGCTTCAGAATTCCAATTTTTAATATGCAAAGGAATTATTTTAAAGTGAAATATTTTGATTCAGACATTCCCTTTCTCTGCCCTGTTTTCCTACTGCACACGTGGAGTAGCTTAACCCCTGTAGACAGAAGGAGAAGGTCCTCTCCGCACTGACCTGATTCGGGAGAGCCAGGATTCCACTCCTGAGGTTTAAGCACTAATAACAATACTGAAGCCTCACTTCTGTCATCTCTGGATCTTAAGGGGCTTTACAAAGGGGCTCAGGTATCTCATTGCAGTTCTGCTTTTGGGGAAACTGTGGCATGAACTGGTCCAGGGCCTCCTAACAGTGTAGAGGTAGAGCTAGGGGTAGAACCCAGGTTTCCTGAGTGCTAGCCCCACTAAGCCACTCTGCCTATTGCCAGAGTGTGCTGACAGACTGGGGCAGCGGTTGAGTACCAGATAGTCCCAATTTAGGGAAGCAGTGAGGCATATGAGAAATGTCTTAGCTTAGATGCCTAAGGTTCAGCACTGATCCAGGGGCTTTCCAGAATAGGGCCATCCTTTGACACAGGGCCCACCTCCCTGGGACCATGTTTCTGCTTGCTGTCCCAGTATTTGCCATCTTGTGACCTGGTGCTTTCCTCATGTTTCAGATGAGCGGGAAGCTGTACAGAAGAAAACCTTCACAAAATGGGTGAACTCGCACCTGGCTCGTGTGACATGCCGCATTTCTGATCTCTACATGGACCTCCGAGATGGACGGATGCTGATCAAGCTCTTGGAAGTGCTCTCAGGAGAATTGCTGGTATGTCCTCCCTGGGAATGTTTTTGGGAGTCTGATAAGTAGCAGAAGGCAGGCAGGGAGGAAGCCCTGGGCCAGGCCAAGAATCCAGGTTGGAGGGGCATAATGTTCCCTGGCACCCTTGAGAGGAGGGAGTGGTGTTGGCTATGCAAAAGCCATGGCCCAGCTGGCTTCTGTCAGCTTCCCCATAGGGAGGCTAAGAACAAGTGTGTTCATCTACCTGTGAGGGGATATGTGAGCTGGCACTGCTCACCAACCAGGCTGGCTCTATCTTGTGGATGCCTGTAGGGAGTCTGGCACTTCTGCCAGGAGAAATGTCCTATCAGAGCTGAGAATGCCCAGGGAAGTCCCCTCCAGGCCTGCATCTTGCCTGCAGAATAAGATGACTTCCCAACTGCCCCACTCCAGTTTCTCTGCTCTAGGGTGGCTTTGGCAGTGTAGGAAGGTAGCTGCACAGCCCTTTGTTCTACTTCATTGTTTTGTTCCCTGAAGGCTGCTCTAAGCTACATTGGGCTCTGACATTCCTGTGGGCTTGATAAACTTTTACCAATGGCAGGCTGCTACTTGTGAGTTGGCCTCTGTCTTGGGCTGCCAGCCCCCCATAATGGGCATTTCCACCCAACCTGATCACCCCAGTGTGCCACCAACAGGGTGCATCTACACAAGACACTTACTGCACTGTTGACTAATTAATCGCACAGTAAATGTCTTGGCATCTATACATGTGCCCTCATTGGGTGCATGAAACTAATAAACTCCACAGCAGGGTAGTCGTGTAAAATACAAGTACTATCTTCTCCAGAGTTGTTTTGTTTGCAACAGAGCACATGTAGATAGTGCCCTCGCTGGCAGGTGCAGAGGGTTTTTCAGTGTAAGGCCAGCCGGCAGGCAGCCCCAGCTCCGAGGCACCCTGCACCCTCCGGCAGGCAGCTGCTCGACAACACATGGAGATGGGGGGAGTAGAGGCCAAATTACAAGCAGCTGCTCCCCCATCTCCATGTGCTTCTCAGTGGCTGCCTGAGGTGCAAGGTGCCTCATTGCGGGGGCTACCTGCCAGTTAGTCCTGTGTTGACCCAGGCAGCTGGGGCAGCATCTACATGTGCACTGCTGTGCATGAAGAAACTCTGGAGCAATAAGCTCTGGAGTTTATTTGTGTGCATTAATCACACATGTAGATGTGCCTACAGGGTCTCACATTCCAGTAGTCCTGGTCCCCTCATCAGCCTCAGCCACCTGCCTTCCTCCTTCTGGGAGATGCCATTGCTGTGTGGGGGCGGTATTGGCATGGCTAGCAGTCAGGCGATTAATGCAGCAGCCACTGGGTGTAGGAACCCTCTAATGCCCCACCACCCTGGTCCTTTGTCACTGAGTGCTGCTGATTCCTGTCATCAGTAGCAATGGGCAGTAATGAATTCAGGGGTGAGAGAGGCAGTGGCTGCAGTGGGGGGTGGAGCTGGGAATGGGGAAGTGGATGCATTAACTCCCCGGCTTCCCTGTCAGCTGAAGGGGACTCTTGTCTGCTCCCTGTGGCCAGAGCCTTAGGCCCTGCTGCCTAAAGCCCCAACCTTCTCCTTTTCTCCAAATACCACTGATTACTGTTGCCAGCCATAGTAGGGAGTGGTGGATTCAGTTGTGCAATTAAGTGGCACATGCTCCCTTCGGGCCCTCCATTCCAGCAGATCAGGCCCTCACAGACCAGATCCAGTGTTTGTGGGCCGGGCCATAGGTTGCCAACCCCTATTCTGGACTGTGATATCACAGAGGAGTAGGCAGAGGAACCCTTCTTGACCCCTTTCCCTACATTATAAAGGGGTGAGTGAAAGCAAGCTGCTAAGATGACTCTGTGCCCTCCAGGACCTTCTCCCCATGCCTGCCATAGTGCTGCTTTGTAGGGACAGGGTAGCAGGGAGTAGCATTTCTCAGGTCAGAGGATTGTGAAAACCATCTGTGGATCAGGGCCAAAAACTGATCATTAAAAAATATGGAAGCTTCATGTGGTTTGGTATGGGGAGGCAGGCTGCAGCCTAAGTGGGAAAGGCTGGGAATGGGGAGGCAGCACTGGAAGTTCACCCAGTAGGATGAAGGGTGGGTAGCCAAGCAGTGGGAGGCAACTTGTAGGTTGTCTTGCTGTTCCCAAGGGTAATCATGATGAGCTGTTTGGGTTACAGCAGAGTCTGTTAGAGCCATACATTCAAACTGAAGCTCAATAGAAACTAGCTACAAAAGCGTTCTACATTTTTTCAAACAACATTGAAGCTCATTGGCCATTTTTATTGTGCAGTAATTACTTTCCATGCGTAGCATGTCTAAATTTATTATGTAGTTAAACAGTTAATTGCACAATAGATGTAAAGCGTGTCAGGGGCCTGCGTGTTCCAGGCAGCTGGGGACACCATTATTCTAGGTGCTGCACAGTGCAATGTCAGAAGTGATGCTAGGCATGCTGCTCAGCATGGTTAGGAAGAGGAACATCTTGGGCTGTGGATTGTGGGCCGGGGCAGCACAGGTGCTATGTGGACTCCAAGGGATTGGGATTTCTCCTTCCACAGTGGGAGCTAGGTGTCAGCAAGTGTTAGGCAGCAGGGTAGGGAGGGCATGTTCCAGGTCTGACCTGCTCTGTGGTTGCTCTGCAGCCCAAGCCTACCAAGGGGAGGATGCGCATTCACTGCCTGGAGAATGTGGACAAAGCCCTGCAGTTCCTTAAGGAGCAGCGCGTGCACCTGGAGAACATGGGTTCCCATGACATCGTTGACGGCAATCACCGCCTGGTCCTGGGCCTCATCTGGACCATTATCCTCCGCTTCCAGGTGGCCTGGCTCCCCACTTACAAAGAAATAAAGCCCTAGCTACCCCACAAATAAGGGCAAGGAGTGGACAGAGGAGCAAGAGGGGTGAATAGGACAATGGTGTCTTTGTCCTACAGACACTTGGGAGATTTGTGAAATTCTTCTTGTCTTGAATTGGGCCCCAAAGTTGAGAATTTAAAAATGTTTTTTTCTTTCCTAATCAAACTATTTTTGTTATAATTTTGAAATGTTTTCTTTTGTTTTCATCCCCTAAAGCCATAGACACCTGGGGTTGGCCCAACCCCTATACAAATTCAGGAAATGCCACTCTTGAATCATCCCTGATCAATGCTTATCCAGCCTCCCCTTGAAAACCACTACAACTTCCCTAGGCAGTCTGTTGCATGACCTTGATGTTTTAATAGTTTGGAAGTACTTCCTGTGATCAAATCTAAATCTACTTCCCTGCAATTTAAAGACGAAAAGTTGTTCCCTTTCTTCTTTGTGGCAGCCATTCAGATATTTGAAGACTGCTATCAGGTCCCTCCTCACCCCCATGATCACTTTTTCTTTGAGCTAAATATACCCAGTTCCCTCAGCCTTTCTTCATATGGCTTGTTTTTCAACCTCCTTATCATTTCTGTTGCTCACTCTCTATCCTTCCCAACTTCTCTACATTCTTAAACTGTGGAGCCCAGAACTGTAGATAATGCTCTAGATGAGACCTAATCATTTCCTACCCATTTTCATTACAATTTGTCTATTGCCACTTACATTTCTAAACAAAATGTTGCATCAAGCTGGAAATCAGGCATTTTTCCTTCTAAAGGGGCACATCTACACAAGACATACTACTGTGCAGCAAACTAATCTGCTGTGCAGGAAGGCATTGCCATGTAACCGTGAGCAGCAACTACTGCACAGTAAATGAATCTACTGTGCAGTTAGACAGTAGCTGTAAATACAGGTACTAAATTAACTGTGCAGTAGTTACTGTACAGTAGTGCTCCTGTAGACACTGACGGGAAGCAAATTTGCTCCCAGTCAGCCACACTAGCAGGGGGCCTCGTCCTGGTGCTGCTCAGCTTCAGGCTCTCTCCAGGAGCTGATTAGAGCTGGGATCAGGTCTCTCTCTATGTCCCCCTCTGTCCTTGTGCTGTGTGGCTCCAGGTTTCCCACAGAAGCCAGAAGCCAAGCAGTGCTGGGACTGGGGCACTCTATTTCCCACTTAGTGGGATAGCTCCTGGCTAGCCTCTTGCTGGGCACTGGGCTGGCTGGTAGTGCATGCGGCAGGAGAACTCTGCCAGCTGCAGCTGTAGCAGCTGTCTTCCAGTCCAGTGCACATCAGAACCCCTCCTCATATGCATGGGGCCAGGAGATGGCTTTCACTGCAGTGGGTAGAGCATTTTTGGCCCTGTGCGCATTGGGACCAGCCCCATGAACCCTGCCAACCCCTGGACTAGCATCCTGGGGGAGCATGGAACTCCCCCTAGCTGCTGCAGTGGGGGTAGAGAAGGACAAGAGCAGCTTTGTACCAGGTTACTCCTATTGGGAGCACCCAGATTTGCCCCCAGCAGGGTGCACATGCAGGTGTGCTCTTGGGAAGGCGTATTTTACTGCATAGCATTTTACTGGGGGTAGTGGTGAGATTTAATTTGCTCAGCTCCAAGAGCCACGCTAATTAAAAGCACCCAGAACGTTATATGTGTCAGCGTCCCAGTGTTCAAAAATGGCAGCAGGGCGCTTTGAACTAAAGCTCATCAAATGAGTTTTAGTTTAAAGCACTCTGCCTCCATTTTTCAGCATGGGGATGCTGATACACGTGACACTGGAGTCTGCTGGAGCATGGTAATTACCACGCTCCAGCAAACTCAATTAACTGAGTCTGCTTCGATGCACTGTAATTACAGTGTGTCAGAGCAGCCTCCCTGCATTTGTATAGGAGCCGATAATGTGCAGGTGGATGAAAGTTTAGCATTGTTACGCCCAGGCTTGTCTTCCTGACAGTTATTTTTTGCCTGTTCAGAGGTGTTATAAGAGTAAATACTTTGAGGTTTTATTAGCCAAAAAGCAGACTTAGCAGCACCAAAACTTTTCGTAATTACATGCCCATTTTGCCAAATGTTTAAATAAAAAAACCAAACAACCGAAACACAGTTGAAATATCCAGCTTCGACATTTTCAAAGCAAATTTGTTTCTGTTTTTATTTTCAAGGACTTTTGTTTTTAAATTGTCCTCATTTTAAACATTTAAAACATTAAAAAAAAAATTGATAAGCCTTCAAATTGAGAATAAAACCTTTTATTTTATTGAAATAACATGTTCTGCTTGACCCAACACAAAACCCCCTTTTAAAAATTTTTCACCATTGTTTTTAAAAATGTTCCCAGGATCAAGGTAAAGTGGGGCTGGAAGGGACCTCACAAATTAATCTGGTGCAGCCCCTTGCTCAAGGTAGGTCTGACCTGCTCTTGGAAATGTCCAGGGCTGAAGACTTTACAACTTCTCTAGATAGGCTGTTTCAATGCTTGACCACCCTCATAGTTAGAAAATTCCTCCTAATCTCCACCCTAAACTTCTTCTACTGTAGTTTGAATTCATTGCTCCTAGTTCTGTCCCCTGCAGTCCTAGAAAATGGTCTAACTCCATCCTCTCTATACTTCCCCTTCAGGTATTGAAAGATTGTTATGAAATCTCCACTCACTTTTCTGTTCTCCAAACTAAATAATCCTAGTTCTTTTAGACTTTCCTCATAAGTCATGCTTCCCAAGCTCCATCAGTGTTGAGTAGAGTGCAAGAATTGATTTTTTTTTTCTTTTTTTTTGAAGTGACATTCCTGTTAATACAATCCAGCATGCTGTTGACTTCTTTTGCAACAAGAGCATGCTGTTGGCTCATAATCAGCTTATGGTTTACTGTAATCTTCAAGTCCTTCTCCGCAGTACTGCAGTCAAACCAGCTGTTGTTTTCTCTCCAAACCAAACCAGGTTTTCCACATTTATTCTGCTATTGCCAAGGTGCTGAAAAAGCCAGTTTTGTTCAGCTCTTGTGCACAGATATCTCAGCAGTGCGAGCCCAGTCAGCTCCCACAACAGAATCATAGAAAGAAGGACCAGAAGGGACCAATAAGATCAAGTCCAGTCCCCTACCATGGGCAGGAGGTAATTGGGTTCAAATGAGCTCAATGAAGTATTTGTCCAGCCTCCTCTTAAAGACTGCCAGAGATGGCAACTGCACCACCTCTGCTGGAAGTGTGTTCCAGATTCTAGTTACCCATATGGAAAATAATTTTTTCCTTATGTCCAGCCAAAACTTTTCCTCAACTGGCTTGTGTCCATTGATCCACAGCTTCCTAGTGAGGGGCTTTTCTGAAAAGTTGTTCACCTAGGTCCTGGTGTTCTCCCTTGACATATTTGTAGGCTGATATCAAGTTGCCTGTCAGCCTTCTTTTGCTCAGGCTGAACAGTTCCAGATTCTGAAGTCTGTCCTCATAGGACCTGTCCCCCAGGCCCTTGGTCATGCAGGTGGCCCTTCTCTGTATCCTTTTGAGCTTGTCCACATCCTTCTTGAAGTGTGGTGCCCAGAACTGGACACAGTACTCCAGCTATGGCTTTACCAGTGCCAAATAGAGGGGGAGGAGTACCTTTCTGGATCTGTTGGCTACACATCTGCTGATGCACACCAGAGTTCTGTTTGCTCTGCCACACTGGTGGCTCATATTCATCTTCTGGTCGATTGTCCACCCCTAGGTCCCTTTCAGATGCAGTGCCAGCCAGCGGACCACAACCATCATATAGATATGGTGGGGGTTCTTCCTACCCACATGAAGGACCTGGCATTTGTCTCTGTTGAACCTCATCTAGTTATGTTTAGCCCATAGGACCAGCCTGTCAAGGTCATCCTGAATCCTTGCCCTGTCCTCTGATGTGCCCACTTATCCCCACAATTTGGTATTGTCCACGAACTTAATTATTGTACTTTTCACTCCCTTGTCCAAGTCATTTAATAAAGATATTAAAGAGCACAGGCTCAAGCACTGATCCCTGGGGTGCACCACTAGAGATGGCCTTCCAGGATGAAGTCACCCCATCAATTAAGACTTGTTGGGATCAGCTGCTGAGCCAGTTCCCAACCCACCTCACTGTAGCCTGGTCTAGACCAGAATTCTCCAGCTTAACTAAGAGGATTTTATGGGAAGCAGTATCAAAGGCCTTGCTGAAATCTAGGTAGATGACATCCACCTCCTGTCCCACGTCCAAGTGGTTAGTTACCTGGTCATAAAAGGACACCAGGTTTGTTAGGCATGGCCTCTCCTCTACAAAGCCATGCTGGCTGCTTCTCAGTGCCCCACCAGATGTGAGCTTGTGGGTGATGTCCTCCTTGAAAAATGTTTTCAAAGATCTTTGCCAGGACTGAAGTCAGACTGACCAGTCTATCATTGACAGGGTTGTCCCCCTTCCTCTTCTTAAGGATGAGTACCACGTTTCCCTTCTTCCAGTCCTTAGGGATAACTCCTGAGTTCCATGATTCCTTGAACAGCCTTGCCAGAGGCACCGCTATGAGCTCAGCCAGCTTTTTCAGCACTCTCAGGTGGAGGTTGTCTGGACCAGCTGACTTAAAAGCGTCCGGTTGATCTAAGAGTATTGTCACCTGTTCGGGACTGATTTTATGAGGACCATTATCATTGCCATATTCTCTGCACCCCTGGTCTGGCGATCAGTTCTCACCTGGTTTCAGGAATACTGATGCAAAGTAATTGTTGAGGAGCTCTGCCTTTTTACAGGGGTCAACTGTGGGCTTCCCCTCCATGTTCTGTAGGGGTACCACACTGGAGCTTAATGGGTTTTTTTGCTCCCTATGTATCTATGGAAGGATTTTTTGTTATCTTTAATTTCAGTTGCCAGCTTGATTTCCATGGACGCCTTGGCTTTCCTTGTCTCGTGTCTGCAGATCCTGGCCACATGAGCATACTCTTCTCTGGATCCCAAATCATTTTTCCATTGGGTGTGCGCTTTTTTCTTTTGGAGAAGTTCCTTAATGTCTCTTGGACCCTCTCCCTCTTTTTGATCACATGGGGATGGCCTCTTTTTGAGCAATAAGAATAGCCTTCTTGAGGAAGCGCCATCTTTCTTGAGCTCCCAAGTTGTCCAGACGCTGGTTGTGAAGGGCCTTTCCAACTAGACTTCTGAGTTTACCAAAGTCTGCCCATCTGAAGTCTAGGGCTTTTGTTCTGCTGGTAGAGTTCCCAGGCTTTCAGTGGATGGTGAATCTGATCAGATTGTGATCGCTGTCACGCAGAGCACCTGCAATCTTCAGGCTGCCTACCACGCCTTCCTCTTTGGCCAGCACCAAGTCCAGAGTGGCTTTACTCCTAGTTGGCCCCTCCACAGTCTATATCAAGAACAGGTCATCTCTAGCCTCCGGGAAGTTGGTTGGTCTGCTGGAGCAGGCTGGATGATTTTCCCAACAGATGTCAGGGTAGTTGAAGAAGTCACCCATGACAATCAAGTCTGGTACTGACTGCTTCAGCCAGTTAGCTGTAGAATGCCAGGTCATAATCCTCTTCTTGTTGGGGGGGCTGTAATAGACTCCCACCATCACGTCCCCTTCTCCTGAGCCCCCTTGTAACTTGACCCAGAGGGTCTCAAGGGACTTCCCCCTGCCATCATATATAACCTGCAGGGAGGGGTACCGCTTCTTCACATAGAGGGCCACCCCTCCACCCTTTCCATTCCTGTCCCTCCAATAGAGTCTGTAGCCCTCAATATCCACTGCCCAGTCATATGTGTCATCCCACCAAGTCTCCATCAGTCCAGGTAGAAAAGTCCTCAGTTAGAAAAACTTGATTTTCACTGGGATATTTTTCTTTTTATTTCAGATCCAAGATATTATTGTCCAGACTCAGGAAGGCCGTGAGACACGCTCTGCCAAGGATGCATTGCTGTTGTGGTGCCAAATGAAGACTGCAGGGTACAGTGTAAAGCCTGATGTCTATGCCCAGCCCAGGACTGAATGAGCAGCAAATGTGGGAGGAGTTCATACTGGCCTAAAGATCTAGCATATTTCAGTCTAATTTAATTAATTAGATCAGCATCTCCTCCTGGTGGACAATCCATTAGGCACCAGTGGGGGAAACACAGGTCTTCAGTAGTCTAGTGTAGTGATTCCCAACCAGGGTGGTACAGCACCCTGGGGTTTCACAAGATCCTTTTAAGGATATTGTGTAATATTGGCACAGTTAGATATGCAAAC